>NC_090247.1:63619131-63711631 GCF_037325665.1 Littorina saxatilis
CTCTCTGTGTGGTGTAGGTTTTCCTCCAGCACACAGAAGGGTGTTACAAGCAGTGGCGGAGTCTGCTGTCGGCAGAAACAGAAATTTGTGTGGGAGTGTGGACAGAATAACAGGTCAGCGACACCTGTCAGTATCCGAATTTTAGACTCCGGATGTACCGTTATCAGCGTAGCTTGTTATTATGACAGGTGTCATGTTGATACAATGTTTCCATTTTCTCATGGAAACAAATTGATAAGGCCTGGTGTCGCAAGGTCATGTCAACGAAACGTCAAAAATGACGCGGATTTATTCCACAAAAAACGTCTGCGTGTCAATGTAATTGATAAACAATGATTTAGTCATTGTTTGCCTTTGACTGGTTGGTGAGAACATTGTAGTCAGCTCAGCATGTCATACCGGTTTGAAAGATAGCACGATCACTGTTCCCACAGGGAGGATGGGGGCGATAAGGGGGGATAGGGGTAATGTAAGGGGGGAGGGGGGGCGGGAGAGAGAGGTCCTAAAACTGACAAAAGGTTGGTCCACTTTCTGAAAACTCAAAGGACAGCATTCTGCCTCTTGTACATCTGCTGCACAGTCTGTTTTGCTGTTGCTCGAGTCAGGACACAGATTCAAGTGAGTATCATGTATATTTGTTTCCCCCATTTGCCGGAACAAGTCATTAAAGCTTAATTTCTGATTCGTATTCATAAGGGAAACTTTCTGATTCAGTCTAAATTCTGTAATCTGCATACTGATCCCAAGCTCCTTTTTATATTTAGTCAAGTTTTGACTAAATATTTTAACATCGAGGGGGAATCGAAACGAGGGTCGTGGTGTATGTGCGTGTGTGTGTGCGTGTGTGTGTGTGTCTGTGTGTGTGTGTAGAGCGATTCAGACTAAACTACTGGACCGATCTTTATGAAATTTGACATGAGAGTTCCTGGGTATGAAATCCCCATACGTTTTTTCATTTTTTTGATAAATGTCTTTGATGACGTCATATCCGGCTTTTCGTGAAAGTTGAGGCGGCACTGTCACGCCCTCATTTTTCAACCAAATTGGTTGAAATTTTGGTCAAGTAATCTTCGACGAAGCCCGCACTTCGGTATTGCATTTCAGCTTGGTGGCTTAAAAATTAATTAATGACTTTGGTCATTAAAAATCTTAAAATTGTAAAAAAAAAATAAAAATTTATAAAACGATCCAAATTTACGTTCATCTTATTCTCCATCATTTGCTGATTCCAAAAACATTTAAATATGTTATATTCGGATTAAAAACAAGCTCTGAAAATTAAATATATAAAAATTATTATCAAAATTAAATTGTCCAAATCAATTTAAAAACACTTTCATCTTATTCCTTGTCGGTTCCTGATTCCAAAAACATATAGATATATGTTTGGATTAAAAACACGCTCAGAAAGTTAAAACAAAGAGAGGTACAGAAAAGCGTGCTATCCTTCTCAGCGCAACTACTACCCCGCTCTTCTTGTCAATTTCACTGCCTTTGCCATGAGCGGTGGACTGACGATGCTACGAGTATACGGTCTTGCTGAAAAATGGCATTGCGTTCAGTTTCATTCTGTGAGTTCGACAGCTACTTGGCTAAATATTGTATTTTCGCCTTACGCGACTTGTTACATTTAGTCAAGTTTTGACTAAATGTTTTAACGTGGAGGGGGGAATCGAGACGAGGGTCGTGGTGTGTGTGTGTGTGTGTGTGTGTGTGTGTGTGTGTGTGTGTGTGTGTGTGTGTGTGTGTGTGTGTGTGTGTGTGTGTGTGTGTGTGTGTGTGTGTGTGTGTGTGTGTCTGTCTGTCTGTCTGTCTGTCTCTGTGTGTGTGTGTAGAGCGATTCAGACCAAACTACTGGACCGATCTTTATGAAATTTGACATGAGAGTTCCTGGGAATGATATCCCAGGACGTTTGTTTTCTTTTTTTGATAAATACATTTGATGACGTCATATCCGGCTTTTTGTAAAAGTTGAGGCGGCACTGTCACACCCTCATTTTTCAATCAAATTGATTGCAATTTTGGCCCAGCAATCTTCGACGAAGGCCGGACTTCGGTATCGCATTTCAGCTTGGTGGCTTACAAATTAATTAATGACTTTGGTCATTAAAAATCTGAAAATTGTAAAAAAAATAATTTGTTTTTAAAACGATCCAAATTTACGTGCATCTTATTCTTAATCATTTTCTGATTCCAAAAACATATAAATATGTTATATTCGGGTTAAAAACAAGCTCTGAAAATTAAAAATATAAAAATTATTATCAAAATCAAATTTCCGAAATCGATTTAAAAACAATTTTATCTTATTCCTTGTGGGTTCCTGATTCCAAAAACATATAGATGTGATATGTTTGGATTAAAAACACGCTCAGAAAGTTAAAAAGAATAGAGATAAAGAAAAGCGTGCTATCCTTCTCAGCGCAACCACTACCCCGCTCTTCTTGTCGATTTCACTGCCTGTGCATCGAGCGGTGGACTGACGATGCTACGAGTATACGCTCTTGCTGTAAAAATGCAGTGAGTTCAGTTTCATTCTGTTAGTTCGACAGCTTGACTAAATGTTATAATTTTGCCTTACGCGACTTGTTTATAGTTTTTTTGTCCTAAATAAAAGCACTGGCTGGTAAAAGCGGGTCTTTTTTGCGATAATGGAAAACTACCGCATAGTGGTTGTCGACATTCCTAAGTCATAAACACTTGTGACATTTTAACATTCAAATGTGCATTTCTGTTCATCTTTCGAAGATTACGCCAGAAAGGTTTACCTGCATTTGAACGCAGTCTTCCTTTCTCAAGAATGTATGTGTGTGTGTGTGTGTGTGTGTGTGTGTGTGTGTGTGCGTGTGTGTATATATGAATAGAATAGAATAGAATAGAATAGAATAGAATTTATTGTCATCAACCCTTAAGGATATTGACACAAGTTGTACAATAACTGAATGGATAAATAATGTACAAATTATTTCATTCAATATTGAAACAATTAAAAACAAAGGCTCCAAGCAATTTTTGAATTTTTTCGTCTTTTTTAAATAACAGATCGCTTGGTTTCCTTAAGTCACAGTTTGATACTTCTTCTTCTACTAACTTTTTTCTAATATTGTTAAATTTCTTGCAATTGTCTAGAAAATGTAGCTCATCTTCAATTACATTACATGTATTACAGAGGCGATTCTTTCGCAATATTCCTCTATGACGCCCAGTCTCAATTTTTAAAGAATGTGTGCTTGTTCTTAATTTTGCTAGAGCTTTTCTATGATTTATATTTGAAATATAAATCAAATAGGCTTGTATTGTGTATCGTTCTGTAATTAGTGAATAAAACTCAAGTCTTGAACATTTTTCAGATTTTTTGTTTTTCCAAAATAAAACGTATTCATTCATAATTTTTTGTTGTATAGCAAATTGTAATTTATTAGCATTAAATGTAAATTGGTTTTTCCAAACATGCTCAAATCCTACAAGTGATAATAATTGTTTAATAAATTGCAACCATGGACTTGTTTTAGAGCTAGATATCATCAAACTGTATAAATGATGTAATAAAGACTGTTGATTTGAATCTAAGATATGTCCCCAAAATCCTATGACTTGTGATATCATCTTTATACTTAGTGGAAATCTTCCCAACTCTCCTAAAACTGGAAGCCACATTGCTTTCTTGTGTACTCCTAAAATAAATCTACAAAATTTTATATGTGTAGATTCACTTGGACATTTATTTGATAAGCAATTCTCAAAAACTGAATGAAGATTTGAGATATCTTTCTTGTTAGTAAAATTATATGGAAACCAAACCTCAGCTCCATATGTTAAAATTGGATGTACTAACATGTCAAATAGATGTAGTATAGTTTCTGTCTGAACATTTTCATTTATAAATGCTTTACGGAGATAATACGCTGCTTTGTTACCTTGCTTATTCAAATGATCTTGCGTTAAATCAAAATTACCATTTTTATGAAATATTACGCCCAGATATTTATATTGATCTGTTACTTGTATTATGTCCTCACCACATTTGAATGTATTACTTATCTTGGTTTCTGTACGACAAAAAGGTATAATCTTAGTTTTTTCCGTGTTAATTATTAGTCCCCATTGTTGGCAGTAGTTGTATAAGAAATCTAGTTTGTTTTGTAGTCCTTTCTTGGTTTTCGATAAAAGAACTAAATCATCTGCATATAAAAGACATGATAATCTATCAGATGTATTTTCATGAATGAAAGGAGAGTCCTTATCTGGTAGTCCATTAGTAATATCATTGATGAAAATATTGAAAAGAGTAGGACTTAGCGTATTTCCTTGATGAACTCCTTTTTTAATAACAATTTCTTTTGAATATTCTCCTTGAATTCGTGTACATATTTTTGAATTATTGTACATATTTTTGATTATTTGGTAGCATTTTCCCTTAATGCCATTCTTGTATAATTTAAGCAAAAGTGCATCGTGCCAGACGTTGTCAAACGCTTTTTGGAAATCTACAAAGCAACCATAAAGTCTACCGTTTTTAGTTTTTATGATATCATCAACAATGTTTTTTAGAATGAAAATTTGGTCTGTGGTTCTATAGTTTTTACGAAATCCTGCTTGTTCTCTTAATAAGATGTCATTTTTTTCTAAAAACGAAGATATTCTTGAATTAATGATTTTACAAAACAATTTTCCGAGGTTATTAGTGAGAGTTATTCCTCGATAGTTACTTGGATTAAATGGATCCCCTTTTTTATGAATTGGAATGCTGATGCCATTTTTCCATTCTTCTGGATATAAACCAGTTGAAAAGATCAAATTGAATATTTTTACAAGTATTTGAATAGTGCAATTTAAACTTGATTTGATAAGTTCATTGATTATTTTATCTTTTCCTGGTGACTTTTTATTTTTCAATGATTTGCATGCATTTCTAATTTCTTCTTCTGTTATATCCTTATCTAAGGTAGGTATCGAATGTTTTTCAGGAATTTTATTCAATTCTGAGATAATTTCTTGCCGTCTTACTTCTGCAACTTTAGTTTCTGTCCCTATAAGGTTTTCCAAATGATTTATCCATTTCATAGGATTAATTTTAGCAACATTGTTTGCCTTTACTTCTCCAATTGTTTTTAATTCCTTTAACGTTTTCCATACTGAGTTTGGATCTTTATCAAAGTCTTCATTTAGTTTACTTACTAGCTGGTTTCTGTAGAGTCGCTTTTTTTTTCTTTAAGGTTGATTTGTATTTCTTTCTTGTTGCATAATATTTTTGACAAATATTTTTATTATAAGGATGTCTATTCAACGAATTTAATAGTGATTTCATTTCTTTTCTTAATGAGAAGCAATCATTGTCGAACCATTTCTTCAGCTTCTTCTTTTTATATTTAGTCAAGTTTTGACTAAATATTTTAACATCGAGGGGGAATCGAAACGAGGGTCGTGGTGTATGTGCGTGTGTGCGTGTGTGTGTGTGTCTGTGTGTGTGTGTGTGTAGAGCGATTCAGACTAAACTACTGGACCGATCTTTATGAAATTTGACATGAGAGTTCCTGGGTATGAAATCCCCGAACGTTTTTTTCATTTTTTTGATAAATGTCTTTGATGACGTCATATCCGGCTTTTCGTGAAAGTTGAGGCGGCACTGTCACGCCCTCATTTTTCAACCAAATTGGTTGAAATTTTGGTCAAGTACTCTTCGACGAAGCCCGGGGTTCGGTATTGCATTTCAGCTTGGTGGCTTAAAAATTAATTAATGACTTTGGTCATTAAAAATATGAAAATTGTAAAAAAAATTAAAAATTTATAAAACGATCCAAATTTACGTTTATCTTATTCTCCATCATTTGCTGATTCCAAAAACATATCAATATGTTATATTTGGATTAAAAACAAGCTCTGAAAATTAAATATATAAAAATTATTATCAAATTTTTTTTTTCGAAATCAATTTAAAAACACTTTCATCGTATTCCTTGTCGGTTCCTGATTCCAAAAATATATAGATATGATATGTTTGGATTAAAAACACGCTCAGAAAGTTAAAACGAAGAGAGGTACAGAAAAGCGTGCTATCCTTCTTAGCGCAACGAATACCCCGCTCTTCTTGTCAATTCCACGGGCACTGCCTTTGCCACGGGCGGTGGAGTGACGATGCTACGAGTATACGGTCTTGCTGCGTTCAGTTTCATTCTGTGAGTTCGACAGCTACTTGACTAAATATTGTATTTTCGCCTTACGCGACTTGTTTCTTATTCTATTAGTTTTAGTTTTTGTACCTAATGCTTGTTTTGCTGCAGTAGTTAATGTCAGAGACAATTTGTTTGTGATGTTATTGATACACTTTGATTTATTGGATATTTCAATTACTTGGTTTGTTTTTTCAATGTCATCACCTATTTCCAATAGAAGAGCCTTTATGTTTTGAGTATTCAAAACTAATTGAAGCTTTTCGTGAGAATTCTGGTCCCATTTATGTATTTGCTCAATTAATTCCGTTTTAGTTGAATATTTATTATATCTTTGTCTGATTTGCTCTGTATCTTTGTTTTCATTTAGTTTGATTGGAAGATTAATTTTCATTTCTATTGAACAATGGTCTGAGTAAACTGTTAGCTTATTGACCTTCATATATATGACATGTTTAAATAAGACCTTTGAACATATGATATAATCAACTGTACTACAACCGTTGTATGTAAAGCAGGTATAATTACCATGTACATCGCCTAATGTCCTTCCATTCAAAATATAAAGATTGTTGTTTATGCATGCATTTACTAACCGTCTTCCTTGCTTTAGAATCACTTTGTCATATGACTGGCGATTACGGAAATTGTCAAAACAATAATTATCTGGTAAAGGGTATCTGTTGTTGTCACTATCACATTGTATGAAATCACATATTTCTCCAGTTCTTGAATTCATGTCTCCACATAATATGATGGAACCTTTTGTAGATAATTCTTCAATGTCACTTTCCAGTTGATGCCATATGTCATTGGTGAAATCTTTACCAAAAGATGAGTGTTCTGGGGGAATATAAATACATCCAATGAATACGTCTTGTCCCATAAATTCATTCTTTACATGAAGCCATATAATGTTACTATCACTTCTAGGTAAAATCTTTATTTTATGTTTTATGTAATCTTTTATGAAAACGCTAATTCCACCAGAAGCGCTTACAGCATTATTTCTTTTCCTTCTAATGAAGTGACAATTTTTTAAGAAACCAGATAGGTATATATCTTTTTTGCTATCTTCATCTAAATGCGTTTCTTGTACAAATATTATATCATGTTCAATTAAATGTTGAGTTACTTTTTCTTCAGTAAATTTATTTATGGTATAACCATCTATTTCTTCTTTATATCCCTTTAAATTCCAAGACATAATTTTAATCAGAACACCGTCTTGCTCACTATAATAATTAGATTGTTGCTTGTTGTATGTAACCATAGTATTATTATTATTATTATTTTCAATGTTTATTGGGATAAGATGAAGATTTAAATTGAAATGAAACATATATCCACAGTTTGTGTTTTGTTTTCATCATTTTCATCTTTTCCGTCATCATTGTTGCTCTTTCTATAGAGTCATTTGTTTTTGTTTCTTTAGTTGTAGTATCCATCATCCACGTAGTACTCGTTTCTTCCGTAGTATTCGTTGTACTCACGGTCGTTGATTTCTCCGTCATATCCACGTTCGTAGATTTCTCTGTCATATCCACAATCGTCGATTTCTCTGTTATACCCACGGTCGTCGATTTCTCTCTCATATCCACGGTCGTCGATTTCTCTGTCATGTCCATGGTCGTCGATTTCTCGCTCGTATCCACCTTCATCAGTTTCTCTGTCGAATCCATGATACTCGTACTTGTTTCTGTTGTCATGTTCTTGGTACTCATTGAACTGGTATCTTTGGTTCTGACTGGTTCTTCTTCTGTATCCGTTGTATTTATTGTAGTTGTTTATTCTGGCTTCTCCGCTGGACAGATTGTTCTCATGTCTTCTGGTGCTATTATTGTTGTTGCCTTCTCCGATGAATCTGTAGTATCCATTGTTGAAGTTGCCTCTGTTGTATCGATTGCTTTTGTAGCCTCGTCTTTGGTTGTATCTATCTCGTTCATCGTGGTTGTTTCTTCTGGCTTCTCCACTGGGTAGGTTGTTCTCGTTTCTTCTGAAGTTATCATTGTTATTGCTTTCTCCGTTGAATCTGTTGTATCTGTTGTCTCTGTTATGCCCGTTGTTGTAGCTGCCTCTGTTGTATCCGTTGTTGAAGTTTCCTTTGTTGTTTTTGTTGTTCTTGTAGTTTCGTCTTTGGTTGTACCAATCTCTCTCATCGTTTCTTCTTTCCGTTCTGTAGTGGTCTTTACGTTCGTCATCATGGTAGTTGTGTTCGTTGATGATTCTCTTTTCACGGTCGTTGTTTTTGGTTTGAAGTTTTTGCCAGAGCACTTTTTCTAAGTGTTGACCCATATTCCTTGCCAAAACTCCCATGCCCCTCTTCGTTGGGTGTATTCCGTCTGGCTTTATTTGCACTGCATTGTCATTGCAGACGAAAGAGGTATTTCTTTTTTCCCTGAAGGTGTCAAAATTCAAGGCGTTGTATACTTTTCTTCTTTCTTCTTGCCTCGATGTCATCAAACTTTGTTGGCGCTAATTTGTTTATGACCACATGCGTTGAAGGATACTTTTTGTTTGCCTCATTCACAAATGTTTTGAGTTGGTTGCAAGCTTCCTCCCCTCTTTTTGACTTTAAGTCATTCACTCCACTGGAAATTACGATTGCTTCGGGTGTGGAACACTTCATCTCTTGTATCACTGTGACACATTCAGATAGGGTATTTGCTTGTTTCTTAGTTATCTTCGCTCCAACACGTCGGCCAAGTCGTTCAGGGTCTAGGTCTCTCAAGACCGAATCATGGATGATCAACACCGACGGTAAACCCAAGTCGTCGCTCTCTTCCCTACCTTGGGTTCAGCTCTCCCCACTTTCGCAATTGCTTTCATCATCAACTAACCGATCCAAAGAACGATCACGGTCATCACCAAATGAGTTATTGGGAGAATCTTCAAGAACACGATCCGTGTTCTTATTCGATGTAGATGACGTAATTTGTGAAGAATTCTTCTTCTTTTTCTTCTTGTTCTTTTCTGACTTTGATTTGACGTCATCATTGTTGATGTTTGGCGATAGAATTCCATTTCTTTCTTGCAAAGTGGGTGTTTCGGAACACATACCTAATTTCACCGTTGGTGTGCTCTGCAAAAAGTCAGCAAATGTTGTTTGTGTATTGCTTTCTCGGGATTTCTGTTGTTTTTCTTCGTTTCTTTTTTTCTCGTGATTTTGTCTCGAGCCTGCCGCGTTTGCCAGGATCACTATATGTGTGGGTGCGTGTGTGTGTGTGTGTGTGTGTGTGTGTGTGCAGTGTATATTATGTGTTGTGCACAGAGAGAGAGAGAGAGAGAGTGTGTGTGTGTGTGTGTGTGTATGTGTGTGTGTGTGTGTGTGTGTGTGTGTGTGTGTGTGTGTGTATGTATGTGTGCAGTGTATATTATGTGTTGTGCAGAGAGAGAGAGAGAGAGAGAGAGAGAGAGAGACCTAGAGAGAGAGAGAGAACACACACACACGCACACACCCCCCCCCCACACACACACACACACACACACATGTACACACCAAGTGTAAGGACGGCCTTATATCCCGTGTAAAAACCTTGCCAAATCTGAGATGGCGGCCTGAATTATTTTCGCGTGAAAAAGTGCGCCTTTCAGGGTCTTGGTTCTCTTACCGATCGAAGTGAATACGCCATAACTCACTTAAAGGCACAGTGCAGCTCACAGCCTTTGTTTTGCGTTTTTGTTGCAGCTGAGTGCATTTACAGTTCAAAAATCCTCCTCTGGTTGTAAAACAAACCCAAAACTACCCAACGACGACATCTGTGAAGCTCGACAGTTTCTTGTTTAAGCGAGTGCATAAATTAACCTAGTTATTCAGTACCTTTAAAGGAGAAAGCAGAGCATCTAGAAGCTATGCCTCGGCCACCATCTTAATTCCTTCAACTGTGCACAATGTAAGGTTTTTATCATTATGGTGATGTAGCACAAACATATATTTACAGAATGATTTGGTGCAATACTCACCTGTGTCATCCCCATTGAAACTTGTACAAAATAAAAACAAACATTTTGAAAACAATTGAAGAATATTACCAGATGTCACAGGTTTTTTTTGCACTAAACTAATGAAGAACACATGGACATGAGTGCTGCCACGAAGGCACAGAATGAGAAAACACCAACATCATGGACTGCTTCTTGTTGGAGGGGGTATATCTTTTTGATGAGTCCCCACACCTAAAATGTGACCCTCCACCACGAAATGAGTCGCATGTCACCTTGCGCGGTTCTGCGCTAGGCTTAAAAAAAAGTCCGGGGAGTGTCTGGTAACAGTGTGTGGATCACCTTAGTCACAGGCTTATAACTCAAACAGTTTTTGCTCTTTTCTAAAACGGTTTTCACCACTGGATAGAGCATAAAAAACTCTTTATGAAAATGTAAAAATATGAAAATCATGCAAAGGTGACATGCGACTCATTCCGTGGTGGAGGGTCACAAATGGTTTTTATTTTGATAAAAAAAAAAACATAGCCACAGGTGTGGTTGTCGACTCCTGTTCCATTACTCACAAGGTCTGTGAGATAGGTACCGTCATTCTGGAGAAAATGTATAACCAGAGAATGTCTCATTCAAACGTTCAGACTAAACTATTACCGTGGCCACAGAATCCAACATCTCTTTAAAGATTGATTGAGATGGTGTTACTGAGGGCCCACAGTTGCCTTATTGACGCCTTGTTCTAGGTATTAGGGTGGGTTAGTTGAAATTAAACGCCAAGACCGGCAAACAAGTTCCATCTTGCGGCAGAAATATGAAAAACTGCCAAAACTGACATGCCAGAGTGACTAAAGTGTGGTGTTGTAGTCTAAATAGCGTCTGGACGGAGGGGCTCTTCTGCAGCGGATACCTCGATGTGCAACATTTGCTGCAATCGTACGATATTCCTTCCAGTTTGTTTAACACATTCCAGCATGCAACCGTGGTTTTTGATGGATACAAGTCCGGGCCATCTACCAAGGACGTCACCCATATCCGTCGAGTTAAGGGAAGGTGATCGTCTCAAGTCTTCTTTTAGCCGGATATGATGCTGCAGATAAAAAAAGAGATGCGCTTCTTGCCGACAACGAGAACAGGCAGCGGTTCCTTTATCTACTTTCTGATGCCCTTATGGTAAACTTGTGTAGTCCATGACGGTGCGTGCTGACGAAGATCCACACTGCATGATAGCTGCCCATGCTCTGGAGAGTTCAAAGACACAGGTCACAACCATCGTTAAATATTTCTTGAACCAAGCCACAGAATAAGTGCCAGGGCATTCAAAGATGTAGAATATCGGACAGACCAGGAGAAGAATTGGCAGTTCATGCCAAGTTTTACCAGCCATCCATGCGATCAGTGCCTGCGACACAACGTGAAGGCCGTTTGGAAAGAGCAAGCGAAGTGTATTCTGCAACTATAAGATATCACAAGAGCTGAAGAATCTGCCTACCCTGTTCCTACCAGAGAGCACACCAAAAAATTCCATCTCACACGGCATTAAGTCTCAGGAAACATGAATACACGCATGCAGGAAAAAAAAAATATGGGTAGCGCCGTATATTGTATGGCAGCTCGCTTTCCCCAGGGAGAAAGCAGCCCGAATTTCCATGAGGGTAACCTCACTGGACTATAAATCTTATCCAATCCAATCCAAGCGACATCACTGAAGCCGGAGAGAAGATACTTGCTGCGTTGTATTTTGCCATATAAATACCACTAGTGGTACCCGTGCTACGCACTTTGTGTGCTGCGCATGCGATGTCATTTTGTTGGTTATGTGCTTGTGAAAATGTTGTTTGCACCCCTCCCCCCCCCCCCCACATTATCCCGCATATAATGAATTATATTCTCTTGGTGAAAAATAAAATGTTAACCCTTACACCGGTGCAATTCTGTAACACATGTTACATAGCCACTGGTGAATTAACAGAGAGAAAAATAACAAAAAACAGTCATATAGGTTTTCGCATCAATGGGAGGTAATCGGAACTGACCAAAAAGACTGCGCGACCGCACGCGACTATACAAACAAACAAAATAAAATACAGCAGGTATGACGTTTGCATGAATCCATGATTACGTCTACATGAACAACAGTGATAAAAGTGCGCATCTCTTCCCAGCCGTGCAGCGCTTTGAAAGTTGGAAGCATTAAAATTTAAACGGGTAAAAAGCCATCGTGAAGATACGAAAAAAAGTATGACGTCTAAAATACTTAATGATTCAAACGCATAGTATAACATATGTAATTGACAACATTGTCAACAGAAAATATATACATGGTTCACACACACAATCGAGTGCACACATCCATCCATGCTTATTTAAAGTCATGTACACACACACATACATACATGGCATCAAGCAACACACAATTAAATGACACATATGGAATATGGAAAACGTATAATGGACATGAACATGGCAAGTAATTTACACCGTTACCTACTATAAAATTGATGATATATATATACCACTCACTTGCTATTCGCCTAAAAGCTTGCGGTGTGCTGTGACACATATAAGAAACCAGAAGAAAAAAGGACTTTACTTTGGCGAAAAGAGCATATGCTGCTTATTTTTGTACATAACTGCTATAACTGTATTTTTTCCGAACACTTACATGTAAAAAACATAGAGATATATCTTACCATTTCACTAAGACAGCCAAAATAACGGTCAAATTAAGGGGAGATCATGATGACGTACATGTCTATGGTTGCACCGGGGGAAAATATTTAGTCGCTGGAACCTATAAGGTATAACACATGTTACATAGCCACTGGTGAATTAACAGAGAGAAAAATAACAAAAAACAGTCATATAGGTTTTCGCATCAATGGGAGGTAATCGGAACTGACCAAAAAGACTGCGCGACCGCACGCGACTATACAAACAAACAAAATAAAATACAGCAGGTATGACGTTTGCATGAATCCATGATTACGTCTACATGAACAACAGTGATAAAAGTGCGCATCTCTTCCCAGCCGTGCAGCGCTTTGAAAGTTGGAAGCATTAAAATTTAAACGGGTAAAAAGCCATCGTGAAGATACGAAAAAAAGTATGACGTCTAAAATACTTAATGATTCAAACGCATAGTATAAGATATGTAATTGACAACAGAAAATATATACATGGTTCACACACACAATCGAGTGCACACATCCATCCATAAAGTCATGTACACACACACACACACACACATACATACATGGCATCAAGCAATACACAATTAAATGACACATATGGAATATGGAAAACGTATAACGGACATGAACATGGTAAGTAATTTACACCGTTATCTACTATAAAATTGATGATATATATATACCACTCACTTGCTATTCGCCTAAAAGCTTGCGGTGTGCTGTGACACATATAAGAAACCAGAAGAAAAAAGGACTTTACTTTGGCGAAAAGAGCATATGCTGCTTATTTTTGTACATAGCTGCTATAACTGTATTTTTTCCGAACACTTACATGTAAAAAACATAGAGATATATCTAACCATTTCACTAAGACAGCCAAAATAACGGTCAAATTAAGGGGAGATCATGATGACGTACATGTCTATGGTTGAACCGGGGGAAAATATTTAGTCGCTGGAACCTATAAGGTTATACGGCGACTTATCAGGTGATAATGTTTCGAACTTATCTTTTAAAAATTAAGTAAACAAATCTATGGAATATTTTGGAGTTCCATTAACAGATAAACAGATCTATCTATCTTCTTATTATTTTAGGTTCGTCTGGGGTAGAGAAATAAAACACACAGCTAGGTTCGTCTGAGGTGCGGTCGCGTAGTGTTTAATGTAGTGTTTAGAAGAAGAACCAATCACAGATCTCTTTCGCCGCGATGTCAAAGTTCAGGTCAAAGTTCACTGTTGTCTGCTCAAATTTGCGAGACAAACCTCTTCAAACTTTGTTCGTGGACAAAATTGGAAGTCGGGACCTAGCGGAATCGATTTCCTGGGTCACGTTGGCATAGCAACCGAAGGAGAAGGCACAAATCCGCGCGGTTTGGTCACAGGAATCGAAAAACCACCGAAAAACCTACCAGTATTATATAGTAGATTCTTATGATTATTATTATTCTTATTCTTCTTATTATTATTATTATCATTATTATTATTATATGATCAGACAGATGCTCACTCGAGGTACAAGATGTTCTGCACGAAAGTTGCAAGGCCAAGGAGGAGTTCCTGTTTGACATTGCACTGTCGTCCTCCACTCCCTGTTGCAGTCAATTACCACAGTCGTCGTGTATATCTCCAAGTTCAAGACTAGACATGAACCTCAAGATTGTGACTGAAAGACAGCTGGAAGACCCTTTACTGCTGATATTTTCTCACCCAGCCCTTTCCAAGCTGCTGTCAGTCACCTGATGCAACGGCAAAGTGACCCAAAGCGCTGCAGTTGATTGCTATTCTGTTTGTGGTGAATGCCATGGGCTTGAACTTTCTAACGCTTCTGACATGTGCACAGATGATTACAAGTGATACGAGGACCACGATGCGCTTTATGTTTTCAAATTTGTCAGGCTGTAAGAAATGTGGCAAAATATTGTGAGTATCTTGAGCAGCCTTGAAAATGCAAGTTCAGCATGATACACACAGCAATTATAAGATGTGTGCAGCGCAATATTTTTCATAACAGAAACAGAAAAAAGTGCTCTAATAGAAAATTGCAAGTGTCCGGGTGAACTTGTTTTTTGTGGACACACCGATAACTTTCTTAGATCGTTTCTTACCTACTCAGCTAACTGTTCCACCAAACCTGTATGTATGACCCGGCCATTCTGCCTGTCCCTTCAATTCTAATTGAAGAACTTTCTTTATTTGGTGTTTAACGTCGTTTTCAACCACGAAGGTTATATCGCGACGGAATTCTAATTTAAGAAGTAACTGTACCAATCATAACATCATATGAACAACTTAAATCAGGACAAAAAGAACTACGTGCATCCGTAGTTACCTTTGCACACAGTCACGTCGTATTGTGGAAGCTGTGAAGTTTGGATACATCCTTCACACTTACTACTAAAATGTGTAAACAAAGTAGTTTACTTTAACTTGACAAACAAAATATCATTACTACTATCATTCCAACGCGTTCTTGGAGACGAACCCGAAAACATGGATTTGTTGGCCTGCAAAGAGCAAACAAGGTTAGATGTTTGGGAGGAGACGCCAGCTTGACCTTGACCTGACCTTCTTTTGAAATGTTACTCAAGTTATATTTACCTATATCATTATTAACTACTAGATGATTACCCGCTTCGCCGGGTACCGGCTTCGCCGGGAAGAAGTAGAGCCGAATACCAGGCTGCGCCTGGGACCAGGCTTTGCCGGGAAGCCGGCGCACGAAGGAAAGGAGATAAACGCGCAAAACACTGGATACCTTCTAAAAATAGTAACGTGCAGTGACCTTCTAAAAATAGTAACGTAGTAACGGGAATATGGATTGACGCCACACGGAGGAAGGGAGATAATCGCGGCTGAAAACACTGGAGAAGATAAGGAAGAGTTACTGGTAGTGGATCCAGACCTAAAAAACAAAAATCGGTTCAGCGCGCACACTCATCGACCAGGTTGTGTCCAGGGTGTACCTGAATATGATTACCAAATTTGAAACAGATCCATCGAGAACCTTGGCCGCGCATCGCGCACAGACACACAGACAGACAGACACACAGACACTAGTCGTATATATATATAGATTATATGAAAGCGTTCTCAATGACAAACCCGAAAACATCCTTTAAAAACATAGATTTCGGGGCCTTTCAAAGATCCCACAAGGTTGGATTCTATATTCGGGACAAAAGGTAAGCTTGACGTGACCTACATTTGAAATTCTTCCTTGTATTTTTCTATTATCATTATTAATATTACCTATTATTCTTTCAAAGCATTCTTCAAAATAAACCCAAAAAACATACATGAAAATAATGGATTACTTTGCCTACAAAGAGCGAATAAGGCTGGATGTTTGTGAAAAAAGGTAAGCTTGACCTTGACCTGACCTAGTTTGGAAACGGTGACGTATTTTTTTTCTAGATCTGTTTTCATATTATAGCACTAACATAAAGCTATCAAAAATACTTAACAGAGCAAATCTTGCAATTATTCTGAGGTTCCTATGGTTACAGTCGTAGGATAGCTGGATCATATGGTGCGCTGGGTTTTTCTAGCTCCAGGACTGAGAAAAAAAGAAGGAGCGTATTCTGGAAGCAGAACAAATTATACGTTATTTTCATATGATAGAGTAGTTCAATTAAATTCATTTCAACTGTACATGACCAGTTCTTCCTCTATGTCTCTTGCTTAAAATATGAAGGTTGTAATCTTGTGTTTACTATTGTTTTTGAAAACTTCAAGTGGCCATTTCTCAAAATGGCTGAAAACCAGTTAAATGGTTCTGGTTTTAACCCATCGATTTGTTGCGTGCTCGACTTTATCTTTTTCTTCTAGGTTTGCTATCAGAATAGGATTCTTATCCTTGGCACAAAGGGTCAAAAATCCCAAAAATAAGCCCTTAAAAAAATAAGGCCTTATTTTTGAAAATATGCCCATATTTTTGAAAATATGCCCATATTTTTGAAAATAAGCCCTTAAAAGTTACGTAATACAACACGTTTGATATACACGTTCACAAAAATCGACACACATTCTGTTCAGCCTATTGGTCATAACTTCTGAAATTTTCAAAGCAATCCATTGGGAACTTGAGCAGATAATTATGGTTCTCTCAGTGGAGGCCCCCCTCAAAAATGGCCGCAAAACGTGCCTTTTTTGGCCTCTGAAACGGTTGACACCTACCGTCTTTGACAAAAGGCTACACAAATACTAAAGACGTAAGGTGCATGAAACAAAATGCTCTGGACAGGAAATTGAATGGCCTTTCCAATGGTAGTCAGAAGTGTTTGGTAAGTGCACATTCTGATTTTTTGCAGATTTTAAGATACGGGGCATTGGTTTTGGTCAGGTCGATTTTAAGGGTGACCTTGTTTCACAGGCTGCCACGGGATGCCTATACAAAGTACCACCAATCGAACAAATGATATGAACAGTAGACATAATTACCTTTTCCAGCATATAAAGTTCAATTAAAATGGATTGTGGTTTAACGCTTTTCTGAACGTGCGAACATTGTTGCAATAATTGTTTGGCCAAGTTTAGTATTAATCATAGTATGACAGAAATTTCATTATTTTTTCACGTCTTTTATCAAAACATAGATCCTGTTTACACATCATCAATTAGTTATCCAGTTGAACCAATTTATGTTTATTAATTCAGGGCCGGACTACCGGGGGGGTTATGGGGGTTGCGCAACCCCCCCCCTAGCCTAAACATGTACCTTACTTATTTAATTTTTTTTTTATTATTGCTTATTTTATGCCGTTTCATGCCAAGGAGCGACCATTTTCCTATCTCAGAATATGACCTACCCGTCAGCTTCAGGGGGCTTCGCCCCCTGACCCCCACAACGAGGGGTGGGTGGGGTGGGTTCTAGGGTTTCCGGACCCCCCCCCCAGCCAAAAAATAAAAATATTGAATGAGGTATGCATTTCTTTATTTTACATTGAGTTTCAATTTTTGGGGTATTAATCAGTGACAAAATCTGCTGCCTGAAACTGGTAATGATCATCCTCAGAATGCACCAGATTGCACCATTTTGCATCCTTTTTTTCAAAATTTTCCGGGGGGGCATGCCCCCGGACCCCCCTAGCAAGCTAGGCGCTTCGCGCCGTCGGCTCGGCGCTTCGCGCCTTCACACCCATATCTTCACAATATACTTTTGAAAAAAACCAGTCATAAAATGAACTGATCCGCCCCTGCCGTCAGGGGGGACATCCCCCTGGGCCACCACTGGCAACCCCCCCCCTCCTCTTCGCCTAGTCCGGCCCTGTAATTACAAGGTGTTGTGTTGCAATACTACATTTCTTTTGTGTGTGTTTGTTGTGTGCGTTTTTTTCTAGTTCTAGACAACAAGTGTGCTGTATAGAAAATTAAATTGTAGTTTGCAAGTTTGGTTTGTTTCAGTAAAGAACGCGCTGCGAATTATCTGTGTAGACGATCGTGTTTGTTCAACGTATTGTGGCTTGTGTGCACTTGTTCAAATGAGTAGCAAATAGATACTCCTACTGGCTGCTCTCAAACATGAGCTGACAAACATTTATTGTGCCAACTGTGACAAAGTACGGTCGTTTAAACTTGCTGTTTGCCTGTGTACTCCTTCTCCCGAATTGCCTCCATTGGCGAAAATTCGACTTTGTCTTTGTTCTGTCTTTGTGTTGGTGAGTACCGATTTCTTCTGTTTTTCTGCCATTAATTCAAGTAAGGGACCATGTGAACGAAAGTTAGTATTCGCTAGTTAAAATGTCAATCAGAAGCGACCAGTTTAGAGTTATATTGTCCGGGTCCCTGCCGCTAATAAAAAATAGATGTTTATCTCAACTTTCCTCAAATAATGGTCGGCCGTGAGCTATAACTGCAGGTTAGCAATGCATGCCAATAAGCTGTATCTCCTAGTCCCGAGAGAAATAAACTAACGAATAATGTTCACGTAAAACAAGGCTAAAAATCACTGTTTGTATCAAAGATTGGAGTCGCTTTCTTTCTGTTCACACATGAACGAGCTCGTCACGCCTCTTCGCAGCCATGAAGTTTGACGACGTACTGCGAGAGATCGGAGAGTTTGGGTGGTACCAGAGGCGGGTCTACCTGCTGGCCTGTCTACCTATCATTTTCTCTTCCTTTGAAACGATGAGCAGTGTCTTCATCCTAAACATACCCGCACACAGGTAGTAGGAATAATAAATACGCTGGAACCAAATGTCAGCGTCTATATTTTAACATACTCGGACACAGGTTATGTGTGTGACTAGTACTACGGTTGGAACCATAAGCAGCATCTGTATATGTGCACATGTCTAAATAAGGGGCAGGGACGGGGGGAATAAAGGTGTGGGAGGAGGGGTGATGATATACTCGCAAAATCCGATTCGTGCACACATTTTTTTTTTTAAATGAGAGTCTCAGCACACGAACTTAGAAGACAATATGATAATGTATCTCTCTTCTGGGAACGCAGAGGAAGAAGAAGAGAAGAAATATATCTCTCCATCGGTGTATGTGGCTATCAGGATGTCTGTCTGTCTTTACACCCCCGGTATAGGGGTGTGTATAGGATTCGCTCGATGTGTTTGTTTGTTTGTTTGGGTGTGTGTTTGTGTTCGCATATAGATCTCAAGAATGAACGGACCGATCGTCACCAAACTTGGTGAACAGGTTCTATACATTCCTGAGACGGTCCTTACAAAAATTGGGACCAGTCAAACACACGGTTATGGAGTTATTGGTGGATTAAGATTCTACAAGGACTTATAGCGGGACATATTAATGGTCAAAGGGAAATAACCTTCTCAGTTGGTGGCAGTGAGAATGGTTATTTCCCTTTGACCAACGGGGGTGTTTTTCCTACCTCGGAGGAATTTCTTGTTGTATAATCTGTTTTGATAATTTGGTTTGATGCCAGTTTTTTGTTGTTTACCTTATTGGTGGTTTTGTTTGGCTGGTTGGTTGGGTGGGTGGGTCTGTTGTAGGGTTGCTGGTTTTTCTGTTTGCTTCTTTAACCTTTCTTGTTGGGGCATGTTGTATTGTCCGATATAGGCTTGCTGCATTCCAAAGCTCAGATGCTTTATTTGTTGTTGTCACTGAAAGATGTGCAATCCCTGGCTACCCGCATGACCACTACCACGTCACCAATGAAACACACGCTGCCCTTCTCAACCAGTCCATTCCCTCGGAGAACGGGCAGTGGTCAAAATGCAACGTCTACAGTGACGTCATCTTTGATGTCAGGAAAAACGCCAGTGACGTCACAAGGATGACATCGGTTGAAGAAGGGATTGGTAACGTGTCATACAATCGTGCTGCAGTCTCAAAATGCCAGAGATGGGTTTTCGACCATTCCGTTTTTGAGAGTACCATAGCCACCGATGTAAGATCAAAACGTTTTCTTAGAATGTTTTCTTTCTTTTTTCAATCTGTGTTATAATTATGATCTAACCTATGTAAGCATTGCTATTTCTTGTTTAGATAAACTGTCTGGTTTATACCGGAGTGGTTAGTCCTATTCAATGACTTTTATTTACATTTTGCTTTAATAAAAGATAAGTTAAAGCAACAACAACAACAACAACAACAACAACAACAACAACCAACAACAACAACAACAACAACAACAACAACAACAACAAATTCACAGTGGTTACATCTCACGACCAGCTATGAAATTCCATGTCAAGCTTACTGCAGTAATTGTTTTGTGTGTGAATATTTTATGGACTTAATTTGAGTCTGATAACGACGGTAGATTATGCAACTAAACGCTGTTTTCCGTCATGAAATGATGTGCCTATGTTAATAAAATTGTAGGGCGTTTTGCTGAGCGTTCGCCCAAAATAAAAATAAAAATTTAAATTTAAAAAAAAGGATGATGTAACCAGATATCGCTCTGGCAAAAACAAGTTTAGGAAAAGACAATGATAAAGCCATGCATGCTGGACTTTTTTTGATGAACCAAAATCTGACAAAGCCACTAGTATCTTTTACACAATTAATGAATTGAAAATGTCCCACGGTGCACAGACACCAACCAGACTGTTCATGTATGGTATGTGACCAAGTGGAGGGATGGAATTGTCCCATGTTAAAAGTCTGGCCAGGTCTGAGACGGTGAGCCACACTGTTTACACGGGAAGTAATGTGCTCTTCAACTTCCCAAAATTGCAAAAAATATGTTTGGTCAATTCGTCAAATATGCAGGGAAAACTACAAACCTTGCATTATCTCCCGTTGTACTTGTATGAATGTCGAGAGAAGTGGCCAAAGAAAACATCTTCTTTTCAGTTCAGCTTGGTTTGTGACCGCAGTGTGTTTCGCTCCACTTCAAACGTGGTGGCCGAAATTGGGACACTTATCGGTACGGGTGTCAGTGGACTCGCCGCAGACAGGTAAGGAATAAGGATAAAATAAAGATAAGAATAAGATGTCATATGTAGTCCTGTGAGGTTAGCGTCTTGGAAATTCGGGCAGCTTTCTCACTGGGGAAAGCGAGCTGCCATACAGTTTACGACGTTACCCATTTTTTTCTTGTTCCTGCATGCGTGTGTTCATGGTTCCAAGCCCTGAGACTTTCGCTGTGAAATCAACTAGACAAACATACATACTCTGCATACTTGCATTGCAATCTGGATTTCTGTCACACCAAAATATTGCACTTGCATGCACAGTCGCGATGACTTTTCATTTTGTTTGTCTAATAATCTACTTAACACAAAATGAGTTCATGGGAACGTTGAATTAACTTCAAATTACTGACTTTAATTTACTCTCCTCTCTCCAACCAGAGATGGGAGAGGTTTTTGGGTTTTAATGTCCCTTCAGCAGATGCTAGCTGCTATTCGAGACCGAGAGATGGGAGAGGGTGCGGATGGGGGGATCAGTATATCAGAGTCTCCCCCGAAAGCGGCCTATGGTTTCCTAAATGGCGGGGTAAAAACGGCCATACACATAAAATCCGTGGTTGTTTCAGCTCATGAACGAAACAAACACAAACATATGAGAGTCTGTCCCCAGGTTTGGCCGAAAGCTGCCGTTCTACATTGGAGCCCTAGCCCTGATGAGTGGGGGGTTTGGCATCGCTTTCACCACCAACTTCATCGTTCTCAACTTCTGTCGTTTCCTCATCGGCCTTGCTCGAATGACTCTTTGGGTCAACGGCTTGGTCATAGGTCAGTTGCATTGGCTTTTGTCGTGATGTGTCAACACGACTTTGCCAGAAGAAGACGTTGACAATGACGACGGATGGATGGATGGATGGATGGATGGGCGGAAGGATGGGTTGGTGGGTGGGTAAATGAATGGATGTTTGAATGGATGAGTGTAGAATGGACGGATGGATGGATGGCCGTGTGCATAGATGGATGTACTCAGACTATGGGTTATCAACTGTTTGATGGATGAACGCAGCCTATGGGTTATCAACTGTTAGATGGATGAACTCAGGCTATGGATTATCAACTCTTAGATGGGTGAACTCAGGCTATGGGTTATCAACTGTTATATGGATGAACTCAGGCTATGGGTTATCAACTGTTAGATGGATGAACTCAGGCTATGGGTTATCAACTGTTAGATGAATGAACTCAGCCTATGGGTTATCAACTGTTAGATGGATGAACTCAGCCTATGGGTTATCAACTGTTAAATGGGTTATCAACTGTTAGATGGATGAACTCAGGCTTTGGGTTATCAACTGTTATATGGATGAACTCAGGCTATGGGTTATCAACTGTTAGATGGATGAACTCAGCCTATGGGTTATCAACTGTAAGTTACAACAGTCATAGGTATACTATCATGTTTGCCATCGTCGTTAGGACAACTGTTGCAAACATCTAGGTCTTTGAGGCAATCCGATGCACTCTGTATTACTGTTATCTTGTGCAGGCATGGAGATCGTGGGACCTTCGAAACGAGTGTTCGCAGGGACCTTCATTGAACTGGTGTGGTGTGTGGGGGCGTTTCTGCTGCTCCTGTTCGCCTACTTCATCCGAAATTGGAGATACTTGGAGATTGCTGTTTCTGTGCCAAGCTGTGTGCTTCTGGCTTACTGGTGGTAATTGTCATATGATATCTGACTGCCAAGCTGTGTGCTTCTGGCTTACTGGTGGTAATTGTCATATGATATTTGACTGCCAAGCTGTGTGCTTCTGGCTTACTGGTGGTAATTGCCATATGATATTTGACTGCCAAGCTATATGTGCTGCTGGCTTACTGGTAGTAATTATCATATGATATTTGACTGCCAAGCTGTGTGCTGCTGGCTTACTGGTGGTGAGTGTCATATGATATTTGACTGCCAAGCTGTGTGCTGCTGGCTTACTGGTAGTAATTATTATATGATATTTGACTGCCAAGCTATGTGCTGCTGGCTTACTGGTGGTAAGTGTCAGAATTAAGCTTTGTGATGTTGGCCTACTGTTGGTAATTCTTCAAAATGACTATTCTTTTGCAAGTTACAATGAAGGAAAATAAAGGTAAAATAAGATGAAAGGGATGTAAAGATTACACACACACAAACACACATACACACACATAATCGGACACACACACGTATACACACATACACACACACACATACACACACACACACACAACCAGACACATACACACACACACACACACACACACACACACAAACACACACATAATCGGACACACACACGTATACACACATACACATACACACACACACATACACATACACACACAATCAGACACATACACACACACACACACACACATTAAAAAAGAAACATAACTGAAAACTGTATAATCAGACCGTCTGATCTGCCAAACATTTGTCACGGTGGGGGGTGAAAACGTGCTTTTGTACATAGAGATGATTTGTTAAAAACAATCCTCCCCAGGTTGATCCCGGAGTCTCCCCGCTGGCTGGCCTCCAAGGGTCGCGAAAAGGAAGTTCTGCTCATCCTGGAGAAGATCGCCTCCTCCAACAAAACCAAGCTGCCTGATGTTGATGACGTCAGCAAGAGCCTTGTGGAGAAGCAGGTCAGCCTGAGCTTCATTCACCTCTTCAAGTCTCGCGAGCTGATCGTGCGCTTTGTCGTTGTCTTCAGCAACATGTAAGTTATCGGTACGCAGCTCTTCCATGATTGAACGCGTTCTACTCACCATCTCAGATCGTGCCATTCTTTTCTTCTTCTTCTTGAGAGAAATTCAAGGTTAACGCCTTCACAGCAAAGCCATTAGGGGCATGTTCCCGGGGTTTACCCCGACTTTAGATAAACTACACATGTGTATGCGTGTTTAGGTCGAATAGGCCACCTGCACTTATGGCAGAATGACCGAGTTTTTTACGCGCCAAGGAGGTGACACGGGGGTGGGCCATGGCTACAGTCTGTTGGTCTGCACATAAAACTGACCCGTGTCCGTCCCGGCCCGGATTCGAACCTCCGACCTTTAGGATCACAAGTTCAGTGCTCTAACAACTGAGCTACCGGGTCCTTTCACCATCTTAGATCTGGCCATTCTTTTCTCTTTTTTTTTCTTCTTCTTCTTCTTCTTGTCGATCACACGTCTTATATTGTCAGCCCGGACAGCGAGACAAATGTTACTGTCTTCTCCAGGTACTCCTTTCCTCCGTACAGCTGACAGCGGAGGGGGACTGCAGTTGGCCACACGGTTTTCCTCAGGTTCTCTAGGATGGGGCATCTCTGTGGTCTGTGGCCATTCTTTTAAATTGGATGAGAAAATCCCTCCACAATTTGTGTGTGCATGAATTTAACAGATTACCATGACTGTGTGTCCGTTGAGAACAATGTTGTGTGTGTTAAATCCTCATTCCTCACAGAAGGCGGTCGCGCGGTCAATTTATATTATGTTGGTAGAGCACTGGACTTGTGATCCTAAGGTCGTAGGTTCGAATCCCGGCAGGGACGGACATGGGTCAACTTCATGTGCAGACTCTGAGACGGTATCCATGTCCCACCCCCGTGTCACTAAAGTGGCACGTATAAGACCTCAGTCATTGTGCCATAAGTGCAGGTGGCTGATTACACCTAAACACACACACACCTGGGTAGCGCGACTCTGTTGCTGCTAGCTTCCCACTGGGAGGAAGCGATCCGAGTTTCCCAGCATTAGGATACTAGAGTAAATGAAAATAAATGTAGTAAGCCTTAGCAGGTGTGAATGGTGAGCCCAACCATGTACATAGGAAGGAGTGTGCCTTGATACGTAGTTCAACAATAACAATAACAATATCAATAACAGCACTTTATTGTCCATTAAGATATTACATAAAAATGAAAAATTTTCTTCGGCACACCCTGCCTGCCTGTAAACGATGGCCTTCGATGCTCTGTGGCTTAGACGCCCTTGCAATGATGTACTCGAACATGATCCGTAACGATGCTAATTAATTCAATGAATGTACTTCTTCTTCTTCTTCAGCGTTCGACGGTTGTGTCCCTAATAATCTTAGGCCTGCTGATCTTATGAACTCGCAAGTTTGGCGCAGGTCTTCCACAGTTCCCCAAAGTTTTGCATCGGGAGTTGTCCTCTCTGTCCAGGTCAGGTCGCCCAGGGGGGCATGGAGAGGGCGCGCTTGTGAAACGTGCTGGGGAGTTTGTTCATCCTCGCCACAGTCACATAGAGCTGTGGCTGCAACGCCTATCCTTGTTCATACGGGATGAACATTCCTCAGCTTCAAAGTGTCGATTCATTCATATTTTTGAATGAGGACGTGTTCCCGTACGTCTAGCAGGCGCAACACGTTGTTTGCAGAAATAGAAATCTGCAAGCTAGCAAAAACTGACTGCTAGGGGCGAAAACAAAGACATAGCGCAAAATTAAGGCAAACTACTTGAAGAATATATTGTCCGGATGATTAGTAAGTGGTGGGTTGATGGGTTAGGTGACCGGAAGCTCCGCTGACAAGTTGTTTTGGCTGGCTTAAAATTGCACTCATCTCGCGTTCGACGTTTCTTTTTGTTGACTTCTATTGTTTATTTTGTTTCGAGACAGGAGGAAAGGTGGAGTTTTAGCGTTAAGTAACTTAGTTTGTTTATGTGTGGTTTAATAGTCGGTACATTTCCTCGTTAGTTAGTTATAGTAACTCAGTTAGTTAGTTAGTTAGTTTGCTCGTTAGTTTGCTCGTTAGTTTGCTTGTTAGTTTGCTCATTAGTTTGCTCGTTAGTTTGCTCGTTAATGTGTAATATGATGTGCGTCTGTAGAAACTATAACCTTTTTCCTTCTTACTATCTATATTAGTTGCGTCTGTATTAAGTGTTTGTATGAGGGACAGGTTGTAAGATTAGGCTTTGCCTAAAATCTCTATCCATTGGTCATTAAGTTCAGTTTTAGTAGTTAGTTAGTTAGTTAGTTAGTTAGTTAGCTAGTTAGTTACTCATTAATTAGTTAGTCAGTTAGAAAAAGCAGTCTCTTATACTGTCGACATTACAAGCACCTACCACAGCATTCTATGACACCTTTATGTACCGCTTATGAACACATTTCAGGTATATGCTGAACGTCATTTACTACGCCTTAATGTACAATATAACCAATCTGTCCGGCGATATCTACATCAACTACCTGATCACCGTGGCTTCGGAGACGATAGGTCTAGTTTTGCCCTACTTTCTCCTGGATCGTCTAGGCCGGAAGTGCGTCACTTGTGCCTCTACACTCATAGGGGGCGCAGCGTGCGTGGCTTCCGTTGTTCCCGCTCTTGCCAATGCGCCAGGTTTGTTTGTTTGTTTGTTTTTACATTTAGTCAAGTAATGACTAAATGTTTTAACATCGAGACAGGGAATCGAGACGAGGGTCGTGGTGTATGTGTGTGTGTGTGTGTAGAGCGATTCAGAGTAAACTACTGGACCGATCTTCATGAAATTTGACATGAGAGTTCCTGGGTATGATATCCCCAGACGTTTTTTTTCATTTTTTGGATAAATGTCTTTGATGACGTCATATCCGGCTTTTTGTAAAAGTTGAGGCGGCACTGTCACACCCTCATTTTTTGATCAAATTGATTGACATTTTGGCCAAGCAATCTTCGACGAAGGCCGGACTTTGGTATTGCATTTCAGCTTGGAGGCTTAAAAATTAATTGATGAGTTTGCTCATTAAAGTTGTCATTAAAATCAATTTTTTGCAAACAGATATAAAATTGATTGCATCGTATTCTTCATCACATTCTGAATCTAAAAATATATACATATGTCATGTTTACTCTTAAAATGTGATCGCAATTAACGAAAATAGAATAATTAGTCTTACGATTAAAATTTAAGAAATCGATCCAAAAATGATTTCATCTTATTCTTTATCATTTCCTGATTCCAAAAACATATAGATATGATAGGTTGTATTCAAAACAAGCTCCGAAAGTTAACAAGAATACAGAAAAGCGCGCTTTCCTGCTTAGCACAATACGCTACCGCGCTAATCTGGCGTGTCAATATCACTACGTTTTGCACGTGGAAGGTGAGCGATTTCCTTCACGCGGGGATTGACGAAGCGGCTGTACTCTCTTGGTGAAAAAATACAGTGCGTTCAGTTTCATTCCGTGAGTTCGACAGCTTGACTAAATGTAGTAATTTCGCCTTACGAGACTTGTTTATGTCTGGTGTTGTTTTTTGTGTGGATTATTTTATGGATCTATTTTTTTTTTAAGGTGACCGTATGTCTATGTCTTAGCCTTTGTTTGCTTGGTTTGTTTGTTTGTTCGTGTCATGTCAAACATTACATTTCGTTCTCGCGTGTGACTGTAAGCTTTGGCCAGGGTGCCTCATATACGGATGAATGAAAGAATGTAATTGTTATTTGGCTGCTCGCTTGTTTGTTTAGATGACTGGCTGGTTTTTACATTTAGTCAAGTTTTGATTAGCTAGTTGTGTTTGTTGTTTGTTTGTTTGCTTGAGATTTCCGGTCACGAGTAAAACTTGGTTTATTCCAGGCACTGTTGACGTCTGCTATTGAGGTGTTCTAGCTTTTCTTGTCTGTACTGTAAGTTGCTTCTGCCCAAATGCCAGCTTTTTACATTTAGTCAAGTTTTGACTAAATGTTTTAACATAGAGGGGGAATCGAGACGAGGGTCGTGGTGTATGTGTGTCTGTGTGTGTGTGTGTGTGTGCGTGTGTGTGTGTGTGTATGTGTGTGTGTGTGTGCGCGTGTGTGTGTAGAGCGATTCAGAGTAAACTACTTGACCGATCTTTATGAAACTTGACATGAGAGTTCCTGGGTATGATATCCCCGAACATTATTTTCATTTTTTCGATAAATGTCTTTGATGACGTCATATCCGGCTTTTTGTAAAGGTTGAGGCGGCACTGTCACACCCTCATTTTTCAATCAAATTGACTGAAATTTTGGCCAAGCAATCTTCGACAAAGGCCGAACTTCGGATTGCATTTCAGCTTGGTGACTTAAAAATTAATTACTTTGGTCATTAAAAATCTGAAAATTGTAAAAAAAATATTTTTTTATAAAACGATCCAAATTTACGTTTATCTTATTCTTCATCATTTTATTATTCCAAAAACATATAAATATGTTATATTTGGAGTAAAAACAAGCTCTGAAAATTAAAACAAATAAAAATTATGATCAAAATTAAATTTTTGAAATCAATTTAAAAACACTTTCATCTTATTCCCTGTAGGTTCCTGATTCCAAAAACATATAGATATGATATGTTTGGATTAAAAACACGCTCACAAAGTTAAAACGAAGAGAGGTACAGTAAAGCGTGCTATGAAGCACAGCGCAACCGCTACCGCGCCAAACAGGCTCGTCACTTTCACTGCCTTTTGCACTAGCGGCGGACTACGTTCAATTTCATTCTGTGAGTTCCACAGCTTGACTAAATGTAGTAATTTCGCCTTACGCGACTTGTTGTTTTTTCCTGGACATTTTTACAACTCTGTATTCGCAGCGAAAGGGACACTTAACATCGTCCCGGGTAAAAAGGGTCATAACACGTACATGTGACATTAAGTCAAGCACCGTTGTTTTGATCCGACGAGGTGATTTCTTTTGTGCGACGTTCCAAATTTGATTCTGCAGTTTGCCACCAATACTTATGGCACCCTTCTGCAGTTTGCCACCAATACTTATGGCACCCTTCTGTAGTTGTGCAAATTCTCTGATCCGACACAAAACTATCCTGAGAGGATTTAAAATATTGATTTATTGCCTTTCACGTACAGATTGGGTAGTTGTCGTTTTGTCCACGGTTGGCCGCTTCTTCGTATGCATGGGGTATTCCACCACCTATATCTACGCGGCAGAACTCTTTCCCACCGTCATTCGAGCTTCAGCGATGGGTGTCGGCGTCACCATTGTACGGTCCGGAAGCATTGTCGCCCCCTACATAGCAGACGTGGTAAGCTTACAGAGTTGCATGGTGTCTGCCACTTTTTGAATTCTAGCATTGTATTACTTGGATTTGGGGTGTTCTCTTTGAGTGTTACGCGCTCAAGGGAAAGTCGTCAGGGGCAAAGGAATCTTCTCCTACAAAGTCAACGTAATAAAGTTACTGAGTTTTAGATTGTCTGCCGCCTTTGGGATCCTAACATGCATTATTTGGCTTTTAACAAGAGCCCACCCACCCACCCCTACCAAACCCCCCTTGATAGGAATAGAAAGGGATCTTACACGCAAAACAAAACCTCCCAAGCATCTAAACAAACAAAGAACAACGGAAACAAAGAAACGCCGATTTCCCCCTCAGTTCTCTGCTTTTACTTTTTTGTCAAAACAGGGCATTTTGGTGGGAGGAAGATTGGCCAATGCCCTGCCACTGATCGTCATGGGCGGTCCTGCCCTGGTGGTTGGGTTTTTCGTTCTCTGGCTGCCCGAGACCATGGGCACGAAGCTGCCCGAGACTCTTGATGACGTCAGCAATCTACAGAGGTTTGTGTGAGAAGTAGTGAAACATACACTGAACACAAAAAGTTAAGGATGTATTTTTCAGTGGTGTAGCTCAGATGTTCAACAGCAGTGTTTTGGTCAGAAATATACAGGGTGGGCCATAAAAAGTGTCCACATTTTGTTTTGCAATAACTGAGATAGAAATTATTATTTTACAACATGTTTCATTCCACATAGACTACAATGTTAAAGATTTGTATGCACAAAATCTTATCAAAATCTATGCATTTTCAGAGTCACAGAGTCAATAGTTGATGATGTGCTCAATCCATGCTCCGCGTTGTTGAATGATGAAGCCCATTTTCATTTGAGTGGACATGTCAACAAACAAAACATGAGATTTTGGGCACCTAATCAGCCCCATGAACACATCCAGCCACCACTGAGCCGCGAAAAAGTAACAGTGTGGTGCGCAATTGGCAAAGGAGGGGTTGTTGGGCCCTTCTTTTTTGAAGACAATGACGGAAATCCTGTGACTGAATTCCGAACGTTACATCGAAATGCTACAAAGGAAGTTTATTCCAGCCATCCGAAGAAGGAGGAACATTGACATCTACACAGTTGTCTTCCAGCAAGACGGAGCACCACCTCATTGCTCAAACAGAACTCTTGAGTACTTGAGGCAACACTTCCCCGGCGACAGACTTCTTTCTCGCCGAACAGACAATCCCTGGCCTCCATACTCACCAGACTTGAACCCTGCTGACTATTTTCTTTGGGGTTATTTGAAAGAAAGAGTGTACACAGGCAATCCAAGGACAAGTGAAAAACTGAAAGAAAGCATCAGAAGACAGATCAGAAGGATTCCTGCAGAGATGCTTACAAGGGTTGTGGACAACTTCAACGTTCGTCTTGCAGCTGTCATTTAACAACGCGGAGCATGGATTGAGCACATCATCAACTATTGACTCTGTGACTCTGAAAATGCATAGATTTTGATAAGATTTTGTGCATACAAATCTTTAACATTGTAGTCTATGTGGAATGAAACATGTTGTAAAATAATAATTTCTATCTCAGTTATTGCAAAACAAAATGTGGACACTTTTTATGGCCCACCCTGTATATGTATTTGAAAATCGGCCTTTCTTCTGCTCAAAAATGGGTTTATCCCCGAGTACGCTAGTACTTGGGCTCAACAGACTTTAATCGTGTGTCTGTGTGTGTGTGTGTGTGTGTGTCTCGACTTAACAGCTTATTGCTGGGAAACTACTGGGCGCAGTTCGTTCAAAAGTTGATACACTAACTTGATAATAGGTCCGATTGATCGTATTAAAACTTCATAATGTTACCTGGGACCTAAATGCGAAATAAACCACAAAAACGACTTGGCGGTGGGACGAATTCAGACGGAGCAGCAGCCAGCCATTGAGCTGATAGAACAGCCGAACGCTTCACACAGTGACGAGAACTATAGCGTCGTAAAAAGCATGCGTATCGCAATGCGAGACGATTTGCCAGGCTTTGCGCGTTGTGTGTTTGAATAATTTGATTTTTTGTGTATCCCATTTTCTACCAAGCGTTGGTTGCTCGGTCGCGACTGCGGTGGTTTAGAGGTCGCGATTCTGTGTTTTGATTCTTTTCATATTAATTTGTATTTTTTCTTATGGTTTCCTTTGTTTACATATGTTTCAGTCTTTTACCTTCACTTTACATTAAAGAATTTGGTAAAACTACCTGGGGCGTGATAAATGCAAGAATCCGCGAGCCAGGACAGTAAAAGAACTTCGTGGGCCACCAGTTCACCAGTTATGAAGAGGGTCGGCAGTATATTTTTCACTGTGATCAAATAAAAGAGAAAGGCCAGTCACCACGCACATCCTCGGCTCGCATGCAATGTAGTTATATAGCAAAGGGAATGCCTGTAATTCACACAGAGCAATCACTTGGTCTTAAACGTGCACAAGACAAAAACTTTCATACTGGGGGAGCGAGCCAGTCTGAAGAGTACTCGGGTCCAGCGCGAGCGTTTTTTTTATTGGATTTGAGCCTTATTTGGGTATGACGTCACAGGTCCTTGACTACACCTACCCTAAACAAAAGTGGTTTTTTACGGCATGTTTCGTCGAAAGGACGACTAAAAGTGAACGATATATTTCACATTGTGTACATTAGTGAGTTTATTAGAGTCTAAACTTACACGGCATACCAACTTACCGCGCAGTCAGCCTGGTCTAACGTCGAACAGCCTTACTAGTCTTGATGATGGCTGATCTCGGGTTGTTAATTTGTTTTTCAGGACGACAGATTGACTAAATGTTTTGATGTTGCTTCACGCGACTTGTTTCTTCTTGCAGTGCACGAGGCTGTGTTTGCTGCAAAGACGGAAACTCGGATGAACGAGAACGTGCAGTCACCAGAGAACTGGATAACACGGACCCTGAAGTTTAAGGATACGAGATAAAAATCATGATTCACGTGCATATTTTGTGTGCGAAGTATATTTTGGACAGAATCGGACGATAACTTGATGTCTGCAGATGATACAACTATTTGGATTGGATTGGATTGGATTGGATCAGATTTACAGTCCAGTGAGGTTACCCTCATGGAAATTCGGGCTGCTTTCTCCCCGGGGAAAGCGAGCTGCCATACATACGGCGCTACCCATATATTTTTTTCCTGCATGCGTGTATTCATGTTTCCTGAGACTTAATGCCGTGTGAGATGGATTTCAGCTGAAGTAAATCTCAGGAGGCATTACAACAATCACTCAAAATGCTTTTCCTGAATACTGAGATAAGTGGAGGCAGGGGGTTAAAACCGGAAAACTAAAGTAGTCGTGTTTTTTTTTAACAAATAGGCCTAACATACAAAAATTGCCAGTATTTGAATATTTTAAAAATCATAAAATGGAGGTTGTGTTTCGCTTTTAATATTTTCTTCTTAAATATTATAATTAGTTTAAATGGGTAAAATGTGATTATTTGATAAAGTCTCCCGTGCAATGTTGAGCCTTTTCAAGATCTGTAGTAAATTGTTGTTGTCCATTGATATTCAAATTGAGTTAATATGATAGAATGGTTGTACCAATTGTATTGTGCGGTTTTAAAGTATAGAATTGTGTTAATGTAGCAACAAAATAGCAGCTCCGTTTTATTAGATTATTGTCAAATTAGGGAAATTGACCCAAACTTGTATGATTCTAGGTGATTTTGGACACTTTCTATTTTATGTTCAAATTTACAATATAATGTAACATTTATCGTTTAAATTGGTGGATTTTAACATTAATGTAAATGATGATCAATTTTCGAATACTCTGTACCACTTTTTACGTCGCCTTTATGTAAAATATGCACAAAACACCCGATTTAAAATATGTTGAATCAACACTAAATACTCTGGGCCTAATTGTTGTTGTTTTTGTGTTCTTTCTTTCTTTCTTTATTTGGTGTTTAACGTCGTTTTCAACCACGGTTGTTGTTTTTGTGTGTATAACCAGTTAAATTCACGATGCTGTGCAAAATTGAAAATTGTACTTTGCCTTAAAGATCAATATATACAGTAAAGGCTATCTGAATTGAATGACAACATAAAATGTTTCAAATATAAAATTATTTAGATTTGAAAATCATTTCAACATTTTGCCCGAAGCCTTCGCTTTCTTTTTTCATTTCAGTATACTTAATCATAGATTACCAATTCAGAAAGCTCAAATATTAAATATACCGCATGTTGAGAGAATGCGTGAGATCTTGAAAAGGAATTTCACCATAAACTTTGCTAAACAATTCTTGCATCAAGTTTCGTACCCGAGATAAAACATTAAATTTTATTCCCATGTAATTTCATTCAAACTTTCTGCCATTAAAGGCAATTCACTTGGCTATCTGGTACACTTTTCGGATCAAATATTTCCATTACAAAGATAACGTGATTGCCGCTCAAAAAAGACACCCCCCCCCCCCTTTTCCTTAAATCGCACTAACAACAACGTAAGGTACCATAAAATAAACAAATCGACGAAAACTTAAGAAAGGCACGACTTGGCAACTTTTCCATACAAAGAGAAATACAAATCAATTTTCAATCCAGGACAGGTTGTTGTGTTTCAATATCTTGCGTACTTCTTGTGTTGTTCCATTTCTCCTGACGCAGGTGTCAATTGCATGAGTGGTCAAAAACGGTAGGGTGTTGCGTCAACTTTGAGTGGTACAAAGACAAAAAAGCTCGGTATTTCATCAATGACCCGGTATATTGCTTTGACTGAACCAAAAAGCCGAGACACAAAAAGCCGTGGACTGTTGGTGGAGAGTCACAACGTCGAGAGTGACAACAGGTCGAGCACGACCAGAGGTTGGTAGCAAAATGTCGAGAGAACAAACGGTCGAGGACTGAAGATGTCGAATAGTCAATTTTGAACACACACACACACACACACACGCGCGCGCGCGCGCACGCAAGCACGTACACACACGCACGCACACACACACACACGCATACACGCATAACTCTTACTCAAATTGTCAATGATAGCCTGTTATCTGGTGTTTTTCCATCATTGTTCAAAACTGCACTTGTCAAACCACTTCTCAAAAAACCTAGTCTTGATGTCAATATTTTGAAGAATTATCGTCCTGTATCTAATTTATCATTCTTGTCCAAAGTTTTTGAAAAGGTAGTTTTGAAGAAACTGTTGTCATATTTGAACACCCATGATTTGATCTCGCATTCTCAGTCCGCTTATCGCCCTTCTCACTGTACTGAAACAGCCCTACTTAAAGTAATCAGTGACATTCTGTCTGCTCTGGATGGTGGTGACGTGTCAGTGCTTTCCCTACTTGACCTTTCTGCAGCGTTCTTCATAGACTTCAGACTCTGTACGGCATCACCGGTCCACCGCTAGCATGGCTTGAGTCCCATCTCATTGGCAAGACCCAGGCTGTGCTTGTCGATGGCCAGATGTCTGCTCCAGCCCCACTTTCTTTCGGCGTTCCTCAAGGTTCAGTACTCGGTCCCATCCTTTTCATCATGTACACTAAGCCCCTCTCCACACTGATTCAAAACCATTCTGTTTTAAATCAGTCTTTTGCTGATGACACCCAGCTGTATAAACCCAGTCCCCCTGCAGAGACACATTCCGCCATCCAGACCATTCAGACATGCATCACTGATGTTAAATCTTGGATGGTCGATAACAAACTTAAGCTTTGGATGGTCGATAACAAACTTAAGCTGAATGATGATAAGACTGAAGTCTTACTGTGCAAAAAGAAGAACACTACATTTCCCTCTCCCCAACCTGTTTCTGTACAAGTGGGCAACACCGACATTCTTTTCTCACCATCAGCTAGAAACCTTGGATTCACCCTTTCATCTGACATGACCCTTAACAAACATTTATCTTTAGTCTGTAGAGCAGCTTATTTTGAGCTCTGTAAGATCAGCACCATTCGCCACACACTCTCCTCTCAAACAACTAACACTCTTGTCTGTGCCTTTGTTCTTTCTAAACTTGACTACTGCAACTCTCTTCTCTCTGGCTGTCCTCTGTACTTCCTGCATAAACTACAAAAAGTCCAAAACTCGGCAGCACGCCTCATTCTCAGAGCACGAAAACGAGATCACGCAACACCACTTCTTCACACACTGCACTGGTTACCTATTGAAGCCCGCATTGACTACAAACTGTCCACCCTCTGCTTTAACTTCTTTTCTGGCTCGTCTCCTGCTTAATTCTCTGAACTCCTCACGTCTATTCTCCAGCAAGACAACTCCGTGCCTCTTCTGATGCGACGGACAACGCACTTTTACTTTCTGCGCACCCACACAATGGAATTCTCTCCCCTTTCATATCCGCCACTCTGTCACCCCAAGCATTCAAACGAGCACTTAAAACACACCTCTTCAAGAAATACAACCCCTGATTTTGTTTTCTCAGTCCATCAGTAGGCTATATGTAGTGTATTTGTTGTTTTAGTGATAATGTGATAATGTATATAACCATCTAGGGCTGGGTTTTTTTCTCAGTATTGTTGATAACATGTTCTGTCTGATTAAGGGTATTCAGCTGGTATTTCATTGTTTTCACTACCTATTTTATTCATGGTTTTATTACTTAGTTAGTGGAAGAATTTTTTTGTAATGTATGTTTGATGGTGTATGCTTTTAATTAAGCGTTGTTGACTATGAATGTAGATGTAAATGCTTGTATAACTGTGTTTTAATCATATTTTAAATGTGTCAAGCGCAAAGAGCATAATTGTAAAGTTATGATGTTGCGCTATATAAATGTTCATTTATTATTATTATTATTATTATACACGCGCACGTGTTAATTAATAATTCACAATGCAGGTACTGTATAGCATCAAAACAATCAATTCGGCTGTATCAATATAGTGTTATGCATGACTGCTAATGTCCGCAGATGTTCCTGTGTGTGTCCCACAATGCGTCCCACAATGCACATCACATCACTTACCGATAAAGCGGCCATGCGTCACTGAATGCAAGCAATCAACCGGCAGTTAAAATATTGTTTATACCCATGAAACACATGCAATATGTTATGACAAATTTAAGAAAGAAAATATGAAACATATACTCTTCAAAAACAGTTAAGGACCGGTCATGAAATGTTCACAATCTTTAAAATATTCGCCAAAAATCAAGGGTTTGACAATTTGATTGACACCTGACTTTTTGAATTAACACAAGGGCCGTGAGTCACAAATACATGTATGTGTTTGTAAAATGACACACTGACAAAATAATTCAATGAAACAACATGCCCCTATCACGAAAACGGAGCGACTTGGATAAGGCAAGGGCAGTTTGATGGCTACACGATGTTGTTTCTTCCAGGCAAGTGGTTCAGAATTTTGCAGTGTCTCACTTCAACATCATCGGACTGAAGGAATGGCTTCAAGCAATTGGCATAGTACAGTTACGACAATGTTATGGTCGGCCTACAGTCACCACAACAATGAAGGATCGCCTCATCCAAATGAAGGTCATGCAGCAAAAATCAGGTTACTGAAAAGGCAGCATGCATCAACCATGAGCTGCCACCACACACTGTTGTCAGTAATGGGCAATTCCAAAATAAAAGCTCACCTAAGCCTGAAATTCAAAATGGAATTGACGGCTTTTTTCACCGTACATATGCCATGAGAGATGTTTATAGTTACTCATACTATTCATCGTTTGCCTCTTATTCACTCCCCTTGCATGCCGCCATTTTGTTTTTGATACCATTTGGGAACGCGCCGTGTGAAGTCAATTTATGACAACTTTTAAGAATGTTATCGCGTGTGCTAGTTTTTATTGTTTTGGTTTTGAAAATTGGTCAAAGTTGCTAGAGAAGCCTTAAACTATCGTTTAATCTGTTTTTCAAATATCTAATGATAATACTTTTTGAGATATATTCGAAATATATTCCACCCCAAAATGGTGCCACGTCAGTGACGTTTTGGGTATAAAAACTTTTTGCGGCGATGAACCGATCGGTTGATTTATTTCTATTTTTGAGTTTTCTTAGCTTTTCAATGGAGGAGTCCAACCATGTGATTTATGTTTGTTTGTCCCCATTTTGTTGTGCATAAAGTGCGTCACTGACGTGGCACTGTTTTGTAACGTCTGTGGCACTTTGGTTCCATGTGTACTTGTTACTGGTAGATTTTAACAAATTTCTTTGTGATATTCTTTTATTTCCTAACTTAGGTAAACACAGTTGTTACTGGAGAAAGCTGAGCACAAAAAGGAGATCATTTGGCCTTTATTTTTAATATTTAGTGCAATTAAACCGAGTGATTTGTAGGAGATATGATCCCAAAAAAATGATCAACACACTTTTATAAATGTTTCAGGTAAGTGATCATCTTAAGTAATATATCATTGGAAAGGTAAAACATTTAACTGGTTAACCTTTCAGAGATGACGTCATTAGGTTGCTACGTCATAAATGACGAGGGATCAAACAAGGTCACTTTTGAACTATGCTTCAAAACGGTGTCTTTTGTCAAGCAACATGAACAACTCCACTTCTGTGCAAGAGTGTAGCTAGGTAATGACGCAAAGGAAATTTCTACAAGGTGAAGAAAGTTCCATAAATCAAAGCTGCTTCATATTCTACAATCTGACAAAATAAAACTGAAATCAAAACTGGGGAAAAAAGGAACAACTCTGAATAGCCAAAAAGACTTCCGGGAACTCTTCAAACAAGACGAATGTAGCTGCTGTATCAAAACTTACAAAACTAAGATTAAACGTGTACATACGAGTATAAAGTGCCTGAATTAAACTTTCATATACAACAGTCAGCAGAATTCTACACAATGTCCTTCAGTTTGAAAAGTTGGCCGCAAAATGGATGCCTTATAAGCTGACAGGGAAACGGAAGAAGCAACAGGCTCCTTTTGCACGCGATTCGCTCAACCGTTTTGAACGAAGTAGACCCAAACTTGTGATGAATGTAGTCACTGATAATGAGACTTTGGTTTCCTTCTATATTATTGCCAGAAAACACAAAACAAAGCGCGATTGGACCACAATGACGTGACTTTCTTTCTTTATTTGGTGTTTAACGTCGTTTTCAACCACGAAGGTTATATCGCAACGGGGTAAGGGGGGGAGATGGGACGGAGCCACTTGTTAATTGTTTCTTGTTCACAAAAGCACTAATCAAAAAATTGCTCCAGGGGCTTGCAACGTAGTACCTTACTGGGAGAATGCAAGTTTCCAGTACAAAGGACTTAACATTTCTTACATAATGCTTGACTAAAATCTTTACAAACATTGACTATATTCTATACAAGAAACACTTAACAAGGGTAAAAGGAGAAACAGAATCCGTTAGTCGCCTCTTACGACATGCTGGGGAGCATCGGGTAAATTCTTCCCCCTAACCCGCGGGGGGTCAATGACGTGACGCACCAAATTTGTATGCAATGTTTTCAAAGTAGAAACAGTGCTATTCGCTGTATTTTGCGATCACCAAGGTCCTGTTGCTGTCGATATTCTGTCTGCTAACAGAACTGTCACTGTCACATATTGCGCAGAAACCTTATTACCCAAACTTACTCACGAGTTCAGCAGTCAACGACTAAACTGCGAAACCCAGACTTCCCTTCTCTTCCATGACAATGCCAGTCTCCACACAATAAGGGCCGTAACTCCATTCCTTAAAGTCTAAATAATCCCATCTTTGCCTCACACATTCTACAGGCCTGATTTTACTCCTTGTGATTTCTGGTTATTCCCTCTATGAAAACAAGACTTTGTGTCGAGACATTTTATTGTTTTCAAGACATCAAAAAAAGTGACAAATCTGAGCTTAAAACCAACCCCAAATAAGGCTATCTTAAGGCGTCTACTTCGCTCAGGCACTTCTGACTTTGCATCGATGTAGGAGGAGAGTATTTCTAATGGCAACTGTAATGTGAGCCAGATACGCCAAACAGTCTCCGCGAAAATCACATTTGATCATTTTGTTTGGATCATACCTCGTAGCGCTAATTCTCATGCAACGATGTTGGAGTTTAGTTATGTACAGATTTACAATTAACGTGATATTCTCGACTAACGCCAACAAAAAATAAAGTGGAATAGTGTGTTTAGGATCTTGTCAAATGTACATGCTCATTTTTTTTACGTGAGTGTTTTATGGTTGTTAAATTGCCGGGAAGAAAGACAGCCAAGAACGTCAAAATAATGACTGCTCAACAAAAAAAACGTTTAAATGACGTTTTCGAGCTAGAATCAGGAGCCATTTATCTTTCTGATGATATGTACCTGTTCGCCCGCCACGTTTGAATGCAATATTTTTGGAAATCAAGGCGTTGTCTGAAGCGTATAAGAATAAAACCGAGTGACCTTGAGAAGTGACCTTGACCCGGAATACTTTAAATATGTTTGCTTGAGGTGTATGTTTCATTTATGTGTATCAATATATGTACAAAATTTCCAATTCAAATCATTAGTTCACAAGTTATTTAGATGGGCAATCATGGTGTCGGTAGACCAACGGGCGGACCAACGGACAGACGGATGGAGAGACAAAGAGCCGAATAGTGGTTCAACTATGGCTGAGAAGATCAATAATCAGTTAACAAGAAGAGCAAACGCTCGATCGAGTCACTTTCGCAGTTCTGAATATTATATGAGGCATCAGATGGACAGGAAGAAATTGCTATTCACAACACAATGAGTCACGTTCACATAAAATTTGAGCCCGGTCACTTTTATAGTTTCCGAGAAAAGCCCAACGTTAAGTTGTGTGTTGCCGAACAGAAAAGGCTAGTTATCTCCCTTGTTTTTCTGATAACGTTCGTAAAAGGCTACAGATGTAAATACTTTGATGTAAAGAATAATCCTACAAAGTTTCAATCACATCCGATGAACTTTGTCAAAGATATAAAATGTCTAATTTTTCCTTTGACGCTGACCTGTGACCTTGAAAAAGGTCAAAGGTCAACGAAACCATCGTTAAAGTGTAGAGGTCATTGGAGGTCACGACTAAACAAAATATGAGCCCGATCGCTTTGATAGTTTCCGAGAAAAGTCCAACGTTAAGGTGGTGTCTACGGACGGCCGGCCGGCCGGACAGACTAACACTGACCGATTACATAGAGTCACTTTTTCTCAAGTGACTAAAAATCGTCCGTGTGAAACTACCTATATTTTAACACCAAAAAAATATTACTATTGAACATTGAATTCACACGTGCCACGTCAGTGACGCTCAAGTGCCACGTCAGTGACGCTTCATATTAACCGCTTGTGGGAAGGATACATTTGATATTTGCAATTTTTTTCATAGTTCAGTAAGTATGATATCTCTTGACTAAGATCTACCAAAAATCACATGATTTAGTTGCCTAAACTCATAGAATTTTAGAATTTTGCTTAGAGAGTGAAATGCAGGTGGGCATGTTTGCCACGTCAGTGACGTTTTTTTCAAAATTTTTACCTTAACATTTTTCACCTTGGGTAGGAAGGTTGTCATGTTTGGGGAAATCTCTGCACAAATTTAAGTTAATAAAAACATCATGAATATTGCTTTTATGGCAAATAATGTCTGATTTTGTGTGCGAATGCCACGTCAGTGACGCTGGAATTGCCCTCAAAGTGTTACAAACTGCTTACACGCTTTCAACTTCAGTGAAAGACGCCCAGTCCGCAAAACAATATTGACTGTCAACCATCCAGCTGCCCACCGAGCCTAGTGCACTCAACATGTGAGGTGGTTATACGTTATCGAAGGGCTCAGTTTTTGTTTACAGATGGGCCCCGCCTCTTCTTGGCTCCTGCTGATATGTGTCAGTTAAAGTTTTGAAATGGATCGAGTATCCTTAAATGAAATATCTTAATAGATGTAAGGGTTGTGTCCTTTGAATAACTGTGTTAGCATGTACTCGGATTTATTATATTGATGACTATATTTTTAGATATGATTTTTAGGGAATTCATTTATCTTTATCCATGCAACCTGTGATTGCTCCTGTCAGATTGGTGCTAAAGGAACAACCAGTCCGTTTTGAACTGTCTGGTTGGTGTGCACACGTAGTGGGCCCAGTGAGATTGAACACTTTGTCTGTACATAGTTGTTGTCATATATGCGTGTGGAAGGAGTGTGAAGTTCTATGCATACACCATAACAAAATCCTGTGCTTTGCATTTGGTAAATAAACTGTTTGACTTGATCAGAGTCTGAAGGCGTCGTAGAGAGCGCTTTGCAGATGGCGCTGTTCTAGAACAAAATCGTTTGATGGGGGCTCTGTGATGGTCCGGGGAGAATCACCTTACGTCGTGGGACATTTTGGTCGTAGTGGAGCGAGATGTTAAAGACCTAAACTACTCTCGGCCAGCTTTATGAAGCCGGTGCCCACTCCTCTCCTTCGCTGCCTTTGCCTTCCCCGCTATGCTATGCTCAATTTCTATTGCTGTCCCCAGTACTAGTGACTATTTTGGTACATTACGTGGTTATGTTTTAAGGGCCTTCCCCGGCCCTGAACTAGGGTCAGATACCCATTTCACGCTTGATAGACTAGAGGGCGCTCGGAAAAATCATGGATTTAGTGTGTACAGACACACAAACAAACAAACAAACATCTAGTTACCACGTCTGCGATATAGGGGGAGATAATGCTTCCCACTCGGGCAAAGGTAACTCTAACGCACATCGCAGAAGCCCGGATGACGGTAGGGAAGAGTTCTGCCCCGTAGATGTAAATGGTGGAAAATCCCACGCACACGAAGAAGCGACCAACCATTGACACAATCCAAGCTGCATTTAGATTGAAAAACAATCATATTCCATAATCATATTATAATCATATTCTTATGTTTAACAACATGGTCATTTTAGCAACATAGGTTTAAACTATGAATTTCGCTTAAACGTCAATACTCGCGAATATTTTTTTTTTTAAACAAAATATATTGGTTTAAAGATATGAATTTCAGTTGCCATAAATAAACGTTTAATGGGGAGGGGGGGTCGCCGGCATAAGCTTCTTCTTCTTTGTTTATGAGCTTAGACTCCCACGTTCACTCATGTTTTTAGCACAAGTGGATTTTTACGTGTATGACCGTTTTTACCCCGCCATTCAGGCAGCATACGCCGATCAGTTTCGGGGGAGGCATGCTGGGTATTTTCGTGTTTCTATAACCCACCGAACTCTGACATGGATTACAGGATCTTTTCCGCGCGCACTTGGTCTTGTGCTTGCGTGTACACACAATGGGGGTTAAGTCACTAGCAGGTCTTCACATAGGTTGACCTGGGAGATCGAAAAAATCTCCACTCTTAACCCACCAGGCGGCAGCGACCGGGATTCGAACTCCCGATCTCCCGATTAGGAGACCGACATCTTACCACCACGCCACTGCGCCCGTCGCCGGCATAGGCAAGATCACAGGTTTTCAAGAGTCGGTCTGGTTAAACAAAATCAACCCCACCAATATTTGTCACACCACATCTAGTCCAAAACAGCAATGTCACAAAATAGATGAACTCCGGAAACATGAGTATGGGTTGTGAAAGAAGGAATACTCTTGCTTTTTGTGAGGCAAACTATAATAATAATGCCCAATGGCAGTCTCAAAGACACAAACAAGTTCAAAACAGTATTCTCCATTGTTTCCCAAATTCAAAGTTGTAAAGATACGACGTTACATGTAATATGAATGTTGGCTCAAAAATAAAGAAAATCCGTTTAATGCACAATCATTAACTTCATTGTTGCATTCCTTTGCCGAGATCATGCAGTCTGCGCCGCCTCTTTCAAAAGAACTTCTCACCACGCGTGCGGGGCGATAAGAGGTTTGAGTGATTAATGTGCCCTTCTTTCATTGGCTCGGAGCGTGGCGCTGGAACTGACCGATGTGTCGGTCAGCGACTCGCGCAGAGCTTAGATAGCGTCACTTCGCAAGATTCCAGCCAGCTGAAAGGTCAGGTTTTTGGATTTGGTGAAAACAGATTCTCCATTGTTTCCCAAATTCAAAGTTATAAAGATACGTTACATGTAATATAAAATGTTGGCTCAAAAATAAAAAAAATCCGTTTAATGCACATTAACTTCACTGTTGCTTTACTTTACCGAGATCAGTCTGCGCTGTCTCGTTCAAAAGGTGTCGGCCAGCCCAGGACTTAATCTCAGTGAAAACACACACACACACACACACACACACACACACACATGCGCGCACACAGATACACACACGTACGCACACAGATACACACACACTCAGAGTAATTAACACATTTGTAAACATGGTGAAAAGAACCTAATTGTTTACTGAATCTGGCAGAAAAAATATCTTAAGGTCCAACACCACTGAAATCATACCAATACATATCCTCCATTTTTCATCCCATCTTTTTTATTCCAGGAACCGACAAAAAAAAGTCACATGAAACACAAACAGTCCTGACCTCAAAACAAAAAATAACAAATTAGGGCATTCTGGATTGCAAACAGGATTTTCTTTCCCTAACTTCCATTCTCTTTCCACATCTTCCCTGATATCAACTGCATGATGTACTTGAGTGTTTGTGCAATATCTTTTTTTCACACATACACATGCCGGAAACGTGTATGAATGACAACCCTGAAATATCAGATACATCTAATATATCTCCACCTATCTTTCCTTTCCTTTAATTTTTTCTCTCTCTCAAAGTCCTGATATCAACGTCATATACCACCCTAGCTTTTAAAATAACTGAGTATGTACGAGTGGTTCTGTTTTTCAATTCTCTTTCGAACATCTCCATATTTCTTTTCTTAACTTCTAATAACACTAAGCTTACCGAGAGAGCACTTGCATGAATTGTTCAACAAGAACACTCCCCTATAGTAACAAAGTCTTCATGTTCTCGACATAAGAAACCTGTTGCATTTGTACATTCATGTTATAAATCACTGCCATTGTGGGAAAATCAGAAAAATGGTATTTACCAAATGCCATCTATCACTTCTACAGAGGGTTGAACATGGGTGAACTATACTTTTCTTCACCATGTAAGCCATAAGCTCTTGTCTGATATGCACATATCATAAATGGCAAAGTCAATGTCAGTTAAACAAAACTCTATCCAATGTATGGCACTAACTGTAAAAAGAAAGAGGACGCGCCACCTACATCCTGTAAGGGGGAAGCACTCGGACAGTGCTTGGGATCCACGGTGGCGCATGGTTATGGGAGATAATTGTACCCACTCAGCGTTTTGTCCAATTTTTTCGGCCTATAATAGATAATGTGCAAGAATAGTACTGTCGAGGTAAGTGTTATATTGACTGTAAATCTTATTGTCCAAAATACAGCATTATCAAACAGAGACTTGGAAACGTTTACATATACAGATAAATAATACCTCTGTTAGGCTAGCAAGTGTACTGTAATATTTATGATTTCTTGAATAAAGGCATTTGAACTAATGCAAAAGCACACTCTTGCAGAAGGATCCTTGTGATACAAATCCAATATCGAATCTTTACATCCTCATAGGCTTCTTAAAACTTTTAGATACATTAATTGTAGTGTGCAAAATGATACATTAATCTTGATGGCTTATGCAAAAATTTAGCAAAACTCACTTTATCAACTAAAATGTTAACACACACACACACACAAACTGAGACTTAGCTAAGAATAAATATAACTGCATATCTCAGCATTAATACAATGAAATGTGTGTGCAAAAAGACATTTCAGTTTCAGTTAATTACACTAGCAAAGAAAGTAAAACAATTTTTTTTTTAAAAGGCCAATGTGAAATTCAAAGACTATGAGAATAGTAAACTGCGAACTGCTTGTGGATACATCAAAAAAGCGTAAGCAACGTAAATGCTTCCCTTCAATCGGGTCTATGTATACACAACTCTGCTATTCTTGGTAACTTTAACTTCAAAATTATACAAATCAACCAAAGAAAATGAAATTCAAAAAATGATGGAAAATAGCATAAAAAACAACAACAAGCATGTGACCTGAAAACACTTTCTTTCTTTATTTGGTGTTTAACGTCGTTTTCAACCACGAAGGTTATATCGCGACGGGGAAAGGGGGGAGATGGGATAGAGCCACTTGTCAATTGTTTCTTGTTCACAAAAGCACTAATCAAAAATTTGCTCCAGGGGCTTGCAATGTAGTACAATGTATTACCTTACTGGGAGAATGCAAGTTTCCAGTACAAAGGACTTAACATTTCTTACATACTGCTTGACTAAAATCTTTACAAAAATTGACTATATTCTATACAAGAAACACTTAACAAGGGTAAAAAGAGAAACAGAATCCGTTAGTCGCCTCTTACGACATGCTGGGGAGCATCGGGTAAATTCTTCCCCCTAACCCACGGGGGGTCCTGAAAACACAAACTGAATTCAATTTGTGATCCTTAAACAACAAATCAATTCAAAATATAAACACTGACAACAACCAAAAACACACAACAGGAATGATAATACAGGAAAGACAGTAAGAAACAAAGAATGGTGATCTTAAGTAGAACAAAGTAATCCACATTGGCTATGTAACTCTTGAGGTCCAACCGAAAACACACCAGCACCTATAATCCGATTAAAAAAAAAACTTTCTCGACACGTAAATCCATTATTCCACTGAAAGAAAAAAAACTACCATAATCACAACAATTAAGATTCAAACATAAAGCCAAGCTGTGCATTCTAACAGGGTTAATATACTGAACAAGTCATTTAAGCAGACACGGAATGAAAATGAAACTGGATTTGACCCAAAGATAAATGTATGGATCCATAACATCTGGGGATACGACAGTTAAATTGATACGCTCCTTAATTCCTGTGTTATTGATTTTGTACACAAGCACAGTGCTGTTCGGGCTTCCACACGGGATAAGAGTTCCACTTGGACACATACCAAAAAACAAGGATGGTAACATTGTTATTGGAACGTTTAATTTAGGACAAAACAAAAGGTTACATACACTGTACTGTGACCCAGCAGTCTTTAAGTGAACAGATCGACAGACAAACACTTATGATACAGATAATAAGTTTCCATTCTTTCCATACCATCCCGAAGAAGGCCGTTACATGCCGAAATATTGATTTAAACTTACCTAACCTGGTTACTGGTGTGTTTTCTTTTTATTTAAACAGATAAGATTATCTTAAAAATAGCCCAAGAAGCTCGCTCAGAAGACACAATTAAGCGAGGTAATGATAAGTTTATCATCTGCATCGTAAGTGTTTTTATGTCTAAAAGACCGCTGGATCGCAGAACAGTGAATGCAACGTTTTGTTTTGTCATAAATTGAGAGTTCCAATAACATACCATTGCTCCAGGTTTTTGATTCTGAAGATCTGCAATGGACGCAGAATATTTTACAGCTGAAAAAGGGCCGGGATCTAAGTTTCTTCATTAGAACAAAAAGGGAAGTAAGCATGTGATCTGGGAAAGGGAGAGAAACACTCGGGCTGGCAAAACTTATGAATGGGGAAAAAAGAGTGCGTGTGAGAAAAAGAGAGTGTAGAGGAGGTGGAGGGTAAGGGTGGGGAGGGGGGGACAGGTGTAGGTGAGTGCCTAAAGCATTAGCAGCATAACACTACAGTATATCACATTTCAAAATGTCACACGCTCATGAACATGATTGTGCATGTACAAATCACAGATGCAACTAATACAGGAGGGAAAGAGAAAGAAAGGTAGGGAGGTTGTTGTGCACTAAACAAGCAAAGAGAGAGAGTGTGTGTATGTGTCTGTGTACAAGTGTGTGTGTGTGTGTGTGCGTGCGCACGTGGATGGGTGCATGTGTGTGTGTGTGTGGGTGCTTGTGCGAGCGTGTGTATGCATGAGCTTGTGTGGTGTGTGGAAAGTACGGGGAAACCAAAAAATAGCATTTCAGACTAACTGCCGTCCAATGATGTTCATGCATGTATCGTGAAAACAGTGAAAAGAGGAATAACAATCAACTCCAAAAAAAGAAGGCGGGAAAAGTGAATGTAGACATACGAGATACTTGACAATGTGAACTTCGTATTGCTCAAAATTATGCCGCAATATGGATGGATGTAACCATAAGACTGGAAGAACGCGAATAACTTTAAAAAAAAAAGGTACCACTCCAAATCAAACTAGAGTCAAAAGCAGATAGCTCAAGGAATGCTGATACATGTATATGATTTCAAAACACAAATGTACACACAGTATATACTCAAAATCACTGCTTGATACACAGGTAACAACAATACTTTTAACATGATGCAAAAGAAAAAGCTTTCAAGACCTTTCACAAGCAACCTATACACACCAAAAAAAAACAAAAAAACACACATGACAGATATTCAATCAAATCCTGAAAAGAATCCAATGGTGAGATTTTAGCACTAGGATGCAACATCAGCCATTCAGCAATGTTCTCTTCTCCTTGTTTAATACCCGTGCTTTACACCTCAATTAACACCAATGCAGGCAAGTCAAGGGGGTTGGTTCAAAATGAATAATTATGTAAGGGTGGGACTCATCAACAAGACACAACCAGAGAAAATCATCTTATCAGGGGATTTTATGAGCAGCATGCTCTCCCAGAAAAGTTTTAACATGCTTATACTTTACTATCTGTGCTATCTGGCGCCTTTCAAAGAGGAAATACTGTAAACAGAGGTTTTACTTTCATGATTAAATCGCTATGTGCTTTTTTTCATCAACCTCTTTGGGAATGCAGCTGCATAAAAATAATGTGCCATATCAGGATTAACTCATTCATTTTGCTGGGGGAGGGGCAGGGGGGGGGGGGGGGGGTGGTTCGCCCTGATGGAAAATGTAAGGTGCGCCTCACGATCTGGGATTATACCTATCTGTGAAAAATCCTTACTATTCAGTATAAAAAAACTGACTTACCTCAGGTCTTAAATGGTCTTAGATTGTACCTGCGTCAAATTTAGTGAGTGTGCTCTTGCATTGTTTTCCTGTGTCATGTGTTTGGGTAATTACTGCTCTCAAAAATACAAATATCAATTTCAGAAATCATCAGGGTTTTTTCTTTTTTTTAAGGCACAAATAGAAATAAAAAAAACATATTTCCCAATAGACTAATTACCACAGCACCTTTGAATCAACAAGTAATATAAATCTCAAAAAGAAATCAATGTTTTCAAACCATGCAAGCAATGAAAGCAAAACAACTGCCCTTATGTTACAGCCATTTCATTGTGAATTTCACAAAAATGCAAAGCAGCAGAGATGCATGCAGTCATGCATGCTAGAACATTCAAACTTCTTTACAAAATGTAAGTCTCTTTAAATGAACACTTGGCAACTCGTTTTAACATTAAGTCTCTTTACATCGGAACACTTTGGGTCAAGAACAAACTGAATGATCACTAACATTATATACAGCTCCTTTCTTTTTTTTAGAGTAGTGGGGAACAGGAATAAACTTTCTCTTTCCCCTACTCACAAAAACAGCAAAAATCCCCTCTCAACAGTAATAACATTTTCCTGTCTTTTCCTCTGACGGGTTGCAGTAAGATCTACACCATTTTCTTGTCATCCTCCCTCCCCCAATCTATCCATTTGAAGTTATACCATGTTTCATGGACCTTTTTGCAAGGAGTTGAAAACTGCAATATTTTGAAGAATTGATTTTCCTCATTGTCTGGGCAGGAACGCGTGGCCCTCGATCAGGCTCATATCAGGTCCCGCATGTGAACTGAATTATGTTAAAAGCCTACATGGAAGTCTATATATTAGTCTCGGCAAGAGAGAAAATTCTTTCTATCTTGGTTACTTAATTATCTCAAGATATTGTGTCTGATTACATAAGAAAATTGAAAACGATGGTATGTGGGTCCATACTGCACACAGCCTTCAGCCCCAGAACGTGATCACGGGAAATGTTAATTACATTTTGGCGGGAGATGCAAACCGACAAACCGCATTAAGTTTTGTTTGGCTGGTAACACCATAAGTCACTATGTAGTCATCTGTGAGATAGTTGTGTAAAGCTTTTGACTTTATATATCGTATTCTGTGACAAAAATCGTTGCTTCAGCAATGCGGTGAGATGTGCTTCAAAATTGAGTGTATCGATCTATTACACAAATAATTTTTATAAAATTGCATGACACATTCAAAAAAAGTGACACCGCATTAAGTTTTGTTTGGCAAGTAGATTCATAAAAAACTCAACCAGCAATATGAAGGAAGTATACATAATACAGTGAAACCCCTTCAAAGACCCCCCCAATCGAAGACTCCCTCCCTTTTAAGACCCTGTTTTCTCAGACTTTCTGTTCTTAATCATGGTAAATTTACCCCCATTTTGACTCCACCCTTTTTGAGACCGATTTTGTCAGATTTTTGGAGGTCTTAAAAGGGGGGTTCCACTGTTATCAACATTGGAAAATGTTATGTTACACATTCACAAAACATGGAAGACAAGATCCATTTTCAAGGGGAAAAAAATCTGACCACAAAAACAACCAAACGAAATGAGAAATAAATTGTTTGTACACTACCTGGAATGATTTTATGGTTAATGGACAAACAATGCGTATCACAATTTCAGACAGGTATAATCCACTTACATGAAAACGGCACAAGAAGGTATAATGAGTGCAATTTATTCTATGCACACGTAGATGATCATCACAATTGTGGACGTACAGTAGTATTCATTCAGATCACTTGGGTCATCAACAGCCAATGGATTCGGTAAGAATATAATCATAACCACAACAAAAAACAGCACTAGAGGGAAATTATAACATCCCAATTGATTAACACACAACATTAACAGGAATTAGTTTGCTGTAGTGAATGCTACAATATTGGATACTTCAAAATTGGGTTGCAGAATACAAACTACTAAGCAATGCTGTTAGCCTATAGCACCGTCTCGAAACTAACACGATAGTCGGACAGAGTTGCGCCCCTGGAACGGCAGGTAGTTCCGGTTTGTGTTTGCAAAATGGAACCGCATGACAATCCGCCCTTCAACTTCTTTACCCGCGTAGTTTGAACAGCAGACACAGTAACGTTTCCCTCCACCACTAATCTTCTTCTCTCGTTCAGCCATTTTGGACGTAAACAAAACAACCAGAACTACCCGCCGACAGCGCCGCGGGCTATGTCAGGGACGGACAACTCTTATCACTTTCGTTTTGAGACAATGCTTTTGAGACAATCACAAGAAAAAAAGCCTTTTTTCTGTCAAAGGAAGCAAAACAGACTTTGCAACTCTGATGCAACAAATTCAATACCACACATCCCCCGCTTGCGTACGTCCTGACCTCCAGTGCAGAAAAGAACATTAATTACAAAGAAAATAATTGTACAGAACCAAATAAACCCACCAGAAATACAACACATAAGAATTGAGACACTATTTGCTTGCTTGAACACAACTCAAATTATGCAGTGATTTCAGTACGCCCCTTAGTAAGCACACTATCCAAAATAAACAAACTCAGACTAGCACCTATAGCCTAGCTTTCACACAAAATATTAAATTGCAAGACTTTTAAGAAAAGCGTCAAAATTAAACAAATAAAACACAACTGGTAATTTCCTAGATCATCCAGCGGTTAACAAGCATCCTAACGCACATTAACCTGTACGTCTTATGGTTACGTTAATGCTCGATCACACAAATTTTAGATTGCGAGTTTCTACAGAAAGCATAAACATCAGACACACCTTGATGCATCCACTGGTTCCTACACACCTTAGCTTAATGCAAACCCTCAAAATGTTTGGTTCACGTCAGTAAGCAAGTATCCATATAACCAAACTACAACTAGCACCCTAAGCCTTGGGGTCCTGATTTGGCCTATTATGGTCCGCTGGACCCGAAAAGCAACAGCTAACTAACCCTAAGCCTTTCATAGAAAAGAAGATTGTCATTTATTTACAGAAAGTATCAAAATCAGACGCAAATTCAAACACGTCTGGTAGGTACAGTAAACCTTGATCATCCATTGTTAAATTCTACACACTAATAAAATACATGTAGGTTTAAATTTTAGGTTTTAAATTTATCTGTACACTGTGGATTTTTACTTTTTTCTGATCACACTAAAAAGTCCTGACATGGAGGAACAAATAAATGTATGACAAAACTTCTGCAACTCATATCACTTAGACGTACTATGTACCTTGATTTCCCAATGGTTGGTTACACACCCTGATCCAATACCTGTCAGTCTTATGCTTAACTCTACATCAGTCTGACTCCATCAAACAAATAAAAGTTTAATAACAAAACTTCTGTAACACAGTGATCTGCAGGCAAAAGTTTACACATTTCCAACATGTGATTTGATTTGTAGTCAGAACCCTGTGTTAATCGAATCGTTTTAATTCTACACATCCAAGGGGAGTTTCAATAAAGTTGTCCTTTCTGAAAGGTTTCATCACAACAATTATTTTCAAGTGGCTGATTGAACCGTCACTATACGGAAACTCTTTATCTACAATAGGTAAACGCTGTAGTCTGCACTTAAACTCACAAATCATACTTCAACAAATTCCTTCCATAGCTAGAAATCGGAAAAGAAAATGCATGAAAACCACCCTGTGTTGTATTAAATCAGTCTCGTTTAGTAATATTGTCCGATAGAATAAATGAATGAATTTGAAATTTATTGGTAATGGTGTATTGTATAAATAATTAATTTGTAGCTACAGCTAGTGTAGCTGAAAGTGATATAGGCAGCTATACACATAATTAACTCAAATTACTCCTGCATAACACTTTTCTTTTTTTAAAACTGTAATCTTTGCAGTACTATGGAAACGAACTGATCTTATTAGCTCTCCCTGCAATGCATAGTTCAAACTTTACCACATTTCCAAAGTATTTGTATCATTTTCGTATCAATAGTTTTGTTAAAGCAAAAACAATCATTACTGTAAGTGTGGAGCTGTAAAATTCCTAATAACACATTTTGACTGTGCTGTACATGCAACCAAAACATTCAAATGAGATTCTGCTGTACTGTATATGACTGAAGTATGAGTTTCTTCCATGAAAAGTAGTATCTCTGTTTTCCGTATAAGTACAATTGTATCTTGCATATATATATAAACATCAACAAGTGGGACAACCCCATAATAGTTATTTGTGTGAACAATGCACGCAGGATCATATTGTATCAAATCAAAAGAAATACATTTTGACCGGAAAAGATATCTGTGATTAAAATCTTGAACAATTTCAGTACTTTATTTCACACTGGAATTTCCATACCTAATGGATTGTTCTTTGAAATCATGTCATTAATAGCAGTGTGTATTTTCAATTCTCAAGGCGCTGTGTTTGAAGCAGTAAGCAAAAGCAGACTGCACATTATTGACTTCATACCTTAACTAAGGTTTCCATACACAAAAAATCCTGATCTCGAAAGTAACACAAAGAGTATACTGTCCACAAGTAACCCCAAATCTCATTTTTTCCTTAGAAACACAATTTTAGTCAAAAAGATGAATAACCCGACTGAACTGTTACCCATTTAATACGGCGGTTAGCATCCTTTACAGCGTGTGGTAGTTTCGCTCCGTCCGTGCTTTGTAGAACTTGAAACCAAAGTAGGCAATGGCCGCCAGACCAGCACATAAGACAATCCCACCGATGAAAGACGCTGCGTCGAAATGCTGGCCAGTTTTACCGCCAGTGGAAGGCGCTTGCGTCGGGTTCGCAGTAGATTGGGGACTGGGGGTAGTGGAACCTGTCAATCAAACACAGGGAGTTGATCACGGTGCAGAATATTTGAGCAGCACAACCCTCACAAGTACAAATTACAATGAAAAGTCAACAATAATGATCATGATGCAGAATATTTGACAAGTCAACAATAGCACACACACACTCAACCCATCCACCTAACCATGCACACACACACATACACAACCCATCCACCTAACCACACACACATACACAACCCATCCACCTAACCACCCACACACACACATACACAACCCATCCACCTAACCACACACACACACACACACAACCCATCCACCTAACCACACAAACACATAAACAACCCATCCACCTAACCACACACACACATACACAACCCATCCACCTAACCCCACACACACACATACACAACCCATCCACCTAACCACACACACACACATACACAACCCATCCACCTAACCACACACACACATACACAACCCATCCACCTAACCACACACACACATACACAACCCATCCACCTAACCACACGCCAACACACATCCATGCACACACCCATCCACCCAACCACATGCACATACGCACACACACACACACAAACCTATCTACCCAACCACACACACAATATATAGTGGATTAGTGGATTAAAATGTCATACTCTCTTATTTCTCTTTGAACAAAAATTGTCCATGCTAAATTTAAAGGATAGATAAGTCAACATAATCTTGCTATACAATGATAAGAGTGATAAAACATAGCTCATAAACGTGCTTTCTCTCTCTCCCTCAAACATACATATCCCACACCCACATGTGCTCCCCACACCCACCCACCCACACAAAACAGGGTTTGTTGGGGAACCAGAATCTTTGATTTATGAGTTTTTTACATCAGTCTAATTTACTCAGTCTAATGTCTTGCACACAGCTTTGAATTCTGAAACAGGTGTTACTGTCACCTACAATACCCACACACACATTTACACGTTCACAATTTGATCAAAGCAAGTCAAAGAAGCTTGCAAAGCGAAAACCAAGAAGCAATGCTGGTGACCTCACCAGGACTTGGTGTTGTACTTGTAGGATTCATTGTAGTGTTTGGGCTTACTGTGGTTGTAACGTCTTCTGCAATGCGAAACAGAAATTCAAACGTCAATTAACATACATGTATATGTTGCACCAAATAACAGAATTGCTGAATTAACGGAATTGCAGAATCCGCGGAATCGGCAACATTTTAGCCCATTTCGTGTAATCGGCAAAACGCTGCCCACTTTTTGGTTTTAAAGTTCTCAAATGCATGTGTCTTTAAAGTTGCTGATCTTTTCACATCAAGGTGCACAGAGCCTCTTGGGCTTTCAGTCATACCTCGGGCATCTCGCCTTTAAAAAAAAAAAAAAAAAGAATTTGTTGACTTTTTTGCAAGGAGTCAAAACATGCATTTTTGTCTTTGACAAATTTTTTTTATCATTGTCCAGGCAGGACTGCGTAAGGTGGAAAAAGCCTAAGTAAGCGAGGTAAAAGTATTCAATCAGGTCCCACACGTGAACTAACAATGTTAAAAGCCTGCATGGAAGTCTGTTTAAGTCTCAACAAGGGAGTTCTTTCTTTCGATCTTGGGTACCTAACGTCAAGACATTGTGTTGGATTACATTGTCAAACACGGTGGTTCCACTTTGGCATGCTGCACAGACTTATAGTCCCAGAACGTGATCACAGGAAATGTTAATCACATTTTGGCATGCTGCACAGACTTATAGTCCCAGAACGTGATCACAGGAAATGTTAATCACACTTTGGCATGCTGCACAGACTTATAGTCCCAGAACGTGATCACAGGAAATGTTAATCACATTTTGGCGCATTAAGTATTGGGGTTAGTCGTCAACTGGGGGTTCATTATATATAGTCATATGCATCTGTGGTGGTAAAATCAGTCGTAAAAAGGGGGGGGTTCGGTAAGGGGGAGTTCCACTGTATACCTTTGGAAACCAACGAGTCTGAACACGAGTCTCGTACCACACACTAATTTGATCAGATCCATAAACAAGTCACATGTATACATACCTGAACATGAAATGTTAGTTGGCGAGTAGTCGCCCTCACATATTGGATTGCTGTCTGTGGTATTTGCACACACTAGAAGAAACAAACATATTTAAAACACAATAAAACCAATTGTACAGAGACTTGGCTACAATATTCTTGCGAAAATAACCACCAGTATCCTTTTTATATTTAGTCAAGTTTTGACTAAATATTTTAACGTAGAGGGGGGAATCGAGACGAGGGTCGTGGTGTATGTGTGTGTGTGTGTGTGTGTGTGTGTGTGTGTGTGTGTGTGTGTGTGTGTGTGTGTGTGTGTGTGTGTGTGTGTGTGTGTGTGTGTGTGTGTGTGTGTGTGTGTGTGTGTGTGTGTGTGTGTGTGTGTGTGTGTGTGTGTGTGTGTGTGTGTGTGTGTGTGTCTGTCTGTCTGTCTGTCTGTGTGTGTGTGTAGAGCGATTCAGACCAAACTACTGGACCGATCTTTATGAAATTTTACATGAGAGTTCCTGGGATTGATATCCCCATACGTTTTTTTCATTTTTTTGATAAATGTCTTTGATGACGTCATATCCGGCTTTTCGTGAAAGTTGAGGCGGCACTGTCACGCCCTCATTTTTCAACCAAATTGGTTGAAATTTTGGTCAAGTAATCTTCGACGAAGCCCGGGGTTCGGTATTGCATTTCAGCTTGGTGGCTTAAAAATTAATTAATGACTTTGGTCATTAAAAATCTGAAAATTGTAAAAAAAAATAAAAATTTATAAAACGATCCAAATTTACGTTTATCTTATTCTCCATCATTTGCTGATTCCAAAAACATATAAATATGTTATATTCGGATTAAAAACAAGCTCTGAAAATTAAATATATAAAAATTATTATCAAAATTAAATTGTCCAAATCAATTTAAAAACACTTTCATCTTATTCCTTGTCGGTTCCTGATTCCAAAAACATATAGATATGATATGTTTGGATTAAAAACACGCTCAGAAAGTTAAAACAAAGAGAGGTACAGAAAAGCGTGCTATCCTTCTTAGCGCAACTACTACCCCCCTCTTCTTGTCAATTTCACTGCCTTTGCCATGAGCAGTGGACTGACGATGCTACGAGTATACGGTCTTGCTGAAAAATGGCAGCTACTTGACTAAATATTGTATTTTCGCCTTACGCGACTTGTTGTTTGTTTGATTGGTTTCAATATATACGCTGTTTCAATGAACAGATTTATAAAAATTATAAAAAAAGAAATAAACAGATTTCAAATATCCTTTTTGTCAAAACATTCCGGTATCATCAACATCAAAAGTGAAACTCTTCTACCATTTAACCTTTGCCCGACGTCGTTATCGACTATACACGCAGAAGACATCGTGGGGCCGTGCGGACCCATGCTTCTCAAAGAAGGAAAAATATGCATGCCCTTCTGTAGACCCATACTTTTGAACACGAACACGAGCTGCTGATCACCAATACGATCTTCCGCCTCCCTACCCGCAACCGGACGTCATGGATGCACCCCCGCTCAAAGCACTGGCATCTCATTGACTACGTCATCGTGAGGAAGAGGGACAGGCAGGATGTTCGAGTGACCAAGTCCATGTGTGGCGCTGAGTGCTGGACAGACCACCGCCTCATCATCACAAAGCTCAACATCCGCATTCAGCCAAAACGACGCCCGCAAGGGAAGAAGCCCCCCAAACGGTTGAATGTCACGAAACTGAAGACCACTAGCGGCAAGCAGTCCTTTGTGAACGCTCTGGAAGAACGCCTGGATGCCATCTCCCTGGAAAATAAGAACGTGGAGGCGGACTGGGCGGTTCTCAGAGAACTGATATACAACACAGCCGTAGAGACCTTAGGGCCCCAAATCAGAAAGCACAAGGATTGGTTCGATGAAAGCTGTGTGGACATCAAACAGCTACTGGATGAGAAACACCACCTCCCACAAGCCTACCTCAAAAACCCCAAGTCCACGGCAAGGAAAGATGCGTTCAACAACATACGCAGCTTTGTACAGCAGAAGCTTCGACAGATGCAGGACACTTGGCTCAGCAACAAAGCCGACGAGATCCAAGGCTATGCTGACAGGCACGACATGAAGAACTTTTACGATGCCTTGAAAGAAGTGTATGGTCCCACGACCTCAGGATCAAGCCCCCTCCTCAGCGCAGATGGGATCACTCTCATCACAGATAAAGAGAAGATCCTTGGCAGGTGGGCTGAGCATTTTGACAACGTCCTGAATCGCCCTTCAACCATCAATGACGAAGCCATAAATCGTCTCCCCCAAGTGCCCATCAACGAAGCGCTGGATGACCCTCCAACCTTGCTTGAGACCCAGAAAGCAATACGTCTCCTATCAAGTGGCAAAGCACCTGGATCAGACGCCATCCCAGCTGAGGTCTACAAGGAAGGGGGAGCAGCTCTGACCGTAAGGCTTCACCAGTTGTTTCTCTTGATGTGGGAACTTGAGACAATTCCTCAGGAATTCAAAGACGCTTCTATCATACACCTGTACAAGCGAAAAGGAAACAGACAGGCCTGTGACAACCACAGAGGCATATCCCTGCTCTCCATTGCAGGGAAGATCCTTGCCAGGATCCTGCTCAACCGCCTCACAGCACACCTCGACCAGGGGCTCCTACCTGAGAGTCAGTGTGGATTCAGGAAAGAGCGTGGGACCATCGACATGGTGTTTGCTGCCAGGCAGCTACAAGAGAAATGCCAGGAGCAGAACTCTGACCTGTTCTCAACCTATGTCGACTTGACCAAGGCCTTCGACACCGTCAGCAGAGAGGGTCTGTGGAATATCATGGCCAAGTACGGATGCCCAAGGAAATTCATCGCCTTGGTACAGCAGTTCCACGAGGGCATGCAGGCCAGAGTCCAAGACAGCGGAGAGACGTCTGACCCGTTCCCAGTCACAAATGGGGTCAAACAAGGCTGTGTCCTGGCGCCGACACTGTTCAGCCTCATGTTTTCGGCCATGCTGACAGACGCCTTCCGAGACGGAGATATCGGGATCGCCCTGAGGTACCGCACAGATGGTAAACTGTTCAACCTTCGGAGGCTCCAAGCAAAAACCAAGGTCACGAAGGATATCATCAGAGACTTCCTGTTTGCTGATGACTGTGCCCTCAACGCTGTCTCAGAAGCTGATATGCAATGCAGCGTTGACATGTTCTCCAGCGCTTGCTCAAACTTTGGTCTGACGATCAGCACTAAGAAGACTGAAGTCCTCCATCAGCCAGCGCCTGGAAAACCTTATGTCGAGCCTGACATCACAGTCAATGGCCAGAGACTCAACACGGTGAACCGCTTCACCTATCTGGGCAGCACACTGTCGCAAAATGTCACCATCGACGACGAAGTGAACGTCAGAATAGCGAGAGCCAGCTCCACCTTTGGCAGACTGTACCCAAATGTCTGGAACAGAAGAGGCATCACCACCCAGACCAAGCTGAAAGTGTACAGGGCAGTGGTGCTCCCAACGCTGCTCTACGCTTGCGAGACATGGACAGTGTACCAACGACATGCCAGGAAACTGAATCATTTCCACACAACAAGTCTCATAAAGTGGCAGGACAAAGTCCCAGATGCAGAAGTGCTAGCCAGAGCAGATCTCCCCAGCATCACTACCATCCTGATGCAGTCCCAGCTTCGCTGGGCTGGGCGTATGCCAGACGAAAGACTGCCCAAAAGACTGTTCTATGGCGAGCTGCAACAGGGCCAGCGGTCCCACGGAGGACAGAAGAAACGCTTCAAAGACACTCTCAAAGCCTCACTGAAAGCGTTTTCCATCAACCCTGACACGTGGGAGAAATCTGCACTGGATCGTGCCACCTGGCGCTCCTCCATCCACAAAGGCGCCAAGATGTGCGAGGCCAGCAGAACCACCGCCGCTGAATTGATGAGACAGACCCGAAAAGCCCGTGCCATCAACCCTCCTGGAGACGTCCCACTCGTCCCTTGTCCCTTTTGTGTCCGAACCTTCCGTGCCAGGATCGGCCTTGTCAGCCATCTACGCACACACAGAAATAGCCAGCCCCAGCAACCCCCGGATGACTAGAGTGGTCCTCGTCGAATCGACGGACGAACAACAACAACAACTTTTGAAAGAAGCAAAAACGTGCATCCCCTTCCGTAGACACTGTGGTTAAATTTCCGCGAGAAGTAATTAAATTCAATTATTAATTTAATTATTACCGTCCTGACTAAAGCTTCTCAAAAAAGGAAATACGTGCATACCGTTCTGTGGACGTCGTGGGGCCGTGTGGACCCACATTGTTATTGTACGGATCCTTCTTTGAGAAACAATATGGGTCCTCGAGGCCCCACGATGTCTTCCGTGTGTAGTCTAAATTTGACCTTTGTTTTTTTAATTACTTCTCTGAAATTTAATGAAATTTTAGTAATAAATTTTCATTTGATTAATATACTTACCCAACTCACATATAGCAATTAACCCTGGTTCAGTGCTAGCAACGCTGTACGTGTCCCCTTGGTAACAAGGGAGACCACTCTAAAAAAGAGTGACCCATCCCATAATGCCAGACTAACTTCACGTCTGACTTCCGTATGCGCGCGCATATGCCGCCATTTGTATCATTCTAAAACGAAGCCCAACTCACTACTTTTTTAGACCCATCTACACCCACAGCGGGGAGGAGGGAGGGAATAAACGATGTGAGTTGGGTAAGTATATTAATCAAATGAAAATTTATTACTAAAATTTTTGATTAAATTACATATCTTACCCAACTCACATATAGCAGATTGTTAATTGAGGTGGAGGGCACCTTACCAAATCAGAAAATAAGAATCTGTCCTGCAACTATACTGTTCAAAAAAAGAAACGCATAGTTGCTACTTGCCAAATTTGTTTTATTTTTCGAAAAAATTAACAAAAAATCCAATATTTAGATTATTTGTTTGAAATTTGGTATGGACACAGTTGAATGCACACACAGTTCATTTGCATCTTCAAATCAATCAGTCAATCAATACGATTGGGTGCCGAGGCTGTCAAGTCAGTAGGGGGTGTGACTGCCTTGAGCAGCAACAACTGCCCGGCACCTTCTGGGCATGGACTGGATCAGATGCCAGATATCTTGCTGTGGGATGGTGTCCCACTCCTCCTGAAGTGCCTGCAATAGATCGCGGTGATTTGCCGGCGCTTCTTCTCGCCTGCGCACACGTCTGTCCAATTCATCCCAGAGGTGAGGAACTGGGTGGTGAGTCGTGCTGTGTGTGGGCAAGCGTTGTCCTGCTGGAATATGGCATCCTGGTCAGCCAGAAGAGGAAGGGCGTGTGGGCGCAGAATTTCCTCCACGTATCGCTGGGCAGTTATGCGCCCTTGGACGTGCACCAGGGTGCTCCTTCCAGCGGTATTGATCGCCCCCCACACCATGACGCCTCCACCACCATGAACGGGTGCCTCATCCACACAGTTGGGCGCGTAACGTTCGTTTACTCTCCGGTAGACCCTCCTCCGACCATCATGTCGCTGGAGCAGGAAGTAGGACTCGTCGCTGAACCACACGTGTCTCCAGTGATTCCGGACGGTCCAGCGAAGGTGCTGGTTGCCCCACTGCACTCGGTTCTGGCGATGGCGGCGGGTGAGGACAGCTCCTCTGTGAGGTCTGCGAGCTCTCAAACCAGCTTCATGCAGGCGGTTCCGCACGGTCTGGTCCGATAATCGGTGTGGCCCGGGGAGAGCCTGGACAGAAGATGAGGCCGACAGGAAACGATTCCGGAGGTGGCGGAGCCGTATGAAGCGGTCGTGAGCAGCAGTTGTCGCCCTTGGTCTTCCCGCTCGTGGCAAGTCAGCAACGGAGCCAGTGGCTTGAAACCTGACCCACAGTCTACTGATGGTGCTCTGGGACACGTGGAAGTGCCTGGCGATTGCACTTTGACTTTGGCCTGCTTGTAAACGACCCAATGCAATTTGGCGGTCTTCTCTGCTCAATCGGGCCATCTTTCATCGCTGAATTGTCGTCTGATTTATTTGTGGCGAACAATCCGCTTTTATGGGTTTTGGAAGACATGGTGAGAGCTCAATATTCCCCGAGTTTCACGAGATTACACTGAAGCATAACGAGTGGTCATGCCAAATGATCAATTTTGACATTGTAGCCACTGATAACGCATGCGTCACGTGCAGAGCTCACTTGTGGCAATGGACGAAAGGTCGACGACCAGATAAACATTTTCTGCAGTTTGGTGGATATCCTTGTAGCCATATAACTAAATTAACCAAATATTACAAGCTATGCGTTTCTTTTTTTGAACAGTATACCAGACGAGGTAAAGCAGAACAGTATCCTGTCTCAATGCAGAGACATCTCTGAGATAGACATCGATGAAAACATCTGTAGAAAGCCAGAAAGCCGACTCAAAAACTTCTGCCAGGCGACCAAAACGAAGAACAGCTAGAGAGGAAGCCCTGATCGGGTCTCCTGCCTTCTGAGACCTGGCTGTAGTAAAGGGCAAGACTGCACTGACATCACCTGACCGACTCTGCCACCAGACATAAGCCTGTCTAACTAGCCCACTTGGCTAACAGGCTTTCGAAATATCCTTACACCTCACCATGATGAGTGAGATAACGAGAAGTTTCTGAGATTCAGATCGAGTGTGCAGAGTCCGTAACAGAAAACTGCTGAGGGCTCTAACAGGACAAATATGTACATCAGGATCGCCAGGAGCAACAAATTTGCTCAAGAGAAGAATGTTGAGTCCGAGCTGCCTGAAGAGGGAGGACTGACTGCCCCCCCCCCTCCCCCCCCCCCCCTTTTCCTGCCACCACTTGAAGGCATGCCTAAACAATGTGGCAGTCCATCACCTAAGGTTGACTTCAAAAAGTCATAAAATCTACCAAAACTGATAGATATTCTTTCTTTCTTTCTTTGGTGTTAAACGTCGTTTTCAACCGTTCCAGGTTAAATCGCAACGGAGTTGATAGATACGAACAAGAGACTTTGAAATAATGATCTAACAAGATCAGTGAGAGTCGGAAAAGCTTTCAAAACTCGAAATGTTCAATTAGCTAAATATGTCTCTAGAGGAGCCAAAATATTGCTAAGCGGTTTGAAATGTGAATCAAAGTTGATTTCTCCAATTTCCGCTTAAATGTCAGAAATTTAGAAGGAAACTTAAGTGCCATAGATCAGTCTTTCTCCCAAGCGCTGTCAATAGCAAGACTAGACAGAAAATGCCCTTACTCCACTTCTCTCAGAAGCTACTAGAGTAAGAATAACCGCTTTCCATGTTAAATAGCAAAGCCAGTTTATGTAAAGGATCAATTAAGCATCCAAAACTAGGAGCAAAGCCCAAGACTGGACTAGAGATTGCTTTAGCTAGCCTAAGGGAGGCTCCCTTAAACATGCTGGCTAAAAAGCCCCCAAGCGAAGAATTGCGACCGAGCTGTTCCAGTGCAACTTAAATATCGCGTAACGTCTTAATTCAAAAACGTGGGAGAAAATTCAGAAAGCCAGGATAGGTCACAGGTTCTCCACCTGCAATGAACAGAGAGAAGAGGAGTTCTTTCCGTTAAAAAATACGCTATTTGCTCCAAGCCAAACAAAGTGACAAGCAAAACGAAGACACTGAACTCCAACGAGATCTCTGGACCACAACCAGAGTTGAGGCAGAAGCCCCTGAGCGTCTCAATGATTCCCATACAGAAGACACCCGTGTGGCTCGAGTGTGAGAAAAAACAGCACCCTCTTGCCAGCCTTAAAAGGCCTAGCAAGCAGAATCGAGCGGCCCATGCTTTGTAATTCCTACACCGGAAGAAGAACATAAGCAAAAGGTGATAGTACCAAGAGGCAAAAAAACTCTATCAGCAGCTTCTCCAAATCGCCCAAAGGCGTAAAAGATTGTGATGAGATAAAGTCCAAACTGAGTGGACATCCTTGATAGACAGACTCAGAGAGCCCGCCAAGCCATTCATGAGCCTCCCATAAAGGTACTTCACAGCTAAAAAGATCCAAGATGGTAAAACCACAACAGAACCTCTCATGCTCGATGAGGAAGTGATAGGGAGTGAGAGACCCCATTGCTTGTTGAGAAAAAGCACCACTGTAGTGTTGTCCGATTGAATCAACCCATGTACTAGCGCTTTGTTCGATAGCTTAACACCAGCCGACCACAAAGGGCCATATCAAAGCTGTGCTACCTTAGCCATCCAATGTGTTCCAGTCCTGCAAATCCAGTTTCCACCTGGAGTAAAAGGCTTCTAGAAAGAGCCGCTTGTACCTAGTCTCCTCAAAGAGACCAAAAAGTCCAAAAAAACCATTTGACTAAGAATCAAGATCAGAACCCTGAAGCTCCGAAACCAATAAAATGTAGCCACTTCCACTCTATTTTGTGTATCAAAAAGTGGAAGTAACAACCATACGATCTATGAAAGAGACCCAAAAGGAAGGCCCCAGGGACTCCCTCCATAAAGCGGTAGTCCTAATCCCCACCAGCCGCTGTGGTAAACACAAAGGCGGAAAAAAGGGTGAAACCGAGCACTAAAAAACTCCAGTTGACATAACTGCCGGGAGTGCGAGAGAAAACGTGCTACAGTAAAACCTGCGAGCAATTTAGGACGCTCTTGGGGAGCCTTGCCACTGTCCTTTGTAGCAAGGTGTCCTTTCTTATGAATATGAATGCGCCAACATTTTTTGGGAAACAAGAAGGGCAAAGCCCATACGACTCACATGCTTGACCTTGACCTTTACATGACCTTGACCTTCAGGGTCAAGGTCAAATAACTAAACCTAGCAATGACATCATACACTAAGAACTGCTTTACACATTTTTCCTACCAAAATACATGTGACCCAAGGTCAAGGTCATCCAAGGTCATGCAACACAAAGCTGTTAATTCAAGACATAGGAAGTACAATGGTGCTTATTGGCTCTTTCTACCATGAGATATGGTCACTTTTAGTGGTTCACTACCTTATTTTGGTCATATTTCATAAGGGTCAAAGTGACCTTGACCTTGATTATATGTGACCAAATGTGTCTCATGATGAAAGCATAACATGTGCCCCACATAATTTTTAAGTTTGAAACAGTTATCTTCCATAGTTCAGGGTCAAGGTCACTTCAAAATATGTATACAATCCAACTTTGAAGAGCTCCTGTGACCTCGACCTTGAAGCAAGGTAAACCAAACTGGTATCAAAAGATGGGGCTTACTTTGCCCTATATATCATATATAGGTGAGGTATTCAATCTCAAAAACTTCAGAGAAAATGGGAAAAATGGGAAAAAATAGCTGTTTTAGGCAACATTTATGGCCCCTGCGACCTTGACCTTGAAGCAAGGTCAAGATGCTATGCATGTTTTTTGGGGCCTTGTCATCATACACCATCTTGCCAAATTTGGTACTGATAGACTGAATAGTGTCTGAAAGACTGGAAGAGGAAGTGGATGCAGCCTGTGTAACAGCAGAGGAACCGCAGTAACGGAACCGGAAGCCGAAGGCTGATGAGTGCCGACTACCAAACACCACAGTGTTAACGGCAGAAGGCTATATCATCCTGCAACCAGAAGCCACAGCCGCAAAAGCGGAAGCGGAACCGGAAGTGGATTGATAACGTTTCAGCTGCGAGCGCCACAGCACTTGCAACCTGAACGGAAGTGTGAATTCAGTGCTTTCCGCCAAAGCGGAAGCACCTTCATCCGAACAGCCATCATGCACATCCGTGCAATCCGGAAGCTGACCTCCCATATGACTGACATAGTCAAGGAAAGAATCAGCTCTGCTGTTCTCTTCCTGCCCCCAGGGCGGAAGCGGAAGCTGCACACCCTGTCCAGCGTCTTTTGACGGGGATGGGTGCACCAAGCTTCCGTTCTCTCTCCAAGGTCCTTACCCCGCACTGACCGACCGACAGATCGGTGATGGCCAGCCCAAGTATCAGAACTTCCACCCTTAAAGCCGATGCCAGGGGCTACTTCCTCTTGGAGACGTGCTGCACTTTGGCCGGAGAACCCGGTTACTTGTGCAGCAGACATACCTTTAAACTGACGAGAGACACCGGAAGACGGAACGCTCGCCGGAAACCCAAGTCCACCATCATCGTTCTGCAACGCATGAACATCCGCCCGAGTACCCGTGGCCGACGGAGAAGGACGCACCTTAGCCAGGGAGGAAACCCCAGCCACGCCAGCCGGAAGAGCACGCAGCTCCGCTTTCGTCGACGCAAATTCTTCCGCCAAAGACGATACCTGTGTACTAATAGAGAGAAGCAAAGCGGCAACGTCCGCAGACGCAAGACCGGAAATCACAGAAACAGGAGCCGCTTTAACCGGCTGTCAACATGCGCAATCTTATCTGCCGGTTAACCGGGTAAAAAGGACGCCGAGGGCATGTCAACAATATCAATGCATTTATTCGATGACGGTTCTAACACCGAAACGACAGCCTGTTCAGACTGCTCAACTTTCTTAGGCGTTTTCTAGGTGGTGGCGACTCAGCAGCTACATGACTAGAAGCCTGCCTCTCATTGACGTTATCCGCCACGGCCAAACAACTCACGAAAAAAATTTCTTTTAAAACAACGGATGGACGGACGGACGCCAGGACGGACGGACGGATGGACGACTCGGGTGAGTACATAGACTCACTTTTGCTTCGTATGTGCGTCAAAAAGGCCAAAAAACGCCCACACAATCAAGAAAAATCAAGAACGATCTCACCTCACATAGTCGCGAAGACAAGACAACAAGTAGAATACCAAGAGGAAAGCACCCAGTCCAAGGACCAAGTACCAGCTAACTGACCGCTGAGTTTTGGAATGATACAAATGGCGGCATATGCGCGCGCATACGGAAGTCAGACGTGAAGTTAGTCTGGCATTATGGGATGGGTCACTCTTTTTTAGAGTGGTCTCCCTTGTTACCAAGGGGACATGTACAGCGTTGCTAGCACTGAACCAGGGTTAATTGCTATATGTGAGTTGGGTAAGATATGTAATTTAATGATCTTTTAGGACATGAGCTTTTTAGGTGCCTGAGGCATTCTTAAAAGCTCATAACAAAATTCCAACTAGTTTATGAGATATTTGCAATTAAACACCCTTCTGTTCTCAAAGCCAATTGCAGTTAGCTTAAATGATACTTTAATTAGCAGCTTTATGTTCAATTACTCAAGGAAAAGATGAGCGCATTTAAATCTGAACTTAGAATTGTCAACTGAGGGCAGTTTTTATTTAATTGAAATAGAAGTGGTAAAAAATCAACATTTGAGTGTTAACCCTTAGGCTGGTTGTCGCAACATATGTCGCGCTACTTTACGTAAACTGTCACCTGGTTGTCACGACATAATAGTCGCGCTACTGGCTCAATCCGTTTGGTCAGTTCCGATTACCTCCCATGGATGCGAAAACCTATATGACCGTTTTTCTTTATTTTTCTCTCTGTTAATTCACCAGTGGCTATGTAACATGTGATACAGAATTGCATCAGTGTAAGGGTTAATTTGAAGCAAACTACCATACAAAACATCAGTCAAAATGCAATATAAAACGCTCACATCTCAAGCCAAGTTCTCCTTGAACGTTTTCAATTGTTCCAACTAGCATTGCTCATCTTTGATCTTTTGTTTGGAATGAGACTTGACTAAATGTTTTAACATAGAGGAGACTAGGGAGGTGGTGTATGTGTCTGCGTAGAGCGATTCTGAAAAAAAGTAATGGGCCGATCTACATGAGATTTTATATGCAAATTCCCCCAAGTGATACGCCCAGACTTTAAAAAAAGTTGTTGATGTCAAATGCTTTTAGTGAAAGTTGAGGCGGCACTGTCATGACCTCACTTTTCAACCAGACTTGCATTAACCAACAAATTGTGTCATAAGCACCATTGAAAATTAGGGCAGTACAGTGACTATAAGGTCACAGTTTGTACAAAACATAACAATGACAGTATTTACAGCAACAGATTCTCACCCGATTTAAAATCAGAGGCATCCTTAGTACAGTTGTAAAAGCCACAGTCAGTAACATTACAGCAGGCAGTCAAATTTTCAGAATGGCTCCTGCATTCATCTGCAAACCAACAGCATAATAGGTCAGTCATAATATCTTTGAGAAAAGCTGTTTTACACACAATTCTTTCCCAGCATTACAAAAAAAACCTTGACCTTATGGCAATCCAAAACAACAGCCACATCCCTCATCAACAGACCCAAGAACCTCATTGAAATACACACACAAAACTGACTGCTGGAATCCTGTTCTACCCGAGACTTTAGTTTAAGTAGGAAACCTGCATGGGAGCTCCACTGAGGACATTGAGCCAGCCATAATAGGTACAAAGAACAGAACTCAAAAACTTTATAACGGAGAAGAAATATAGGCCCAACTGTAACTCAATTTAGCATCCACTGTCAGCGGTAGTTAACAGGCACATATATCTATTATATTATATAATCACACTCATAATTCTTCACTTTACCGCAACAGGCCATGTTGATTTCTGTGCAGCTAGCACAACTGAATCTGATATGTGAGAAGCTAGCACAATAGAATTTGATTTCTGTTATATATGATATATACCATAGCTAGCACAATTTGATTCACGTACACCTCCTACCATGCATTATAAGATATTGGGCAATATTTCTCCTCAGTTTTTAATTTCTTTAATAAGACTAATTGATAGCTTACCTATTGGACTTGGAGTCCTGTCACCTGCAAAAGAACAACCACTTCATTATGTGTTTTGCAAGTTTCCCACCCAAGCATTCAATGTATTGTATTCTCTAATGTAAAAAACACGTCTAAAATTCAGTCTCACCACACACAAAAAAGAAACCAAACAAGTTCATCATATTAAAAGATGTATTTTATAATGCTTGAAGCTCTGCCGAATCATAGATTCAGGACGCAATATTCGTTAACACTATCAATTAACCTCTGACGAATCTGAATATCGTCCAAGGGAGCGGACTATCTTCTTGCAAAGTTTGCACAGCGTTTTGCCACCAAAATTCAAAACATTCTTACCGACTATAAAGGACCCTCATAAAAAATAATGTTTGTTTGTTTGTTTGTTTATTTGTTGCTTAACGTCCAGCCGACTACGCAGAGCCATATCAGGACGAGGAAGGGGGGGATGAAGGGGGCCACTTGTCAAGCGATTCCTGTTTACAAATGCACTAACCCATTACTTGTGTCCCAGCAGGCTAAATTAATAATGTAACTTTCAACAATAATACATAAATGAACACACACAAAAAGTGATAACGTGTATACACAGTGCCCAGGAAAGTAACTGAGCAATGCCCCTTAACTTATCTACTTTCGAACTCTGATCTATTGATTGTTGGGGTTTTTAAATCTCACATTTTCCATAGCTGCTACAGAGAACCCCCCTTTTAACTCATTGTCTCCCAGGTACGGATATATCCGTACCCACTTGTCGGTATGGCTCTATCTGACCTGGTACAGATATATTCGTACACACAGTCACTTCAGTCGCTTCCTGTAATGTCGATCTAACGCCTGCATTCCATCGTGTTGATACACATGCAGTTTCGACACAGTTACTACAATTCTGAGTGACCTGCTGCAGCACAGCTGGTCTCGGCTAATAAAAACTTGGTCAACTTAGGTGGGGTAGACAGTGTTAAGACCCAATTTAAAGGCGTCCTGCCTTCGAAGACCTGATTTTCTCAGATTTGCTTCGGTCTTAACACTAACAGGGGGGTTCCACTGTACTGTTTTACAAAGTTGTCTGCACTTGGTTTTTTTCTCTCCACATTTTCTGTTCAAACTCCTGTAAATTAACCTTCATCTTAAGGCTCACAAAGCTCCAAGTACGATGCTCTATGCTGCCTTTATATATAATTACTAGCTGTACCCGTTTTTTATGTGTTTGAGTGTGTGTGCTCGTGCTCTCAACTAAAACAAAAGTCAAACTAGCAATCATTAAAAACCCAGTACGTCCGACCAGCACTGCTATGTTCAGACTATGCTCATGTGAAGTTACAGCGTGCCCGATACACACGCCTTTATCAGTACATAATCGACTACGAGTGTTCTCTGGACAAGCTGTTTAATGCATTTTGCGAGTATTTCTAGCTCTTCTGCGGTGCAGTAGGCCCTATAGACGATGAAGGTATCCAAGATCTCAGGAGATGCGTGTGTAACCACTAGGTATTATGTCAAATCCGTGTAAGAGGCTTTCAACTGACGGGGACAACCAAGCCACCATTATGTACCGACTTGACATAGATCAACAGACGTGCCTTTAGAATAAGGTATGGGCAGAGGTGCCTCATCTGAACAGACAACTAAAGCTTGATGTTTCCGTCACACTTTGTCTTTTAGATCTGCATGGGATATACAGGTTACAACACTCGTGATTTTTTATATGGCTTGTATTTCAGTCAAGACCCAGCGGGAATATCAAAGGGACTCACTCGCCAGAGGCTCGTGAATCCCTTGATATTCATCCGCTGGGTCTTCACTGAAATACAAGCCATATAAAAAAAACCACTCTAGTTGTAACTTCTATATATATATATATACTGAACGGCAAAAGTTAGGGACCGCCCTTGAAAAAACCAGCTGACTTCATCTGTGCCAAACTCCTTGTTCCTAAGTTTATAAAACCAAATGGCTGTCAGGCCGTACACACCAGTGGGTGAGCAATGCTGTGTTAGCAGAAAACTTGCTCGGGATCCACGGAGGCCTGGCTAGGGCACGAGACAGAAACTGCCAAACTGCAAAAAGTGGACCATTTTTACGATGGCGCGTGGGCAAGCCTGGGCGGGAAAGATAAAAAATTCGCTATGCACGTGCAGGGAAGATGTGTTCAGAGTGAACTGTTGTCATCAGTTAGGCTTTATAGCCCCGCGATTTTCCGCTAGCCACCATCTTCTCACTATGCCTCCCAGACGAAAGGTGACCACCTTCAACAAAGCCCGGGCCATCACATGGCTGCAAGACGGCGTAAGCAAGCGAGAAGTGGGCAGACGACTTGGAGTGTCCCATTCTGTCGTGGTCAGGCTGCATCAGAAGTTCCAGGCCACCAACAGCGGAGAGGCCCAGGTCAGGACAGCCTAAGAAGACAACACAGCGTGAAGATCGCTTCATCAGAAGACAAGCTCTGCAGGAGCGAGGCACCACTGCAAACATCAACAGGGGACAGCTGAGGGTGGCAACAAACACCAACGTCAGCACGAAAACCATCCGCAAACGCCTATACGAAGTTGGCCTGCGATCACGTCGTCCAGCTGTACGGCCACGACTGACAGCAGCTCATTGCCAGGCTCGTTTGGCGTTCTGTCACAACCATGCCAGGTGGACACGCCAGCAATGGGCCGATGTGCTGTTTAGCGATGAGTCCCGCTTTAATCTGCACCATCATGATGGTCAAACTCGTGTGTGGAGGCGTCAGGGTGAGCGGTATAACAACGGTCTGGTGCAGGAGAGTGTGGCCTTCGGCGGGGGCTCCATCATGGTGTGGGGGGCCTTCAGTTTTCGACACAGAACCCCCCTCTACCACATTGTTGGCAACCTGACGGGCCAGCGCTAAAGAGATGAGATTGTCGCCCCTTTGGTTCTACCCGCTCTGCACCAGATTGGTGTGCAGGCTGTGTTCCAGGACGATAACGCGACACCTCACAGAGCGAGGCTGGTCAACAACTTCATCCAGCAGGCTGGTGTCACCAGGATGAACTGGTCGGCCTGCAGCCCTGATTTCAACCCTACCGAGCACCTGTGGGATGAGCTGGACAGGCGAGTGAGGAACAACCACCCACCCCCAAGGAACCTGCAGCAACTGCTTCAGTTCCTGCAAATCGAATGGCAGCTAGCCATTCTTCAGGCCTTCTGCAGGAAGCTGGTAAACTCGATGCGGAACAGGACTGCAGAAGGCATCGCAAAACGCGGCGGACACACCCATTACTGAACTGTTCGGAACTTGCAAATTTTGTTTTCGACCCCCATGTTGTTTCAGAGCTTGTTGACACGTAATGCGTGAATGAAATGTCACCATATTTTGGAAAAGGATCGCAGAGATAATGAATTAAACATGTTACAAATTTGATTCAATTTTGTTTGGTGGTTTGGAAGCTGTGTTTGTTTGCTTAATTTGTCCCTAACTTTTTCCTATGAGTGTATATAATATGATACACACAATTGAAATATCTCAGACAAGTGAGAGATAGCAATGAGGCATAACATCTCTCACACAACCCCTGCCCCCATCTCTCTGACCCTCTCACACACACACACACCCATACACACACAGGTGTAATCCAAGTTACTCACACGTGTCCTTCCCCTGTTCAGGATCAGTGCAACCAGCTTCAGTCACATTACTGTAACAACCTGCAAGAAATCAACAGTTTTAAGACCAGTGTTGTGCAATTACGTACAGTAAAACCTTCAACTTAAAACAACAAAAACTAAATATTTGCAGCTCTACCTTTATAAAATATTGCTCCAGAGAACGATGTTGTTCTACTTATTGACCCAAGTATGAATCCATTTAGTTACCAAATCCTCATTTTATCCTACAGAAACAAACTTTCAAGACCACAATGTCGGTCGTTTAAAATTTCCCACTTAAATTGATAAAATCCAAAATCAAAGAGACTGCCATCCTTACAAAATTCAGAATTAAAAAGCAAGAAAGGTAAGTTAATGAAATGTTTACTTTTAATAACAAACCAAAACATTCACAAACATTTCCGGCCACGGCACCGCCTTGCTCGAGATCTGACAAAAAACATTATTAAACAACTTTTGTTCATCTCATATTAATTGTTTGTTTATCGAAAATTTTTAATTAAATTTTCATTTGATTAATATACTTACCCGAGTCACATATTAGCATTGACGCAGTCGAGATGCTAGGTTGACTGAAAAACGCTATCCCGTCTATAGTATAAGGGAAGCAACCCAAGCAAAAAAGTAGCAAGCTTGCTACCCTGGGTTGCCTCCCGTAGCGTGCATCACGCCACAGATCTCGTACCCGATACGAGACACCCTCATTCGACTTCTAGAATACAAAGAAACTAAAAGCGGGGAAGGTGGGAGGGAATTACCTATGTGACTCGGGTAAGTATATTAATCAAATGAAAATTTAATTAAAAATTTTCGATTAAATTACATATTCTTACTCCGAGTCACATATTAGCAGATAACTCCAACAAGGTGGTGGGTAAGATCAAAAAGTTCAAACTCACTCTAAAGTTCTGGAGAGACAAAAGCCAGCTGCCGCCAAGGAAGGAATAGGCCGAGACCCATCCTGACAGAGGGCAGCAATGTCTGCAGAACCTGATAAGACAAAATCCTAGCGCCAGAAGCTGTGCGCAGGACATCATCCAAACCCCATAGGCCAAAAAGGCCAAGGAGGAGGCCCAGGCCCTGGAAATGAGCTCGGGCCGAGCCGAGGGAAAGATAGCATAAGCTATGACAAGGCGGAGGGCAAGAAAATCCCTTGCCAAGAAACTGGCCCACTGCCAAAAGTCAGGAAAGGATCCCGTGAGAAAGCAACCACTGACTCACTCTAACCCTTGCCAGGAACTGGCCCACTGCCAAAGGACAGAAACGGACCGAGAACCACCCTGATTGACAGCCGAGATGTCTCTCAGGCAAGAAATGCGAAAGACGACCTCAGAGAGCCAGTAAGCTGTGCCCAGCACTTCTTCCAATCTTCTGAACCGTAAAACAGTCCGGAAAAGGACCCCAGTCTTGGATAAACCCGACCAAGTAGAGGGAAGGACAAGCTGCCCCCCCCCCCCCCCCCCCTTAAATGGAAGGAAATGCTAATGGCCTGGAAAAGATCCGTGCGTAAGGTTGCCGGCTAAGCCCTGAAAAGGACCGACCCTCACGGAGACCATAAGGCAACCATGCCAAAGTAAGAAAACTTTGGGATGGAGTGAGGCCCAAAAGGCCGTTGAGAGAACAGTCAGCTCCGGAAGAGTGACCAAACTCCAAACCGGAAAGAGAGAGACGCCTGAGTATCAAGTACCAGGGTCCAACTCAATGAGCAAAACTCAAGGGAGACGGTCACCGGTCGTCCCCTGCCCATCCCTGCGAAAGCAGAGAGAGGGGTAAAAAAAGGGGACGAAGCGGCCTAAGGTAGTGCACAAGCACCGCAAATGCGGACCCGCAGTGGCCAAATCCTAAAGTGACCGGAGACCGGAAACAAAATGACAAAAGCCAGCGTGATCGCAGAGCAGACTGCTTGTAGGTAATTGAAAATGAATCAAAAAACCCGAAACAGAAAGGACGAAGCTGGTAAGAAAGACGGAAAACCGTGAAGCGAACCAGCCGTATAGTCATAGTTGCAAGTGAAAAAGGGGTGACCAGGCCGGAAGCCCAACCCAGCAGAAATCGTCCCAACTCACATCATGCAAGCATGATGGAGAAGAGGAAGAGACGAAATCCACAGTCACAAGAACCAATTGCCAAAGTCGCAACACGACAGGCAGGAGACTATAACACAGGCTAAGGCCGAGAGCCTTGCTGCCCGTAGGCCGGCCATTGCACCAAAGTACTCAAAGTACACAGGCACAGTAAGAAACCAAAAGTTTCGGCCGCCGAAAAAGATGCTGGCCTAGAGGCCAGCACCGAGAAAACTGGAACATTAGCTAGACCTCTGCCCAAAAAGGGGAGGAGTAGCCAAAAAACCTGAGAAAAAGTGACAAGCCAAGAATGACTTCTCAAACATGCAATGCCCAGACAATGCACCCTCAGGAAAATCTGAATGTTACTTCCGAGGCCAACTCAAGTGAACCTTAAGTTTGGACGAAACACCAGAACGCGTCTGATCGCTAGAGAAAGACAAAGTCAGACTCGGCGAAAGACAAACCTGGACCGAGTCCAGAAGCTCGTGGCAAGAGAAAACGGGGAAGCCCAAAGGCAGAAACCCCCTTTTAAACGGAAATCGACCTCTCAGCACCCATACGCTGGGAAAGAGAAAGAATGTCGAAGCCCGAAGCCACAAGCACAAGGAAAGCAACAACCACCACCTCCAACGGATGAAATGGCTGTTGCTCCCGCCGAGGCTAAAACCCCGAAGCCCTAAGGCCGGCTGTTGTTTCAAAAACCCAGCGTACCTATGACGGCTGTGAAAGAAACAATCTCACCTGAGCTGAGGACGTAGGCTGCTTAGGCTGAGTCCGCTTAGGTATAGCCTGCTTAGGAGCGGCCTGCTTTTGCTGCTTTCAAATTGAAGCTCAAAAGAAGGGAACCGCTGTTCTCTGTTGGTCTCAATCCCCTGCTTCTGGCATGAGAGGCCAGGCTGCCGGAGAGAGACCGTCCACCAAGGATGACGAACTGAGAATGTTCCTTGTCGACTCCTCAGAAAACCGGGAGTGGGCAAGAAACAAGTCCCTTCCGCACGAGACCGCATGGAAATAGTGCAGAGAGGACAGCCTCATCTGTGCCTCGTTCACCCTTGTAAGTGTGGAGAGGAGTGAGACACTTCCTCCGCGTCCTGCCCTTTACTAAGGGGAAAGGGCGCCAAGGAATCTGCCAGAGCGCGAGAAAGCGCCCGCAGGAGAGTCTCGGAAATGGAACCGAGTTCCAAAAGTTGTCAGCCCCCTTCCTCAGAGAATAGGAGATTCTGCCCATAGAGCGGCAGAACCGAATCCTTCCTCAACGGCTTCGTAAGAAGCGAAAGAAGATCCGGCGTGACCGGAAACGGTGCACGCGGACGGGGAAAGGCCAACAGGCGGCTACGAGACGACCCTGGCCAAGGCAACTTCCTCTGGTCCGCTAAGGGCACGAAGGAGGAAGCCTGCGCAGGAGCGGCAAGTCATTCCGATGCCGGCTCCGAAGCTGAACCCTGAGGAACCAGCAACGAAACCGACGCCGGAGGCCACCCCCTGTCGAAGAGGGGGGCTCGGCGAAAAGGCAAAAAGGCGAAAAGCTACAAAGGGCGATTCTTCAAACCAGAAGTAGCTGCTTCCTCTTTGCCAACCGAAGTCCTTCCTGTTGGCAATCGATTGTGCTCATTCCCTAACTGAGGGGAGGATGAGAGGAATCAAAAACCAAGGAAAGTGGGAGAGAGGAGCTAGCGGCCACCACCGGAGTGTGTGGATGCTGCTGTCCCAACAGAGGCAAGAAGCCTGTATGCCCATAGGGCAAGCCTTGTTCGAAATTCACCGGCGACCAAACGGAAGCAGCGGGAACTGAACCGGAAAATCCGGGAGGAGCCGGAAGTGCGGCAGCAACAGCAGCGCTATGCCAAAGCTGGTGCTGAGCCACCTACGAGCTGAAGCTCGGAACCCAAAGGTAGGCCGTAGGCCAGAACCGGAAGTGACAGTAACCTGTGCACTACCCGCTTGACCTACCCTCCTGCCAAGGCCGGAAGCGAAGCTGCCGGAAATGGCTGCCGTGCAAAGGGCAAAGCTCAAACCGGAAAGGGCCATGGGCTGCCCACACACCGATGAACTAACATTTCCAGCCGGAGCCGGAAGAGAAGCTGTCGCGAACGACTGCTTACGTATAGCGCAGCTCAAGCAGAATGGGATCATTATTTGTCCACCTTCCAACGAGGCACTACTTCCGTGAACCGGAAGTGCCGCTGTCGCGTACGACTGCCGACGTAAGGCAAGGCTCGAACCGGACGTGACAGTAGCCTGTGCACTAACCAGTGAACCTACACTTCCGGTCGGAACCGGAAGAACAGCTGTCGCGGGCGACCGCTGTCATAGGACAAGGCTCGAACCAGACGTGACAGTAGTCTGTGCACTAGCAAGTGAACCTCTACTTCCGGCCGGAGCTGGAAGCGGCTGCCGCGAACGACTGCTGACGTAAATTCGGAAGCTGGCCAGAGCCGCCGAAGGCAGCTGCTCCTCGCACACGGACCCGAAGTCCGAAACGCCACCTGAAGGGGACGGCTCATAGCCAAAAGAACCCGACAAATGACGCTGCGAGGGAAGGCCGTAAGCCGAACGCCCATCCTGTTGGCCATCGATGAAACTCGCACCCCTGACTAAGAGGAAGATGAGAGTCACCAACAACCGAAGGCAGCTGAAGAGAGGAGCTAGCGGCCACCACCGAAGTGGGTGGCTGCTGCTGTCCCAACAGAGGCAAAAAGCCTGTATGCCCAGGAGAACCACCGTATTCGAAATTCACCGGCGACACAACGGAAGCAGCGGGAACCGAACCGGAAAAGCCGGGAGGAGCAGGGAGTGCAAACGCAACAGCAGAACTATGCCATAGCTGGTGCTGAGGAGTCTGCAAGCCACAACCCGGAAGCCCTAGGCCGGAACCGGAAGTGACAGATGACTGTGCACGACCCGTTTGACCTACATTTCCTGCCCAGGCAGGAAGAGCAGCTGCCGGAAACGGCTGCTGTAGCAGGGCAAGGCTCGAACCGGAAGGGACCATGGGCTGTCCGCAAACCAGTGAACCAACACTTCCGGCCGGAGCCGGAAGCGAAGCTGCCGCGAACGGCTGCTTACGTAAAGCGCAGCTCGAACCGGATGGGACCATGGTCTGTCCGCAACCAGTGAACCACCACTTCCGGCCGGAGCCGGAAGGAAGCTGCCGCGAACGACTGCTTACGTAAAGAGCAGCTCGAACCGGAGGGGACCATGGTCTGTCCGCAACCAGTGAACCACCACTTCCGGCCGGAGCCGGAAGGAAGCTGCCGCGAACGACTGCTTACGTAAAGCGCAGCTCGAACCGGAGGGGACCATGGTCTGTCCGCAACCAGTGAACCACTACTTCCGGGAACCGGAAGTGCAGCTGCCGCGGACGGCTGCTGCGAGCACATACCTTGTGTCGACCGTATCCCCCAAAGGGACCTGCTCAGGTGCACTCCCGCAAGCGGAAGCCACCGAGCGCCGGCCGAGAAGAGAAACGCCTCCCTGTGCACGGACTCCAGAGCCATCACAGAAGCCAGCAGGCTGGACAGGTGATCAGGAACAAAGGAAGCCAACGACCGAGGGTCGCACACCCCCGGGAGGGAGGCGGAGCTGGAAACAGGGTCCGTCCGCGACATTTCTGTACGAACGAGCGTCCGAATTTCTGGAATCAAAGAAGACAAAAGGCTAGCAACAAGAGCGCCAGCCTCCGGCGCAGGTACAGGGGTAGAAACGGCCGTGGTAGCGGCCACACCCGCCGCCCGCGAGCCAGACGAAGTTTCCTCCGGAGCCTAAATAGGCACAGGAAAAACGAAGTTAGTCTTCGGGTCAGAAACGTGAACCGTGGGGTTCCTAGCAGAAGAGGTGGAAGCCGAGGACTTAGGTTTAACAGGGCCTTTGCCCCTAACCTCGGCCTTAGCCGCTCGCTTTTCTCACTATCAGACATGCTGTCACACGAGAAAAATAACTACTGAAAATACACAAGTCTCTAGGACGTAAAACTTCAGCAGAATAAACTAGCACTAACGTACAAGCTACAAGCAGCTACCAATGCTACTGGTAAATGCTCAAAGTCCGTAGCACGGACCCAAACTAACCAGCAAAAAACACCACGTGTAAGCGAAAAATGGCGACCAAAATGGCGGCCACAGCAACAAACTACTGAGCAAAATTCGTAAGTCCGCGGACGGAAAAATTCTCAGCAGAATGACAATGCAAACAACAACAAAAAGGAACAATCTCACCGCTAGAAACAGCTATGAGCAGACGGGGAGCCGAGGCCGGTAGGTGTCAAGCACACAGCAAAACCGGCCTAGGAGCGAAATCAAGCACGACCTGTCTCTCTGGCTGAAAGATGTCGAATGAGGGTGTCTCGTATCGGGTACGAGATCTGTGGCGTGATGCACGCTACGGGAGGCAACCCAGGGTAGCAAGCTTGCTACTTTTTTGCTTGGGTTGCTTCCCTTATACTATAGACGGGATAGCGTTTTTCAGTCAACCTAGCATCTCGACTGCGTCAATGCTAATATGTGACTCGGAGTAAGAATATGTAATTTAATCCACTATAAAGACCATATGGTTGATGTCCTTGTGAATGATTGTTTTGTTTTGTCAAAATGTAATTGTTCCATTAACTAACTATCAGGCCTGGGAATGAGTAAAAGTGGTTTGGGCGTACTGACAGGAAAAAATTGCGTTTTAAGCATTTTTAAGGGCACACAGACTGACAGAGGACATCCCTGAATCCAGGACATATTAAATAACTCAAGCAAAAACAAACAAGAAAGAAAGCAAACAAATAAGCAATGTGTTGATCATAATTGAGAGACGGGCACAGTGGCCTGATGGTAAGATGTCGGCATCCTAACGGGAGGTAGTGAGTTCGAATCCCGGTCGTTGCCGCCTGGTGGGTTAAGAGTGGCGACTTTTCCGATCTCCCAGGTCAACTTATGTGCAGACCTACTAGTGACTTAACCCCCTTAGTGTGTACACGCAAGCACAAGACCAATTAAGTGACACAGAAAAGATCCTGTAATCTATGTCAGAGTTCGGTGGGTTATAGAAACACGAAAATACCCAGCATGCCTCCCCCGAAATTTGCGTATGCTGCCTGAATGGCGGGGTAAAAACGGTAATAAACGTAAAAATCCACTCGTGCTAAAAACCATGAGTGAACGTGGGAGTCTAAGCCAATGAACAAAGAAGAAGAACCTGAGCGATCGAGAAGAAGAAGAAAGAAGAAGAAGATCATAATTGAGTCAACCAATCGTTAGTTGTTTTTGTTTTGTTTTGCTTTTTGAATGCTTGGTTACTGAACTGACCTGTAAGATTATTCTGCGCAGTACAGTTGACATACACGCAGGATAAGTTCTCACAGCATGCATCTTCGGCAATTAGATCCGTGCAATCTGAAACACAATTTCATTCTTAAATTATATATCAAGCACACTCAGTGAATCCCACTGAAAGATTCCAAAGACTCTCAAATCACCAGAAGGTAACACTTGGGTAAACAAACTGTGAAGGTTTAAAAACTGTTATCGCTTTTCATGCAGTGTTGCTCTCAGACCAAGATCCATATAGCATTTATATTTGGTCAAATTCTTAAAATGTATGTCCAACTCCAATGTAGATGTAAATGCTTGTGTAACTGTGTTTTAATTTTAAATGTGTCAAGCGCAAAGAGCATAATCGTAAAGTTATGATGTTGCGCTATATAAATTCTCATTTATTATTATTATTATTATACCTGTTATTTAATGTTGTGACTGATAATTATAACAAAATCAAAGTTCTAGTAAAATGTTGGGACGTGTATATATATATACACTGCTGACAAGCAAAAGCACAAAAAACACGCATATGCACACTTTCCTGGTACAATCGAAAATTTCAACAATACATTTTCATTTAATTAATATACTTACTCAACTCACACATATAGCAATTAACTTCAGTTTGGTGCTAAGACATTGAAGTACTGACCCTGGTAACAGGGGGAGGTAACTCCCAAACAAAAACAAAGCCAATTGTTGTCAAGGTAATGCCGGTAGTCACCTCCCCTCACCGGAAACCCGAACATGCGCGGAATATACTACCGGTATCGTCATTCCCCACTGAAACACCACCTTCAAAACATTAAACAACGTTTGCGGGGCAGGTAGGGAGGGAATAAATGTGAGTTGAGTAAGTATATTAATTAAATGAAAATTTATTGTTGAAATTTTCGATTAAATAACATATTCTTACGTCAACTCACATAATTATATATAGCAGAATGCTACTTAAGGTGGCGGGAAACTCACTTTAATTCCTAGTAAGTCTCTGGCCTGCAGCAAAAATTGCTGGTAAGCAACTTCTACCGTCCTGGCGGGTACTGGAGATGTCCCGCAGGTAGTAGTTCAAAAATACGTCTTCAGACGCCCAGTAAGCGGCTCTGAGAACGTCAGAGATCCTGCCGGATCGAAGAACCGCCAACCAAGCGGCCCAAGCTCTGGACTCGTGCGTTCTGGGAGAACGTAGCAAGGACTGAACGCCCCCCCCCCCCCCCCCCCTTCAGTCTGCCACCACTGATAAGCTTGCTTAATGAGTGTAGAGGACCATCTTGCCAGCGTGGTCTTTGTGATATCCTTACTACGTGAAGTGTTTAAAGATATGAACAAAAGCTTTTGGTCTGGTGCTCTAACAGCTGAGCCGTGTGAGACAGGTATGTTCGAAGGACTCATACCGGGCAGTTAGCAATATCTGGATCACCAGGATACAGAATAGTACCAAGTGGCTGGATAGATACGACCGGAGACGGCTGATCTGGCTTTTGATTTTTCGCAATGAACGCCGAACAAAAACGAAGTGCAAGTGTAACAGAGCCATCTCTTTCAAAAGTAATATCTTGAGCAAGACCCGAGAGAGCATGGACCTCGCTGCCCCTTCACGCAGAGGCTAGCAGAATAAGCATGAGAGCCTTGAAAATTGGGAAGACTTGCTTCACTTAAAGGTTCGAAGGTTCTAGACCTGAGGAACTCTAAAACAAGCAATAAATCCCAAGCTGGGAAGTTCTAGTGACTGCGGAGCTGAGAGCTGAACTCTTTATAACGCTAGCGATGACGCCTCCTAAAGAAATGGAGCGTCCAATCTGTTTGAGCATCACTAAAATCGCAGAACGTCGGACTCTGAGAGTCGACGCAGAACGGCCTTGGGAGGATAACCACGCAAAGTGATTAGCCACTTCCATAGAACGGGAAGAGACGGGATTTACCCCGTTATTCCCACACCACTGGGTCCAAGAAGACCAGTGAGAAGAATACACAGAAGCTGTAGAGCTCCTGTGTGCCTTCTGTACAAGATCGAGAGTGAGATCTGAAGCTCCAGAGCGCCTCGATGATTACCTAACAGTGTCCAGGCGTGCAGGGAAAGGAGCTGAGGGTCCTTGTGTAGATCCCCTGTCCTGGGCTGCAGAAGCTCTCCTCTTTTGAGAGCGAGAGAGATAGGATTAGGAGGACCGCTGGAGAGGCGCAGAAGATCTGGGAACCAGTGTTGGCTGGGCCAAAAAGGAGCTACGAGAATAAGGGATGGCCGCTCCAGGTCGGCTTTCCTTAGGACTCTGCTGAGTAGAGGGAAGGGAGGGAAAGCGTAAGCTCTCATCCCTGTCCAGTCCATCTCCATGGCGTTGATCTGCCATGCCTCCGGGTCCGGATAAGGAGACACAAACATCGGCAGACGGCGACCACATGCATCCAGAGGCGCAGAAGCGCGTAAGTGATTGTGAACCTCCCTGTAATTGTTCAGGTACGCTGCAACCGTAGTGTTGTCCGTGTGGACTAACACATGTTTGCCCTGAAGACAGGAGACGAAGTTGAGAAGGCCCAGAAAAACTGCTTCTAGCTCGAGAAGGTTGATGTGAGCCAACTTTTGAGTCGGAGTCCAAAGACCCGAAGTCATGCGTCCTTCGAGATGGGCGCCCCAACCCTGTAGAGACGCGTCCGAAAAAAGATGCATCTCCGGAGGAGGGAGAGAAATGGGGACGCCCCGAGTCAACCAGTGCGAGTCCAGCCATTGTCGAGTGGTCTCCCGAAACCAGCCGAGAAGTGGGACTGAAACGTTCCACCCCTGAGAGGCCGGATCCCATGCTGAGTTCAGCGCAGCCTGGAAAGGGCGCTTGTGAACTCTGCCCAGAGGGATTAGAGTCGACATGGATTCCATCTGGCCTTGGAGCGAAGCCAAAACCCTGACTGGTGCGTATCGAAGATCCGACAAGGAAGTCACAAGGACCTGTAACTTGTCTATCCTCCGCTGAGACGGACGCACAGTCCAATCGCGGGTGTCGAAGACCAACCCCAGGTAACTGAAATTTTGAAATGGGATTTTTGTTTGTTTGTTTGCTTAACGCCCAGCCGACCACGAAGGGCCATATCAGGGCGGTGCTGCTTTGACATATAACGTGCGCCACACACAAGACAGAAGTCGCAGCACAGGCTTCATGTCTCACCCAGTCACATTATTCTGACACCGGACCAACCAGTCCTAGCACTAACCCCATAATGCCAAATGCCAGGCGGAGCAGCCACTAGATTGCCAATTTTAAAGTCTTAGGTATGACCCGGCCGGGGTTCGAACCCACGACCTCCCGATCACGGGGCGGACGCCTTACCACTAGGCCAACCGTGCCGGTTTGAGATGGGATCAGGTCTGACTTCGCTCTGTTGACTGAGAACCCCAGATCCTGCGCTTGTTGTAGAACAAGCTGGGTATGCTGTTGGCAGAGGGCCTCCTGTTTATTTAAAATCAACCAATCGTCGAGATAAATTCTGAGATGAACCCCCTGCCGTCGCATTAGTGCGCAGAACTGGCGCACCACCTTGGTGAAAATCCAAGGCGCGAGAGAAAGTCCGAAAGGGAGCGCCTTGAATTGAAACAGCCTGTCACCCCACAGGAACCTCAGCCATTTCTGGTCTGACCTGTGTATCGATCAGGATGTGGAAATAAGCATCGATCAGATCGATGGAAGTCACCAAATCCAACGGACGAAGCGACTCCCTGACCGCTGTAGGAGTCTCCATAGTGAACTTGATCTTTCGAAGGAAAGCATTCAAAGGAGACAGATCAAAAACCAGTCGCCATCCCCCTGAGGCTTTTGGGACGACAAACAGTCTTCCGTAAAACCCCGGGGAGTGGCGATCGACGGCCTCTTCTATAGCTTGCTTCTGTAGCAAGAGTAGAACTTCTGCCTGTATCGCGGGACAAACTTCCGGATCAGCAGGGAACTTGAACTTGGACGGGGCTCTGCTTAGAGGAGTCTTGTCCTCTAACCAGAGCAGTCGGAACCCAGACCGAATCACTCCCGAAATCCAGTGATTATCTGTCCAGGACAACCAAGCTGGCAAGGCCCTGGAGAGGCCGCCCGCTACCAAAGGGGTAGGGGCTAGGGGAGTGACTTGGTCGGGTGTGCCTCATTGGAGGTTGGACTTGCGTCCAGAACCCCTGTTGCCAAACGACTTTTTCTTCGCATTGGGGCGCACACGAACGCCACCCCTACCCGACTGACCAGTCTTCTGAGGCTTGTCCGCAGACGAGGCCGAAGTTGACCCGCTCTGACTCTGTTGATGCTGCTTGACGGCTAACTCAGACAGCTTTACAAATTGCATGTCTTTAGCCTCCTTAAGAGACTGAGGGCCCAATAACGCGTGTTCAACAAAGGGAGAGAGTCGCAGAGATTCAATGGTAGATTTCTCTGCGAGTCTTGATCCTTTCAGCAAAGCCTCACGTCTCCAAAAGACGGTATGCGCATACAACTAGGCTGATTAGTAGCCATTTGTTCAGCCGTAACCTTTGCCAATGCCGCAAAAAGTATGGCGGCATCTTGTTCAACCGCATCGTCGCGGAACCTAAAAGGTTTAAGAGAAGACGTAATTGACCGCGACAAAGACAGAATCAATGTCTCAGACAAAGAGGATAGCTCTAGAGAGTATCTGCCTATTTCCTCCACGCCCAAAAGGCCCCGTTCAGTGCAGACAGAAAGTCTTTCTGGGCTATACCCATCCTTCCGTAAGTTGGCCAAGTCCGGCGTCACCGAAAGCAGCGCTCGCGGAAGCGAGAGCGTCGAAATCAAGCTCTTCGGTTTGCTAAACAGACGCGCTTTGCATTAATTGATGTGCAAACGAGAGAGATGCGTCTGGCTGGGAAGAAGCCAGCCAAGGTTCTGCTGATGGTGGCGCACTGTCGTGGGAGGACAGCAAAGGCAAGGGAGGCTGGCCGTCAATGGCCGCAACCCGAGCCATCTCGTAAGCGATTGATGGAGACTCCAAAAAACGGAACTTAGCAAGCAGTCTCCTTCGCGGCCATAAAATCTCCCACAGCAGAAGGAGGAGGCGCCATAGATTTGGAACTTAAGCCGTCACACCTTCCGCAAAATACCTTGAGGTCACTTCCGCGCCTAAGTCTAGCGCAGCGTAAAGTTTGCCCGGGATGCGAAGTTGTGAATCAATCTCCGAAGAGTCGTCCACTTCCTCATCATCTTCTACACCTTCTTGAGCGTTGAAGGTATAGTTATCCGGCATAGAGCCGGAAATCCACTGCCCGGAACTGTCATCGGCCGAAGCCGGAAATGACGGTCCCCCAGTACTGACGCCGCGTGCCGAAACACTGTGCGGAGCCAGCAAGGAAGTGGTGCTACCGTAGGCCGGAACCGCCGAAGCAGAACCAGTGGTAGCCGACGGATACCCCCGTACAACAGCGACCGGAAACGCCGAAGCGTTGTGAGCGGAAGCTGCGGCGTACAGCCCTTCACCAGCCGGAGCCGGAAGTGAAGGACAGGGTACCGTCTACAGCAACCGCCGTGAACTCCGTAAGGTTGAGTCCGGAAGTTGCTGTAGGCATTCTTCGCGCATCCTGCCCCGCCGAAGCGGAACCGGAATTGGAAGAACAAAGCTTGTCAACAACTTCAACAGCCACGACAGAGTCGCACGAAGTATTCATTGCTGCCTGTCCCCCGAAGGACGAAACCGCCGAAGCAGAACCGGGGGCAAGCTGACACGCATCACCTCTTCCCCTGCCAGGATTCGCATAGAACGCATTAAGGCTTGGAGAAGAAGCCACCTGCTGACGGTCCGGAACCGCCTGAACGGAACTGAGTGCCAACAGGATTTCGAGAAAACCCATCCTGAGCGAGTGCAGTAACACTGCAAAGACGAGAGAACCCGTGAACACCGCCCACAAACGCCGAGGCATCAAGGGCAGGCGGTGCTAGTTGACTGTACCCCCCCAGAAAACCGGGAGAGTAAGTCAACGTACCTGCCTGAAGAGAACCAGCGTCAGAGGCCGTGATGGTACTGGTAGCCGACGGCCTAATTCTGGATAACGACGCCGGGGGGTAAGGAGGCCGTGGTAGAACAAGCCACCCCCCGCTCGAAGGCCAACATGTCCCACATCTGCTCTTTGAAAGAGGACAACATCGAAAAAACTTCTTCTCTAGACACATTCTGTTTCTCCTTCACCTCAGAGACAGGGGAAAGTACAGGTGGCAAAGCCTGCGCTGAGTCAATCTCGACTCGCAAAGATTCATTATTTGCTGGATTGAAAACGCTAACCACTGCGCCCGGTGACGACACCTTATCCTTTGCATGCGCTTTTGCTTTACTCAGACCTGGGAACCCCTGTTTTGCACTTTGAGTATTCTCAAACAAACTTGGTGTATTTTCAAAAAAATGAGCGTATTCCACACTGCGTTTGCACATCCATGATTAAAACATGCCTCATGCGCGTCCGTCACACCGTTAATTAAGTTTACCTATACATTTAAAACAAATGCTTTTTTCAATTTTTACTGACAAAAACTGTACCGTATTTGACGGACTACAAGCATTGCGGCTTATAAAAAGATGCGGCTAAAACGTTACCTAAACTTGAATAGCATTCACCTAATGGAAGTCGCCGCGGATTTTCATTTCGCTCGATTAGCGATTACCGGTCCTATATTAGCTCTCTACTCAAGACTCGGCGCTTTTCTCTTTGATTCGCGAATCTTCGTTTGTCAACAAGTCGTCGTGACAAGCGTACAGAGAAACACCGGATGTATCAGGATCTCGCGCGCGCGAGATTTCATTTTTTTGTGTCTCGCGATAGTTGGAGCGATCGAGCCGCCATGTTGTGTTTTCGTCTGCTCGAAATGTGCGCAAAAGTCGTAAATCATCCCAAAAAAGCTTATTCCGGGCGGGACTACATGTGTTGGTTACAAATTGTGTGTGTGTGTGTGTGATATTTTTCTTCAAACTTTTTCACTTTTCTTCTTTGTTTCACTTGTTTATTCTCGGAGCCGATTTCGCCAAATACCGTACTTTCGTTTGCCTGGTTGTTTTGATTGATTGACACGATACGATTATATTCTTTTTGACAGCGGCTAATATAGTGACGTAATCATGTGCCAAAATACTGGATCGGCTTCAGGGTGGGCTTGTGAAGAAAAGTAGTCTAGGAATTTTTCTCGTCGTATTTTCTTCCCACTGACCGTATTCTCGACAATCATGCGTACAAAATACAGCGAAATCGTATGGGTTCCCAGGTCTGTTTACTCTTAGATTTGGATTTAGCTGAACTGCCCATTGACCCGAGAACATGCAGATACCTGCTTGGCAGCACCCCTGTTCTTGTCCGCCATTGTGAAAAAAGTAAACAAACACCGTGAAAAAACGGAGCGAAAATTTTCACAAATGACCAGATAAACAAACGAAAACAGTAAGGAAAAAATGGAACAATCTCACCACAAGTAGCAAGAATAGTCACAAAGAACCCAGGGTTAATGGCCCTCCTTACATACGCGGCCAAAGGCTGAAAAGCCCAGCAGTACCAAACACGTCTTGTCCACACGTGTTGAAGAAAGGGAATGATGATACCGGTAGTATATTCCACGCATGTGCAGGCTTCCAACTACCATTACCTTGACAACAAGGCTTTGTTTTTGTTTGGGAGTTACCTCCCCCTGTTTGTTTGTTTGTTTGTTTATTTGTTGCTTAACGTCCAGCCGACTACGCAGAGCCATATCAGGACGAGGAAGGGGGGGATGAAGGGGGCCACTTGTCAAGCGATTCCTGTTTACAAATGCACTAACCCATTACTTGTGTCCCAGCAGGCTTTAGTAAAACTAAATTAATACCTACTGGAAGATTACCAGTTTCCAGTATGTTAAAATAGGCTTAACCTATCTACTGCTGGACTTACATCAGAACACTAACAGATTAAACTATACATGAATCGCGAGACAAGCGGCAAGAGAAGAGATTTTTGGAAAAAATACAGGTGAATGAGCAAGAAGGCAGAAAAAAGAAAAGAATTCATGAAGAAAAAGAGAGCATGACAGGAAAGAGGAACCAAAAATCTACCTAACAGCAAACTAGAAAGCTCCTGCGGTTCCAAAAACAGGAGGGGCTTTTAATTTCATAACCGCAGTGCCCCACTGCTAACCGCAGTGCCCCACTGCGGGACGACGACGCTCTATGGGCGGTTCATTATAAATAGTGAAGCAAGCAGTTAAAAACAGGCGTCGACTGAGCCATGCAATAAAGGGGGATACTAACTTGTAAATATTATACCTGTGACTGAAGATAATCACAACTGCAGAGAGAAAGCTGAACAGTGTTGAAATAAGTCTAATATCAGTATGCTAGCTTTGCATTCTTATTTCCATTGTAAAACTATGAGTATGAACTAGTATGATGTCCATATATATATATATTATACAATAATACCCCAAAAGTAGTTGCTCACTTTTTTTGCACTGTGGCATTCACTATAAAATCCATCTTCTTTTCACACCCAAAAACAAAGAGACTGCCAACGTTCCAAAATTCAGAATAAAAAAACAAGAAAGGTAGGTTGTTGGAACGTTTGTTATTGAAAAAAAATACATTCACAACGGTATTTTAAGTGAACAGACAAACAAATATTCACACAAAATTTATCTTGATAGTTCTATCAGTTTATGTCCACTCGTCAGGAAGCCGAGCGATTGACTCGTTCAATGAAATTTTCAAACCTTTTTCGTTCTGTGTTGCTTTTTGTTTTCCTTTGTGTCTGTTTGTTAGTCCTGAGGAAGACCGGCACGGTTGGCCTAGTGGTATTAGGCGTCCGCCCCGTGATCGGGAGGTCGTGGGTTCAAACCCCGGCCGGGTCATACCTAAGACTTTAAAATTGGCAATCTAGTGGCTGCTCCGCCTGGCGTCTGGCATTATGGGGTTAGTGCTAGGACTGGTTGGTCCGGTGTCAGAATAATGTGACTGGGTGAGACATGAAGCCTGTGCTGCGACTTCTGTCTTGTGTGTGGCGCACGTTATATGTCAAAGCAGCAAAGCCCTGATATGGCCCTTCGTGGTCGGCTGGGCGTTAAGCAAAAAAACAAAAAACAAAAAAAGTCCTGAGGAAGCTTCCATTTATAGTGAAAATTCGATTTAGTATTGTATTGTGCTGTCCTTGTATTGGTGAGTACAGAATTCCTTTGTTTTTAACTTTGTAAAATGCTTGATCAGATGTTTATAGCCTGGTTAATATCACGTTTGAATCTTTCAAACATCTGCGATGAGTCAGACTTTCCTTATGCAATCAATACTCTGCCTCTTAACCTTACTCATGCAGAATATGTGCAGTAGAAACCCAAGCTGTGCATACAGTGGAACTCCCCCCTTTCACCTTCACAAATGTAAACAGAGGGAGTCTTAAAATTGGGGTAAATGATTCTACAGAGAACTTTATAATGAACAAACAATCTAAAATAGCAATCAGGACTTAAAGTTATTTATTTATTTATTTTTATTTACGAGGATTTATATCGCGCACGTATCTCACCACACAAGGCGCATTTTACCTATTAATGCCGTGTGAGATGGAATTTTTTTACACAATATATCACGCATTCACATCGGCCAATAGATCGACTGGCTTTAGGCGCTGCATCCACCTTTCACGGCCTATTATTCCAGGTCACACGGGTATTTTGGTGGACATTTTTATCTACGCCTATACAATTTTGCCAGGAAAGACCCTTTTGTCAATCGTGGGATCTTTAACGTGCATACCCCAATGCAGTGTACACGAAGGGACCTCGGTTTATCGTCTCATCCGAAAGACTAGCACTTGAACCCACCACCTAGGTGAGGAAAGGGGGGAGAAAATTGCTAACGCAGAAGGGAGGTGGGGGTCTCAAAGGGGATTGAGTTCCACTTCTCTACAGCAAAAATAACTTGAGAAGTTGAGTATAGGCCATTAATCAGTGAAAGAGGTCCCTTACTAACCAATACAAAGTTATTAAAATCTAAAGGTCAAATTTCCATTATGTGGGTATGTTTTTTGTTGTTTGTTTTTCTTTCTTTTCTCATAGCCAGAGCACAAACAAAATCTTGGAAATAATTGTAATTTAATCAAGTTGGCGTTTTAATGAAACAGATCCTGTGACTGGTCAGAATGCCCCAACTCATTAAAAATTACCATTAATTGTCGATGTCAACTCGCTAAAAAAAGCCATTGGCTACCTGCTGGCGACGCGAGGCACACTGATACTTGTAACAGTCAACTATAGTCTCGGTTAGCTATGAAGGTCATTTTACAAGTAGGAAATATGAAGGCCAACGAAATACCGAGACCATAAGGTATGCGAAGTGATGACGTCGAATATGTGACGTAAGTTAAGTTGATGCATGAATTCTTCCGGACTACGCCAGTCAATTCCAAAGATCGCTTTTGTGATGAATAGAATTTGTTTTAGAGTTTTAGAGTTTGCTCCAGAAACCCGTCAAAAAAGAAGGGTAAATGTATGTGAAAGAAAAAAACAAACAGGAGCAGAGTGATAAGATAGGAATACAGAGACATATTTCTTGGGACTTGACACTTGCGAGTAGGTGGACTGAAACTGAAAGTAGTGTGTGAACAGAACAGAACCAATTCTGTCTGTTTACAACCACATGAAAGCAAGAAAGAGACCGTCGTCAGATTGAATTACAATAACATTATGATTAACAATAACATGCTTCCATTTGAAACTTCTCGGTCTTTATCGTGGATTGACGCCCTCCCAAAGCCTAACTGAAGCCCTCCGTCGTTTCGCTCCAGTTAGCTTTGGTCGGGCATCAATCCACGATCATGACGACCTCGAAGTTTCAAAAGGAAGCATACATGTTAATGTGTAATTGTTTTCGTAATCTGGCCCCAATCTGTTTTTACATTTAGTCAAGTTTTGACTAAATGTTTTAACATAGAGGGGGAATCGAGACGAGGGTCGTGGTGTGTGTGTGTGTGCATGTATGTGTGTGTGTGTGTGTGTCTGTCTGTCTGTGCGTGTGTGTGTGTGCATGTATGTGTGTGTGTGTGTGTGTCTGTCTGTCTGTGCGTGTGTGTGTGTAGAGCGATTCAGACTAAACTACTGGACCGATCTTTATGAAATTTGACATGAGAGTTCCTGGGAATGATATCCCCGGATGTTTTTTTCTTTTTTTCGATAAATACCTTTGATGACGTACATATCCGGCTTTTTGTAAAAGTTGAGGCGGCACTGTCACACCCTCATTTTTCAATCAAATTGATTGAAAGTTTGGCCAAGCAATCTTCGACGAAGGCCGGACTTTGGTATTGCATTTCAGCTTGGTGGCTTAAAAATTAATTAATGACTTTGGTCATTAAATTAAAAATCTGAAAATTGTAAAAAAAATTTTTTTTGTATAAAACGATCCAAATTTACGTTCATTTTATTCTTCATCATTTTCTGATTCCAAAAACATATAAATATGTTATATTTGGATTAAAAACAAGCTCTGAAAACTAAAAATATAAAAACTATGATCAAAATTAAATTTTCGAAATCAATTTAAAAACACTTTCATCTTATTCCTTGTCGGTTCCTGATTCCAAAAACATAGATATGATATGTTTGGATTAAAAACACGCTCGGAAAGTTAAAACAAAGAGAGGTACAGAAAAGCGTGCTGTGATCCTTCTCAGCGCAACTACTACCCCGCTCTTCTTGTCAATTTCACTGCCTTTGCCACAAGCGGTGGACTTATAGCTTACGATGCTACGAGTATACGGTCTTGCTGAAAAATTGCATTGCGTTCAGTTTCATTCTGTGAGTTCGACAGCTACTTGACTAAATGTTGTATTTTCGCCTTACGCGACTTGTTCATTCTTATGTTCCCTTCACTGTAATATTTGTAAACAATGTGTATGTGCAGTTCTCAAATCAAGCTGATGTACATGTATACGTATTCAGAGCATGTACCCAAGGCTGGCAAAAATGTACACTCTATACAATCCACAACTAAGTCGAGTACACACTCTAATTGTGTTCCAACAATAAACTGCCATGTTACATCAGTTTTACATGTGTTTTTGTGTGTGTTTGCTACCTAGCGTACTTTGATACTACGAAAGTGCATTGAGTTCCTTCGCAAAATGGCGTCGACTGACACTCTGAGTGTTACAGTTCTCTGATCTGTTATGTACACTTCGAGAATTTAATCTACATTACAGTAAAGGCCGTGCATCATCAGAGTGTTCTTGTTATTATGTACTTAGATAATCAACTGCTCTCCGTTCCTATCGCAAAGTTGCATCGAATGGCAAATTCGCTTCGGGACCGGAAGTAATCGTCGGAGTGTAGGCAGAATAGGGGGCAGGATATGTCTAGCCTTTCTTTGTGTGTCTCCTTTTTAGGCTAAAAGTTTCCCTCAGCATGTCACAGTTTTGAACTCCTTTTAATGCCTGCAGACCTGTTTACCCTGAAATGAGGCAAGTGGAGCAAGGCCATGCTGAATGTGGAGTTTTGGGGATTCAAAGTGGAGTTTACATATGTATAAAACCACAGAGTAAATACACATTGCTGTGCAAACTGTAAGAAATAAAAACAAGTCGCGTAAGGCGAAAATACAATATTTAGTCAAGTAGCTGTCGAACTCACAGAATGAAACTGAACGCAATGCCATTTTTCAGCAAGACCGTATACTCGTAGCATCGTAAGCTATGGTAAGTCCACCGCTCGTGGCAAAGGCAGTGAAATTGACAAGAAGAGCGGGGTAGTAGTTGCGCTAAGAAGGATAGCACGCTTTTCTGTACCTCTCTTTGTTTTAACTTTCTGAGCGTGTTTTTAATCCAAACATATCATATCTATATGTTTTTGGAATCAGGAACCGACAAGGAATAAGATGAAAGTGTTTTTAAATTGATTTGGACAATTTAATTTTGATAATAATTTTTATATATTAATTTTCAGAGCTTGTTTTTAATCCGAATATAACATATTTATATGTTTTTGGAATCAGCAAATGATGGAGAATAAGATAAACGTAAATTTGGATCGTTTTATAAATTTTTATTTTTTTTTTACAATTTTCAGATTTTTAATGACCAAAGTCATTAATTAATTTTTAAGCCACCAAGCTGAAATGAATACCGAAGTCCGGGCTTCGTCAAAGATTACTTGACCAAAATTTCAACCAATTTGGTTGAAAAATGAGGGCGTGACAGTGCCGCCTCAACTTTCAGGAAAAGCCGGATATGACGTCATCAAAGACATTTATCAAAAAAAATGAAAAAAACGTTCCGGGATATCATACCCAGGAACTCTCATGTCAAATTTCATAAAGATCGGTCCAGTAGTTTGGTCTGAATCGCTCTACACGCACGCACACACGCACACACATACACCACGACTCTCGTTTCGATTCCCCCTCGATGTTAAAATATTTAGTCAAAACTTGACTAAATATAAAAAGAGTATTTTCTGACCTTTATTCACTGCTGTTCTTTCTTTCTTTCTTTGGTGTTTTACGTCGTTTTCAACCACGAAGGTTATATCGCGACGGTTCACTGCTGTTAAGTGTTTGATGAGAGGAGAGAGGATGAGAGGATAACTTTTTCATCAGTTTTCTGCGCGGTGGACTGACGATGCTACGAGTATACGGTCTTGCTGCGTTGCGTTTCATTCTGTGAGTTCGACAGCTACTTGACTAAATGTTGTATTTTCGCCTTACGCGACTTGTTATATTTCTGTGAATGGACAGCAGAAGCACGGTTTTTTTTTCCATTACATGTTCTGCTGGTATTTCCTCAACGTCACTGTCGTCAGTCTCGCAAACGCGCTTTCCTGAATCTTTGAAAAAGAGAAAGATTTTGAAAATGAGGCTACGCTGGCAGTTGATTCGAAACTGACATGCCAGCCGCAGCGTGCGGGCAGAGATCTGATTGGAGCTATTGTTAGACCGCGCTGCGAAAAGTTGAGCCTTTGTTTGCGACCGACTCAAGTTAAGCTTATGCAC
>NC_090247.1:63716631-63796631 GCF_037325665.1 Littorina saxatilis
AAGCATCGAAACAAACTACAGGTGCAACTTTCTCCTTGTTTTTTTCTTCATTTTTCTTCTGTTTGTGTGTGTGCACACGCAGTCTCTCAATGTTAGCTCAATGTGAGCAGCAACATTCATTCAATCACCAGCATTTCACAAAAGACAAGGCTAAAGGCCCTCCTTAATTAAGCCAGAAGTTGACTTCACGAAACATTCTGCACCTAAGCTTCGTTCAGCGAGGTTCGTGAAGTGGACTTCGCGAAGTCGACTTTACCCAATAATTTATTTTAAAACAGTAAATTGCGGCAGGCGTTGTATGTGGGTTTTTTTAAATTTTGTGTGTGTGTTGTTGGGTTTGTTTGTTGTTGGGTGGGTGGGGTTTTTTTTTGGGGGGGGAGTAGTTTGTATGTGTGTGTGTGTGGGGGGGGGGGTTTCCGGAAGTTGGAAGGGAGGTGAGTCGGGAGGGGCGGGGGGGGGGGGGGGGGGGGTGGCGGAAAACCTCCAAGAGGTCTGTTTGTAGTTGAGTCTTTCTATAGCCGCGGCTTGTGATCCACATTTACATGGCATGGTAGCGAGTCTTTTTGCTGTGAGTGTAGCACTTGACCGCTATGAATATGAGGATCACGAAGGCCACGGCTGTTGCTGCGCCTCCGAAGAACGACGCCACGTCGAATTTCCGGTCGTCATCGCTTGGAGACGCTGTCGTGGTTTTGCTGGGTGACGTCACGATTGGTGACGTGACGATTGGTGACGTGACTTCCGTAGTACCGTTACCGGGCTCTTGGGTGGTTGCGTTTGGGTTGAAGGTGGTGTTTTGAGTTGTGGGTAGTTCCGTGGTGGCGGTGGTCTCATTGGAAAAAGGTGTGGTGTCGTTTCCGGTCGTTGGCTCTGTGGTCGTGGTGGCGTTCACCTCTTGGGTGGTGCCGTTAAATGTCGTGTCACTGGCGTTGACTGTGCTGGGTAGGCCCGTAGTGGTGGTAGCACCAGCGGCTTCGGTAGTTGTCTCGTTGTTCCCCTGCGCTGCCAACAGAAACAACAACGTTTTCTTTGTCAGAATTTTACAGTGGTGCACGTCATACATAAAAGCAGGACAACCTTCTAAAATACCAAAATGTAGGCCTTGCTCTCATTTCATATCGTTCCCACTCAAGTCTCACCAGTTGACAATCATTTGTTTGTTTGTTTGTTACTTTGTTTGTTTATTTATTTGTTTGCTTGTATATGTTTTTTTGTTTTGTTCAAGACCCATCATCGGAGGTAGTGTTGCATAGGGACACGGGGGGGGGGGGGGGGGGAGTATATATCAAGCTGTTTCTTCATGATATGTCTGTCCTCTGCTTGTGCTCTAGTGCTTTCATATCTTGGCTTATTCTGTTTTCAGTACCCCCAGAAAGGTACACGTCTGTGCACGTGAATGTACATGGCCCCTAATTGAAGATCTTAGTCGTCATACTAATGGCCGGTTCTGGTTAGGTTATGCCCCCTCTTTCTTTCATCTGGTAACTGGCGCCACCTCGCGGCAAGATCACACGAGAAAGGAAAAAAACCTTGCATTGGTCCCAAATAGCATATGGATTTGGTAACAGATCGTGTGTAAGTCGTGCATTTTATACGGTAAACAGACAATGGTCGGTTCTGGTGAGGTTATGCCCCTTCTTTCTTTCGGCTGGTAACTGGCGCCACCTCGCGGCAAGATCACACGAGAAAGGAAAAAAACCTTGCATTGGTCCCAAATAGCATATGGATTTGGTAACAGATCGTGTGTAAGTCGTGCATTTTATACGGTAAACAGACAATGGTCGGTTCTGGTGAGGTTATGCCCCTTCTTTCTTTCGGCTGGTAACTGGCGCCACCTCGCGGCAAGATCACACGAGAAAGGAAAAAACTTGCATTGGTCCCCAATAGCATATCGGTTTGATAACAGTTCGTGTGTAAGTCAGTCGTGCATTTTATACGGTAAACAGACAACAGTCTACTCCTCCCTATCTAATATCAGCCCAGGCAAACTATTGAGAACGGAACGTTTTGAGTGTAGGGAAAAGGCTCCTAATATGCGGACCGGCTCCTAATCTGGATCACCTCCTGTTCTGACAAACTAACGGCGCTAGAGCGCTCAAAATAATTTCATTCGCTTTATTCACCCTCTCTGGATAAGTTGCACATGTCAAAACAAATGCAGAAACACAAACCTCAAAACCGTTAGGCTTTTTCGCTTTTTTTCACTTTTGGCAGTGTTCACTCTAAATTCGCCGCCTAAAACGGACTCGTTTCTGTCCACAGCCAAAGCTTTCGTAACACAAAACTGGTAAACGTGTGAGTCCCCTAATATGGACCACCTTCAACAAATCGAAGAAAATAAAAACTAAAGGCAATTTTAATTAATTCATTAAGAAGCTTGCTGAAAATAACATATAACTAGCCATCGAGATTTCAAAAAATAACAACAAATAGTCTTTTTTGTGTGTGGAAGTTGATAATTTCACTTATTTTCACTCTGTTTTTGATAAGCTCCTTCAGTTTCCTGGTGTGCTTCAAATAATGCTCTCATCAACCCGAAACAGCTAAATCTAAAGCATATTTGAATTAGTCTGACTTGCACACTAAGTTGTATCATGTTATTTTGAATTATAGGGGGCTTTTTACAGTGATTCGTGAAGGCCGCTTCACTGGTCCCGATCCATATTGGGCGCCCAGGCTCCTAATATGGACCATTTGTGATTTTTTATGTATTTAATTTTTGCTGAAGGTCTATCAAAGCTATTTTACTCTAATTAGGCCTAACGGTTAAACTAAGAGAGAAGGACTACCAACTACAAAATGAAACTTCTTCGCAAGAAAACAAGCTAGTTATCAGCAATAAACAAAAAGTGGTCCATATTAGAGGCCCTTCCTCTATGTCAATCATGATAAATTAATGCATAAAAAAATCCCATGCCTCACAAAAAGCATTCATTTCTTGCAATTTGGCATGTGTTCACGTAAGAGGATAAATTATTCTTACTACATACGAATAACAAAAACAAGAATGGTATATTATTGAAACGTTTTTATTATGACAAAACAAAACGTTACAGTCACTGTACTTCGACCCAGCGGTCTTTTAAGTGGACAAAAACGACAAACACGTATGATACATATCATTCACTTATCTGAAAAGGCTTTCCCAACAAACTCGCAAGGAAGTCGCAAGGGTCGAACATGAAAAAGAAAAGTGACTGTAACGTTTTATTTTGTCATGAATTAAACGTTCCAATAACTTTTGTTTCTTTGATTGTGAATTGTGGAACGTTGGCAGTCTAACTGTTTTGGGATCTCCTACTCCATGCGTCAGCCAGGGTAGGTTTCTTTCTTTCTTTATTTGGTGTTTAACGTCGTTTTCAACCATTCAAGGTTATATCGCGACGGGGAAAGGGGGGAGATGGGATAGGGGAAAGGGGGGGAGATGGGATAGAGCCACTTGTTAATTGTTTCTTGTTCACAAAAGCACTAATCAAAAAATTGCTCCAGGGGCTTGCAACGTAGTACAATATATGACCTTACTGGGAGAATGCAAGTTTCCAGTACAAAGGACTTAACATTTCTTACATACTGCTTGACTAAAATCTTTACAAACATTGACTATATTCTATACAAGAAACACTTAACAAGGGTAAAAGGAGAAACAGAACCGTTAGTCGTCTCTTACGACATGCTGGGTAGCATCGGGTAAATTCTTTCTCGTCCCAACCAATATGGGACTCCCCCTAACCCGCGGGGGGTGCCTGGGTAGGTCTGTAATCTGGTTATGTAATGCCTAATGGTGGACATGATGGTGGCCATGAGAACAACGGTGTTTATTTTGGACTTTACCATTGCCATAATTATGATGAGATTGCGTCCTGAATGGAGTTTTATGTTCGTCCTCGTAATTATTATAGTTCTTGCGCTGTAAAGTCAGAGTTATAGGCGTTTGTTCTCGTGAAACTACAAATGTAAACGACTCATTGGTGTTAGTTTTACAATTCAGAAGACTACTGCGTCTAAAATATGTTTATCAGAACCATCGGGGCGATAATCCTGAAATTGCTCTCTCGGTTTGTTACCATGCTTTATAAAATAGTTTGGTCTGTTCGAAACGGTTAAGTAAAACACGCTGCTGATCAGCTGAGGCAAACGACTATCACTTGTACCCCGCAGGTTATCATGTACTCTAGGCCTACCACTCAGAGGGCCTACTCTGCGGTCACATGCATGCAGCTAAAGGCCTTATGGGGGCTGTCCTCAGGCTCACAACTGCCAACTTAAAACTGAATGTTTAATGTAATGTAATGGGAACAGCTTATGACCCCTGTTATTCTTTCTTTTTACATTTAGTCAAGTTTTGACTAAATGTTTTAACATAGATGGGGAATCAAGACGAGGGTCGTGGTGTATGTGTGTGTGTGTGTGTGTGTGTGTGTATGTGTGTCTATATGTGTGTGTGTGTGTGTGTGTGTTAGTGTGTGTGTATGTATGTGTGTGTGTGTAGAGCGATTCAGACCAAACTACGGGACCGATCTTTATGAAATTTGACATGAGAGTTCCTGGGAATGATATCCCGGCGGACATTGTTTTCTTTTTTTCGATAAATGTCTTTTATGACGTTATATATCCGGCTTTTTGTAAAAGTTGAGGCGGCACTGTCACACCCTCAATTTTCAATCAAATTGATTGACAATTTGGCCAAGCAATTTTCGACGAAGGCCGGACTTCGGTATTGCATTTCAGTTTGGTGGCTTAAAAATTAATTAATGACTTTGCCATTAAAAATCTGAAAATTTTAAAAAAAATAAAAAAGTTTTTATAAAACGATCCAAATTTACGTTCATCTTATTCTTCATCATTTTCTGATTCCAAAAACATATAAATATGTTATATTTGGATTAAAAACAAGCTCTGAAAATTAAAAATATAAAAATTATGATTAAAATTAAATTTCCGAAATCGTTTCAAAAACTATTTCATCTTATTCCTTGTCGGTTCCTGATTCCAAAAACATATAGATATGATATGTTTGGATTAAAAACACGCTCAGAAAGTTAAAACGAAGAGAGGTACAGTAAAGCGTGCTATGAAGCACAGCGCAACCGCTGCCGCGCCAAACAGGCTCGTCACTTTCACTGCCTTTTGCACTAGCGGCGGACTACGTTCAGTTTCATTCTGTGAGTTCCACAGCTTAACTAAATGTAGTAATTTCGCCTTACGCGACTTGTTCTTTCTTTATTTGGTGTTTAACGTCGTTTTCAACCACGAAGGTTATATCGCGACGGGGAAAGGGGGGAGATGGGATAGAGCCACTTGTCAATTGTTTCTTGTTCACAAAAGCACTTATCAAAAAATTGCTCCAGGGGCTTGCAACGTAGTACAATATATGACCTTACTCAAGTTACTGGGAGAATGCAAGTTTCCAATACAAAGGACTTAACATTTCTTACATACTGCTTGACTAAAATCTGTACAAAAATTGACTATATTCTATACAAGAAACACTTAACAAGGGTAAAAGGAGAAACATAATCCGTTAGTCGCCTCTTACGATATGCTGGGGAGCATCGGATAAATTCTTCCCCCTAACCCGCGGGGGGTGTTATTCTAAGAGTGCACAATTAAAGGTAAACCGGTATGTCTTCCCGAGTTCGGCTCAGCGGCATCTCAAATCTGGCCAGAGTTTTCCATACGATAAGACAATCCCTTCCATTGGCCACATACACAAACTCAACACCCTGCATGACTGATTGTTGTGGTGGGTCGGAATGGTTTGATGAATTAGTTTCTCAAAAATTCGGCTGTGGCTCTAGCGAAAATGACTCATATTTTTTTTTTTTTTTTATCTCTATGCACAGAGAGAACCCAGACTTTTCATTGTTGGTATGTGACAGTCCTAAATTCAAGAAGAAGACTTATCAGTGACGATACTCGGAGAGAACCGTGTATTTTTCCTGCAAATGAAGCACATTTGTGGTTGAAAGCGTGTGCGAGTGAGTGTTGGCTTATACAATCGAGCCATTCAACTGTGATGCATTGTTTTTAGAGTGTGTGTCCTGTTGCATTTGTATAGTTATTATTGACTTTTTATGCATTGTTCCCCAAGCAACTATGGATGCTTTATGAGAAGAAAATCTAATTTGATATTTTAGTGCGATATGCTTGCCAATCCTTGAAATAATAGCCTGATAAAACGCAATCGTTTGCGTACACATGGTATCGATAACGTTAATCTAAAACAATAGTGACCTACACAAAAGGACAAGGTACGTACGTCACAAGTTAACGAACTGATAAAACAATCATGCGACTGAACAGTTCAAGAATCCTTCCTGTGAAGATTTCTTTCTTTCTTTATCAGTTTGGTGTTTAACGTCGTTTTCAACCACGAAGGTTATATCGCGACGGGGAAAGGGGGGAGATGGGATAGAGCCACTTGTTAATTGTTTCTTGTTCACAAAAGCACTAATCAAAAAATTGCTCCAGGGGCTTGCAACCGCGTAGTACAATATATTACCTTACTGGGAGAATGCAAGTTTCCAGTACAAAGGACTTAACATTTCTTACATACTGCTTGACTAAAATCTTTACAAACATTGACTATATTCTATACAAGAAACACTTAACAAGGGTAAAAGGAGAAACAGAATCCGTTAGTCACCTCTTACGACATGCTGGGGAGCATCGGGTAAATTCTTCCCCCTAACCCGCGGGGGGTTCCTGTGAAGATATAGACCAAAAATATAGACCAAAATAATCCGATCAACTCACCATCTCAACCATGCTCAGGCTTTTACATGGGATAAGACCATCCCTCCACTTGGCCCGTCACATTCCAAACCTCAACATTCTGATTGCGTCATGTGCAGAGTTGGAATTTGTTTGATGAGTTTATTTCTTATGAAACTCACTCGTGGCTTTTGAGACATTTTTTCATACAAAAATCCCACTTCAAATTTGCACAGAAAGCGCATAGACTGTTGATTTTTTTCTTTTTTTTTCTCCATTTTTTACATTAAATTTTAGTCAAGTTTTGACTAAATGTTTTAACATCGAGGGGGAATCGAAACGAGGGTCGTGGTGTGTGTGAGTGCGTGTAGAGCGATTCAGACCAAACTACTGGACCGATCTTTATGAAATTTGACATGAGAGTTCCTGGGTATGATATCCCCGAACGTTTTTTTCCTTTTTTTGATAAATGTCTTTGATGACGTCATATCCGGCTTTTCATGAAAGTTGAGGCGGCACTGTCACGCTCTCATTTTTCAACCAAATTGGTTGAAATTTTGGTCAAGTAGTCTTCGACGAAGCCCGGACTTCGGTATTGCATTTCAGCTTGGTGGCTTAAAAATTAATTAATGACTTTGGTCATTAAAAATCTGAAAATTGTAAACAAAATTATTTTTTTCTAAAACGATCCAAATTTACGTTCATCTTATTCTCCATCATTTGCTGATTCCAAAAACATATAAATATGTTATATTCGGATTAAAAACAAGCTCTGAAAATTAAATATATAAAAATTATTATCAAAATTAAATTTTTGAAATCAATTTAAAAACACTTTCATCTTATTCCTTGTCGGTTCCTGATTCCAAAAACATATAGATATGATATGTTTGGATTAAAAACACGCTCAGAAAGTTAAAACAAAGAAAGGTACAGAAAAGCGTGCTATCCTTCTCAGCGCAAGTCAATTTCACTGCCTTTGCCGTGCGCGGTGGACTGACGATGCTACGAGTATACGGTCTTGCTGCGTTGCATTGCGTTCAGTTTCATTCTGTGAGTTCGACAGCTACTTGACTAAATGTTGTATTTTCGCCTTACGCGACTTGTTTTCCATTGGTTTTTGTTTTTTCCTTGAGTAGAATCATTGTGGGGCTTATAATCAGTAACATGCATCCGTCTACAATGTACGTATCATCATTCATCCATCCACATTTATAATAAATAAATAAGTAAATGGCAAGTATACAAGATATACAACATTAGGACATAACAGACAGACGGTAGGCTGTTGATTTTTGGTATGTGTCCCATTGAAAGGGTGACCTTTCCGTAAGTTAAGGATGGAGAACGGCCTCTGATACATTTTAAGTTACACGGGAAAGAAGGTCTCCATAACTACATGATGGTTTTTTTTCATGTCGAATACTTGTATATAAATCTTCGTTGTCTGTATCTGCCTGAATCTGTCAAATTTGCTTGAACTGTAACATTTGTAACCGGCCTTGCGTGTGTCATAACAAACGTTTCTCTAATATAGTTTTGCTGATAGAATAAAAATTTTTTTTTTAAAAATATTTAAAAAACAAAAGCAAATACAATATAGACAGAAAAAAACACTGAAAAATTGTTTTTCCCTCATATATATCCTCTTTTTTTTTTTAACGATTTAGATTGTTAAAAAAATAAAGCTGAATAATTGAAATAGAATAACAGAAAGTCATAAGCAAATTAGTTGACACTTGGTCAAATCAAACGTGAGGTTTATAACACAAAAGAAACTTGTGTATTTCCTTACCTGAAATGAACGAAAACGCCACGCCCCCAATGCAAAAACATATCCACACTGCAGAAGTCAGAGAAAGCTTTCTGGATGGTGCCATCGTTAAATTTGTGTTTAAATTTGTCACAGAACAGGCTCAGAAACGTGGTTCAATTAATCTTCAAATGAACTCTCTCGGGGTCGAACTATTCCGGCGAGTGCTGGATTGATGTGCATGAACTGAGTGGCAGAAATATTTAAATTAGCGAGTGGGGTAATATAAGCTTCGTTATCACCATGTCCGGGCGTGCGTCTGCGCAGGTTATAAAGTTCACATCCTGTGTGAGATGACAAAAGGGCTTGGCCGAGGCTGTGTCGCATTGTTTTCAGGGGGGTGTTATCAGTAATGTAGACTGCTAAATTGGGGCCAGTGTGTCAGTCAGTGCAGTGCGACACATTGTTTGGGATCAGCCGTGACACACCTGTATAACCCGAGTCGAACTTGACTGACGTAATTATCACATGCTTCGTCGTTTACGTTCATTATCTAGTCATTCACCTGCGATACGGTGGAACCCCCCTTTTACGACCTTCAAAAATATGAGACATTCGGGGCTTAAAAGGGAGGGAGTCTTAAAATGGAGGTAAATTTACAGAGATTATGAACAGAACATTTGAGAAAGGAGGGTTTAAAAGGAGGAACTCTCAAATATGGGGTCTTAAAAGGGGGTTCCATTGTACAACCGAGGGTAAAGCTAGGATTCCATTCTTACGGCTGCGGTGCGGCGACGGCGTCCGGCGACGGCAGTCCAGAAAGCTACATGGAGCTTTCTTGGAAAAAACGCACGCACGCCGGGCCGTCGCCGTCGCCGTCGCCGTACCGCACCCGTGTGAATGGGGTCATCCCTTCTTTCATCAATGTTTTTCAAATTGCTGTCGCCGGAGCCGCACCGCAGCCGTAAGGATGGAATCCTAGCTTAAACAATGGCAGTGACAGATCGAGATGAATATTGAATATTTATGTGCGACTTTGAAGTTCCGGACATTATGTTCGAGCGCCGCACACGACGCACACAACATCCTATGGAAAATGTCATTAAGAATTGTTTCGGAAATCTAACTCCGGACCGAAGCTTTGTTTATGTGTTTTCTAGTCTCGTACGAGTTATCCAGATACTTTTTTCCGGCAGCGCCTCAGCCATAACTCAGATTTGCACTGACTATGGCAGTTAAAATTCAATACAATTCAAGACAAGACAAGAACAAGACAAGACAAGACAAGACAAGACAAAGCAAGGCAAAGCAAGGCAAGGCAAGGCACACGCACACACACACACACACACACACCGGCACATACACACCCACACAGACACACACACACACTTGACCGGCACACACACACACACACACACACACACACACACACCGGCACACACACACACACACACACACACACACACACACACACACACAAACACACCGGCACACACACACGCGCGCGCGCACACATACATAAACACGCACACATACACTGAAGTCCATTATCAATTCTAATAATGTGCATTATGATTTATCTCAATCTATTTTAAGCTATTCATGATCATGTGCCACTTTGATTTATCTCGATAAGCTTGGCTCACGAAAAAAGCATTGTAAATTAAGATAGCTTCGACTTGACCATTGAAGTTTTACGTCCTCTCAGACCAGTTGCTCTATATTGGGACATGTATTGGTAATCCGCTGAGGATATGGTGTAATATGTTAACTCGAACAATACAAGCCTACTCCGTGGCCGTCTTCTTCGACATGCCATCATGGGGCAACATTTTCTCGTCAATGTATCGAAATACGATCATGATGATGTTTGAGAGACGTTTGGCGATTAGGGTTATCTTTTAATAATAAGGTGTATGTTTTAATTAGTTTGATTGTTCAACTTAGACATCGAATCGGATTTTTAGTCTTTTTAGTACACGCACCGTAATAGTTAAAGTTCACTTTAATTGAAGTAAAGTCAACTTTAACTGCTGACCCGAACGGCTTGCCATACCCTCCCCCAACCCCACCCTACTGTACGTATTACCAAGTTATTCATTTATTCCTTTTTGCACATACGATGTTATAATGTAACACAGGGCGGGGATGTAACTCAGTCGGTAGCGTGCTGGATTTGTATCCAGTTGGCCGCTGTCAGCGTGAGTTCGTCCCCACGTTCGGCGAGAGATTTATTTCTCAGAGTCAACTTTGTGTGCAGACTCTCCTCGGTGTCCGAACACCCCCGTGTGTACAGTGCGCACGAAAAAGATCCTGTAATCCATGTCAGAGTTCGGTGGGTTATAGAAACGCAAAAATACCCAGCATGCTTCCTCCAAAAACGGCGTATGGCTGCCTAAATGGCGGGGTAAAAAAACGGTCATACACGTAAAATTCCACTCGTGCAAAAAACACGAGTGTACGTGGGAGTTTCAGCCCACGAACGCAGAATAATAATAATGAATAATAATAATGTAACTCGGGGCAATGAAAGGCCGCTAGCTAGAATATTCAGTCATGTGCCTCTGTGATTTTTCTCAATAGGCTGTTGGCTCAAGAAAAAAGATGCTCTCTATCTCGGAATTTCATTTTGCGGCGACAAAGAACATGGTTTAAACTGAAAACCCCTTTCTTCCCATGTACCCGATCATATCAAATCACCCTCATATCTGTCTAGTTTGTTTAGATGTCAATATGAAATGTAGAATGCTCTGTTATTGGTATAAACTAATTGACCCAGTTAACAAAAATAAATTTTCAAGTGTTGCTTACAGATTTACCTATAGACTATATTCGCAAAAGATGTTTACTTCTGACTATCTGTCATGCATAGAAAAAACGTTAAGTGATATAGGTCTTTCTGGGTTTTGGATACAACAAGAATTTGTTTCTCAATATACATCTACTTGGTTTAAAGAAAAAGTAAAGCGGTGTTTATATGACCAGTATATTCACAATTGGTTCTCAGAAATGGATACAAAAGACATTTTTTTGTAATTATAGAATGTTTAAAGATAGTTTTGTGTGTGAAGACTACATTAAATCCTTGTCGTTCCAAAATGTCGTTACACTCATGAAATTTAGAACTACAAATAACAACCTGCCAGTACAGAAAGAAAGATACCTTAATATACCTAGAGCGAATCGCATTTGCAGAAATTGTACATCAGAAGATATAGGAGATGAGTATCATTATTTGTTTGTTTGTGACTTTTTCAATGAAAAAAGAGCAGAACTTATTCCACCATTCTACTGGAAAAACCCAAATTCACTTAAATACAAAAAACTGTTTGTATCAAGAAATAAGAAATTGTTGACGAAACTCTTGGAATTTATAAAATTAATTAGTAGCAATTTTTCATAGTGCTGGGATTTGTTAACCGTATTTTCGTTTTGTGTCCCCCATTGCCAGGAATCAATGTGTGTGTGTGTGTTTGCATTTTCTGTACTATAATATTTTGTGTTCACTGTTTGTGTACTTTTGTTTTCCAAATATTTTTTTCATTTTTTCTTTTCTTATCTTCTACTTTTCTTTTTGTTTTCGTTTTGTTTTTGTTTTTTTGGATCACTTGGTACTTTGTGCATTTTTGAATTTGCGAATATTGTTTATAATGCCCCTGGGTAATGAACAATAAAAACTTGACTTGAACTTGACTTTGACTTGTTTACATCGGATGAAAACATCTTTCCACTTTCACACAAACAACAAATCGGTGTAAACGACCCGGCTAACTATCTCAGATCAAGTCTGTCCAGGCGTTTCCATGCATAGGATGGGAGTCTTTCTTTCTTTATTTGGTGTTTAACGTCGTTTTTAACCACAACCACGAAGGTTATATCGCGACGGGGAAAGGGGGGAGATGGGATAGAGCCACTTGTCACAAAAGCACTAATCAAAAATTTTCTCCAGGGGCTTGCAACGTAGTACAATGTATTACCTTACTGGGAGAATGCAAGTTTTCAGTACAAAGGACTTAACATTTCTTACATACTGCTTGACTAAAATCTTTACAAAAATTGACTATATTCTATACCAGAAACACTTAACAAGGGTAAAAACAGAAACAGAATCCGTTAGTCGCCTCTTACGACATGCTGGGGAGCATCGGGTAAATTCTTCCCCCTAACCCGCGGGAGGATGGGAGTATCTTTTCACTTTCTTGCAAACAACAAAATTGTGTGTGAACGATACCGGCTAACTATCTCAGATCAAGTCTGACCATGCAGGCTTTTACGTGGGATTAGAACACCCCTCAACTACTACACTGATCATAGTTTCCAACTCTGTAAAGGGCGCAGTCAGAATGTTGATTTTACATATATATCCATGCGAAAGAAAAATAATTATCCCTTGTAAATGTCTGGACAGATCTGTGGGCATCTTATGATTGGGTACGTGGGAATAAAAGGGTCTAAACGATGCTCCTAGGCAGATGTGAAATAGTGAGCTGGCCTGTTGTCACCGGACTAGGCATTGAAAGAGCTTTTGCCGTGTTGTTTTGAAAGTCATCTCTATATAGCCCAAGCATTCGATCTCAGCAAACACTTCAGTTATCAAAAGTACGATGTGGGCCGGCGTTGACTAGAAGTGAATGGCACTTGACACATCCACTACTGAAGAGCTTTTGTTGAAACGTTCCATGACTCTCAGCTTTGAAACCCAAAGAATGCAAGCAGTGCATTTCACGATTGAAAAAAAAAAAGGAGAAGAACACGTCTTGTTTGTACGTTCATTTTAACCTCTGTAGACGTTCCGTGAAGGTTTTCTTACTGCCGGAATGCTGGACGGTGAATGTGCATGTTAATGTACATTGTAATAGGGATGGCAAGGGGTGGGATAGGCTTAGAAACGAAAATGCTCATTACTGGAGCGTGACACTCCCCCCCCCCCCCCCCCCCCCCCCCCGCTCTTTATCTCTTGAGAATTGAGATTGACCTACGACAAATCGTATTGAAGCGGATTCGCGTAAAAGAGGACAGCACGTTTCGCCCTGCAGTCTTGACTGACGATCTAACAGCGAACGACAAGAAGAGGATCCGCGTAAAAATCACATTCATAATATAATTATAAAAATTGTCAAAAAGAAGAAGAAAACAAGTCGCGTAAGGCGAAAATACAACATTTAGTCAAGTAGCTGTCGAACTCACAGAATGAAACTGAACGCAATGCAACGCAGCAAGACCGTATACTCGTAGCATCGTCAGTCCACTGCTCACGGCAAAGGCAGTGAAATTGACAAGAAGAGCGGGGTAGTAGTTGCGCTGAGAATGATAGCACGCTTTTCTGTACCTTTCTTCGTTTAACTTTTTGAGCGTGTTTTTAATCCAAACATATCATATCTATATGTTTTTGGAATCAGGAACCGACAAGGAATAAGGTGAAAGTGTTTTTAAATTGATTTCGACAAATTAATTTTGATAATAATTTTTATATATTTAATTTTCAGAGCTTGTTTTTAATCCAAATATAACATATTTATATGTTTTTGGAATCAGCAAATGATGGAGAATAAGATGAACGTAAATTTGGATCGTTTTATAAAAATTTTTTTTTTTTACAATTTTCAGATTTTTAATGACCAAAGTCATTAATTAATTTTTAAGCCACCAAGCTGAAATGCAATACCGAAGTCCGGGCTTTGTCGAAGATTACTTGACCAAAATTTCAACCAATTTGGTTGAAAAATGAGGGCGTGACAGTGCCGCCTCAACTTTCACGAAAAGCCGGATATGACGTCATCAAAGACATTTATCAAAAAAATGAAAAAACGTATGGGGATATCATACCCAGGAACTCTCATGTCAAATTTCATAAAGATCGGTCCAGTAGTTTAGTCTGAATCGCTCTACACACACACACACACACACATACACACATACACCACGACCCTCATCTCGATTCCCCCTCTATGTTAAAACATTTAGTCAAAACTTGACTAAATGTAAAAAGATTCGTCATGTTATTTTTGCTTTCCCCTTTAAACAAAATAATGTTTTGAAATCTGTGCGCACTGTCATTGTCACTGTCATGTGTGCGATTGTATGCTTCATCTTTCGAGATCTGGGACCACTAGTAAATAACAAAATGGATCCGGGTTGAAATCCGTGCATTGACATACCGTCGTTGCAAACAACATAGCTTCTGTGACTTTGTGAGTTTCAGTGCACACTGATAGCTCTGCACGGATTGTGAACATGAAGAATAAGCTCTTTTTATGTCGCACAAACACGGTTGTACAACTTGTAGACTCTCTCTCTCTCTCAGTCTCAGTCTCTCTCTCTCTCTCTTTCTCTCTCATAGACATAGAGTGTGAGGCTACTATGGGAGCACAGAGAAACAACTTGATCCGGATGTTGAAACTTCTAATACCAAAGCTGGCCACAAAGCAGAAAGGAATTTACCTGTCCGTGAGACCCGAAATGTACCCGACACCTGATACCCTTTCGTGATCCCTTGAAAATAAACAAGTCACAAAAGCGACATCAAAACATCCAGTCAATCTGTCGGCCTGAAAATCTCAACTTTTTGAGAAACGACATGCATGCAACGACTGAACAAACCAAGACGTCTCTTCTTCACCTTCTCTTCTATATTGAAATATATGACGTCAAAAAGTAAACGAAGTTGAAATTAAAGACGTCATAACGCGAATAGTGACGTCACGTAAACATTCTGTCACTTCTTCTGCACACAGTAAACACCAAGTTCCAAGTTTTGTTTCACTACAGTGCTGCAGATGAACTGACAAATGATTTCAAGAACGGAGGTTGTCTCGGTGACTTCCTCATATAAGCAGTAGAACATTACTCGTAAGGTCACCACACACACACATACACGCACATACACCCACACACCCACACACACGCGCGCGCACACACACACACACACACACACATGTACACACAGACAAACTCCATAACCTTCGCCTCGGTTCTGGGTCTACCAGAATACATTTAGTCAAAACTTGACTAAACGTCAAAAGCCTGAGTGGTTTTTCTAGCAAAACAACCTTTAAAACAAGAAATTCCTCCGAGGTAGGAAAAACACCCCCGTCCTTACCATTCTCACTGCCACCAACTGAGAAGGTTATTTCCCTTTGACCATTAATATGTCCCTCTATAAGTCCTTGTAGAATCTTAATCCAGCAATAACTCCCTAACCGTGTGTTTGACTGGTCCCAATTTTTGTAAGGACGAATGTATAGAACCTGTTCACCAAGTTTGGTGACGATCGGTCCGTTCATTCTTGAGATCTATATGCGAACACAAACACACAAACAAACAAACAAACACATCGACCGAATCCTATACACACCCCTATAGGCCCATTGCAGAAACTCAAGTTAACAACAGCATTTCTACTCGGCGCGCGCGGTATGAGAATCACGGGTCGTAACTCTCTGGAATTGGTCATCCGCCGCCATGTTGGATGCCTTGCACGATCTCTGACAGTGCTTGAGCGTTGGGTGGCGACTCGACAAAAGTGAAAATGACACGTTGTGTGGCCAAAAACTGCAGTCAGCAGGCACACTTTAGGATCCCTAAAGTTGTTTACCATCAGGGTGACAACTGGAAGGAAGTTACTGAGCGGAAAAGACGATTATAACTAGTTATTTTTTGCTGTGTGCAGTGCGCTAATCAACAATTGTCCATCGGTTGTGCCCTTAGAGTGAACACTGTGATAGGATGCTTTGAAAATTATACTTTGCAGTAGTTACCTGAGCTGCATTGTACCTCATTTGCCTCATTTGCCTGTCTTGAGAGCATGGTAACATGGCTAAAACAAAAAAAATAGGGTCGGTAGGTAGGGATTTTTTTTTTTTTTTTTATTTTTTTTTTTACCCCAAATGTAGACTAATAAAACTAACTTTAAAAATCGCGCAAAGAGACTGGATTCACTATACATAGAGACAAGACACTCAACACATTTACAAATCGTCAGCGGACTTTCGTTTTCACACGTTTTTGTTGTTCATTTTCTCACCCTGTCCTTTACCACCAAAAAAAAAAAAAAAAAAAAAAATTTGAGTTTGGAAAAGAAAAGTTTAGGGTCGGCGCCGAAATTTAGGGTCGGTCGGGTGACCAGAAACAGACAATTTTTTTGGGGGGGCCTTATCTTGTGAATTTTGGTGCACTGTCTGCATGGTAATTTGAGATAAAGAATAAATAAATGAATATAATAATGTATTCTTGCTTTACTTTTTATGTTGTGCTGTTGTGTTAAAAAGGCAGATCCCCTTTGGACTCATGCATGCACAGTTTTCTTCATTTTGTCTGCATACACAGTGAAATACGCAAAAAGAACAAGAGTGCAATGAAGAAAACTAACAAAGACGGCATCCAATATGGCGGCGCGAAGAGAGTATGAGCGGAGTTGTGCCCCTTAGGGCTGAAGCAAGCCGATCCATTTGATAACGTCACGCCGAGTAAGAAGAATGAATTGGACCTATACCGGGGGTGTAAAAATCAACACCTTGAATAACCACCAATCAAAAGGTTGGCCACAAAAGGAAAGCAAGCAACACTTGTGACTGAACTTCCCTGTCGTTCAGTGAAGCCCGGCTGAGCGTGCCCTGTTAACACACGTTACAGCCAGTTATAAATGTGCAGCAGACTACATCAACTAGGTGACCCCCCCCCCCCCCCCCCGCCCCCATCCTTCTCAAAAGTCAGAGCCACAGTAAGCAAAACAAAACACAAAAGCACGCAGCAGACCAAAGCAACTGGGTCACCTCTAATAAGCCCCTACGCAACTCCCTCCCGTTTCCAAGCTCTACAGCCTTGGGTGCCTTGTAATATATTTAGTGTCTGCAAAAGTACCAGCATAATCAAATCAAAATAATATTACAGGTGATTTAAAAAAAAAATGTATTAGATTTTAGGGATTAGGGCATCTATTGTGCTCACCTCCCTTTCAGGGTTAACCTAATGGGCTGATCATTGTGTGTGTGTTTGTGTGTGCGTGCGTGGGAGTGTGTGCGTAAGTGCGTGTGTGTGCATGCTCGTGGGTGTGTGGGTGTGTTTGCGCGTAAGTAGACTAAATTCTGTGTTGTTTGCATACCACATGTTCTTTGATTTATGTTTGTGTTGTTCATACGCATGTGTACGTTGATTTAGACAATGTCAGTGTTGTTTGTATAAATGTCTACTTTGCACTCTGAACACAGAGAGAGAGAGAGAGAGAGAGAGAGAGAGAGAGAGAGAGAGAGAGAGAGAGAGAGAGAGACACACACACACACATCAACCCAATCAGAATATTTATGCACATTTTTAATGACAGTCAGGTGAAAAACACCCCGTAAAACATTCTGTAACATATGTTTCATTTTATATTTTTTTCACACTTGTGAACTCTCTCAAACCGAGATCAAAGTAGTTGGTAAAAGTTATCAAAAACTACTTTAAAACTGTCTTATAGCTGTTGTCATTTATGTTGCTGTTGTTGTTATAGATTCTTTGTCCGACACCTTTTCTCCCCCTAACTCTCCCCCCTCCCTTTTCTTAAAAAAACCACACCCTTCTACCTGTCGTTTGAGTCGTGACAATTTACAGCTTCATCCTATTAAACAATTACATTTAACTACGTTATCCTTTACAAATACAATCACCATGACAATTGACTGTAATTAGTCTTGAACAACAAATCAGATAGGTATCTTGATTTAACATGAAATTCTATATTTTATCAAACTAAGAAACACAACAACAAAATCAACAACAAGCAAATAAAACACAAAAATAAACTCTTTTCAAAAACAATTGCATCAGTGATTGCATTCATTTTGACAGAAAACTGGTATTCAAGGAATAATTATCAAAAGGCATCCAAGTGTTCTTGCAATGTAAATAACACTTTTGTTCACATAAATCATGACTCATGTTTGTAAGATGTTCTTCTTCCTCAGTCTGATCTGAATCAAGAGTTATCATTTGTTGGAATAATTTTCCAGCTCTCACAGGGATTCACTTAGGTGTTACAGTGGTCGCCGCTTAATAAAGCCACTTCTGGACCGACAAAAAATGGCTTTAATAAGCGGCGGATTTATTTACCGGCGGTCCAGGATTACGTCATTTTCAAAAAAAAATAATCTTCTCTTTCGTCATTTACACTTGTTTGAATCTAAACAAAACTTCACGAAGGATGTTGAACTTTTGTTTTAATTATGTACATGTACGTGTACTTTGATCACTTCGGTACATCAATAATTTCACTGTCACCGTCACGAATCATTACTCGGCAGAGAAGAACGATTTTATGAGTGTTTGTTTGTTGGTCGTCTTCCACATCAGAACAAGATAATGTGAGTTTTAGTCACAAACTACGTGATTTCTCTGAGAAAACTGGCTTTAATAAGCGGCGGGTTGGTTTTATTAACCGGCTTTTTCTAATACATAAGATATAGTGATAAATCCGGACCGTCTGAAATCGGCTTTTATAAGCGGCTGGCTCTATTAACCGCGGTTTTATTAAGCGGCGTCCACTGTAGTTACAAAGAACACAACAATACAGTGGAACCCATCTACTTAAGACCTCCACAGATTCTTTCTTTATTTGGTGTTTAACGTCGTTTTCAACCATTCAAGGTTATATGGCGACGGGGAAAGGGGGGAGATGGGAAAGGGGGAAGGGGGAAGATGGGATAGAGCCACTTGTTAATTGTTTCTTGTTCACAAAAGCACTAATCAAAAAATTGCTCCAGGGGCTTGCAACGTAGTACAATATATGACCTTACTGGGAGAATGCAAGTTTCCAGTGCAAAGGACTTAACATGTCTTACATTCTGCTTGACTAAAATCTTTACAAAAATTGACTATATTCTATACAAGAAACACTTAACAAGGGTAAAAGGAGAAACAGAATCCGTTAAGTCGCCTCTTACGACATGCTGGGGAGCATCGGGTAAATTCTTCCCCCTAACCCGCGGGGGGTGAGAAATGTATGCTGAGTGCATGATTCCTACTGAGAGAACTGTGAGTGGATCAGTACTTAACAGCTTGCAATGATCTGTCTTCAGCAAGGTTAGCTCAGCAAGCATGCAGTACAGTGGAACCGACCCCACCCCCTTTTAAGACCTCCACAAATCTGAAAAAACAAGGGCTTAAAAGGGAGGGAGACTTAAACTAGCGGGGTCTCAAAAGGGGGGGTTCCACTGTACTTTCTGTTCTGCTTGCATGTGAACACACTCAACATAAAAAAGCTAATAAGTTTTGAAATTATGAAATGACCACTGCAGATGATTTTGATTTTGAGTCCAAGAACATATATCATATGCCCCAGAGAACATTCACACCCTCGGCCTCAGGAACAGACCCCCCCCCCCCCCCCCCCCCCCCCTCCCTTTCTCACTGCACTGCAGGCAAAGTTTTAAGTTTTCATTTCATGCTGCAATAAAACTGCAAACCATGTACAATACACGTGGAGCATATATGTATATAGACACATTTTTAACAATCATAAAAGATGTACACTCAAAATACTGTGCATGTATACACGGTTTTAGAATACATTAGCTTAAGTACACCTAACAGGTAACAACTCTGTTGTCACCAATTTACTTCACAAATGTTTTCCTCTTACAGTGACATAGTCAATCAATCAATCAATCAATGAGTCTTATATCGCGCATATTCCGTGGGTACAGTTCTAGGCGCTCTGCAGTGATGCCGTGTTAGATGAAATTTTATACGGCCAGTAGATTGCAGCCATTTCGGCGCATATTTACCTTTCACGGCCTATTATTCCAAGTCACACGGGTATAGGTAGACAATTATTAACTGTGCCTAAGCAATTTTGCCAGGAAAGACCCTTTTGTCAATCGTGGGATCTTTAACGTGCACACCCAATGTAGTGTACACATAGTCATATTTTTCTGTGAATTAACAAACAAGAATCTACAAAGGGTGTTGACTGCTCAAACAGTCAACTATTTTGGGAGTTAAAGAATCTATTCAAGTTACTGACATCATTTCATATTACATTTGTTTGTTTATTTGTTGCTTAACGTCCAGCCGACTACGCAGAGCCATATCAGGACGAGGAAGGGGGGGATGAAGGGGGCCACTTGTCAAGCGATTCCTGTTTACAAATGCACTAACCCATTACTTGTGTCCCAGCAGGCTTTAGTAAAACTAAATTAATACCTACTGGAAGATTACCAGTTTCCAGTATGTTAAAATAGGCTTAACCTATCTACTGCTGGACTTACATCAGAACACTAACAGATTAAACTATACATGAATCGCAAGACAAGCGGCAATAGAAGAGATTTTTGGAAAAAATACAGGTGAATGAGCAAGAAGGCAGAAAAAAGAAAAGAATTCATGAAGAAAAAGAGAGCATGACAGGAAAGAGGAACCAAAAATCTACCTAACAGCAATTTCATATTACATGTATATCAATTAAAAGAATCTTAAAAATCTGGCACAACAATTCTGAGAAAATGGTTTTACAGTACTCCTCATTTTCAATCCACAATGTAACATTCACAAATGGCACATCTTTATATCAAGTAGTAAATCCTCTGAAAGTTAAATGCATATTTCGTTGAGATAATTCGTACTATTACTCAATATTTGTCTATATACTTGTAAAATTAAACAAACATGTTGGAGGTGTTCTGTGCAACACTGTGTATTGAAATTTGTATCTGTTCTTCTCAATTTACATTCAACACAGTAGCTTTCTATGGAAATGGGAGATTATTATCATCATTATTATCATTTCTTTTTCAGTACTCCACATACTACTATGAATCAAAAAGCAAGAAAGGTTGTTTATGGAAAATTTGATTATAGACAAGACAAAACATTCACAAGTATGTCGACCAAATTTTCATTCTTGATTTTGGAACATAAGCAGTCTATCTGTTTAGAATTTCCTATCTCATGTTTAAAAATAAATCAAGACAAAAAAAAAGGAATTTAGTTTTTTTATTGGTTCGGTGGGAGCATTTAGTTTAATACAGTTTGAGTACAAATGTATTGGATAATGAAGTTTTGAGCTCACCTTTTTCATTCAAACATATTTTACGACAATGATCTTGGACATATTTGACAAACCATTGGCAATGATTTATACAAACAACAATAGCATAATAGCAAAAATAAGGACATTTATTTTTATAATTCCAATGTGATCTCTCCATGTACATATGCTGTCTTACTTCTTTCACATTAAATATAAAAATGATCTTTGATGCTGCACAGTGTCTATCTTCATTATTGGCATAGAATTACATGTTTTAAATAGGCAAAGTACATGAGCTGAAAAACACTCGAAATCACAGCACACACGACTTGAAATTGAAACCAACAAACTGCTAGCAAATATTGCTAATAATCATCACTGGTCCAAGACAGGAGCCTAATCACACTGACACAAGGAAAACCATCTGCATGCTATAATTTTTGTTGAAGCAGCTATTGTATCGATATTGATCTTCAACTTGCAATCATTACATAAAATTAACATATATACAGTGAGTATATGCCGATCATGTCTATATATAAATTGCAAATAATTTAAAAATCACATTCACATGATGTCTTCGAACTTCGTCTGAAAACTGTGATGTGAAAACAAATTAAGCTTCCAACTTTAAAAAAAATTGTACTGCTAGGTACGCCTACTTATTTGATTTCGAAAAAGTGAAAAGTTCACCAACTGAAATACCAGTACAGCACCACTGCAGGTGTATAACAAATGTCTATCTGCCAAACCCACATACATGAAGCAGTAAAGTATGAAGCATGCAGACACAGGCCATCCTAATCAGGCCATTTTAACTTTCACTTTTAACTACTATGAACTTTTCCATCACAATTAGCATCGATCATTACAGTTTATATCATAGTACAGGTATACCAATAACAGCTACGAAAGCTATATTAAGCTATCCCAATCCGAAGTACTGCATGGTAATTAACCTCAATTGTGAATCTCAGTGAAATACAGCAACAACTAATATCTACAATAACTAATTTAAAACAAAGAGTACATATCTTTCTTTCTTTATTTGGTGTTTAACATCGTTTTCAACCACGAAGGTTATATCGCGACTGGGAAAGGGGGGAGAGGGGATAGAGCCACTTGTCAATTGTTTCTTGTTCACAAAAGCACTAATAAAAAATTTGCTCCAGGGGCTTGCAACGTAGTACAATATATTCATTACCTTACTGGGAGAATGCAAGTTTCCAGTACAAAGGACTTAACATATCTTACATACTGATTCACTAAAATCTTTACAAAAATTGACTATATTCTATACAAGAAACACTTAACAAAGGTAAAAGGAGAAACAGAATCCGTTAGTCGCCTCTTACGACATGATGCTGGGGAGCATCGGGTAAATTCTTCCCCCTAACCCGCGGGGGGTAAAGAGTACATATAACTACTTGCTTCACAAATTCAAATCTTCTCACTGACCAAACCGACTTGTCAGTAACTATATACTATATACATGTACACACACTCTGAAAACTGCATGATCGAATCACAACTAATTCCAGGACAGATAATCTATTTGCTTACAAAACAGTATGAATCACAACTGATTCCAGGACAGATAATCTATTTGCTAACAAAACTATCAAATTAAGCACTGCATGAACACACCAAGTTAGTCTACAACACTAATTTGCAAAGTTATCTACTTGTTTAACACAAAACTGACAACTAGTAGTTATCAACAGCTAGGTTGCCATTCTGATAATCATCGCTCCACGGCTATCGCCAGTTTGTCTCTGACAGCATGCTAAATTATTGCGCGAATCTATGAAAACAAGAATACAGAGTTATCTCCCATATGTTTTTCGCGAGCACTGATCTAAATTTGAGATCAGTGTTCGCGAGACGAAAATGATTGCAGATTGGCCGACTTCGACAGTGATCTCCGTTCTGTTCTTCACAGTTATGATAAAGACATCGTTCTAAGGTCAAAACAAGTCGAAATTTTGAGACTGCTGTCGGAAGGAGACCTTGATATGGTTGCATCATTCTCAACTGGTTACAGAAAAAATCGTCTGCACCGGCGCGCACCCAAGCAAAAGTTGATTATCACGTGACACTTTAGAGTTGTTTGCACAGTAAATATACTACATCCGCGAAAGATAGCTCGCTTGAAACTGTCTTACATATCAATTCCTTTGTACATATCAATTAATTTAAAAATTACACAACACCATGAAAAATCATTATCGACGATCGCGAATCTGCTTATATCCATAACACATTAGGAAAAGATCTAAATATGTAAAAAAATCGATTTCCTCTCCAGACAAGGAAAACCAAGGCATCCTGTCAGAGATAGAAAGAGACCCGAAGGGAAGTAACTCATTTTTGACCTGAGTTCAGGATGCTAGGTTACTTCTTGTAAAAACTCTACAACGCTAAAATCTACAACAGCAGAAAAAGCTTCAAGTACTTACTTGGCACACATACTGATGTATGTCAGTAACAAACGTTCCAACAACCTACCTTTCTTGTTTTTTTATTACACATACTGAAAGGCAACACTCAGCTGCGCATGAAGCTAAAATATATGAATCATTTAACAGCAATTAATGTAAGGAAATGTAAATACTTGCAGTGTCAGTACTGTCAAAAACGCAGCCAAAAAAGCAAAATATACTTGCAGTACAAATGGAATGATGTACAATCATCATCATACCAGTTGGAGCAATATATATTAAGTACTAAGTTATGCAAGCATCCAGCCAAATAAATATGATTCTGAGCATAATGAATTTATATATGGCAGGAATGACAGGCCAAAAGATCGAGTTCTCATAAACCTCCTGGAATCAAAACTGCAATCTGTCAAGAAAATCAATTACATGTATTCACATAAATAAAATAAATTAAAAAACGGTAGCAAAAAATTTAAGATTAACAAATCAACTGCTAAAAACTTTTCCCAATACATACATACAGATTGAAATGAGTCTATCACGTACACGATAAATTAAGTTTCTCACTCATGATTATATATGCTTCCATTATGTTTACCAAGATGTAAATTTATTTATTTACTATTTGACATCTGCATAGTCTTTTCACAAACTGATTGCATACCTTGGAAAGGAAATGCAGGTGTTTTTCACAACAATGCTGATCTTTTTGGAATGCTGAATGTGATGGCCTAGCTTTTATAGATAAGTTTGGAATCAGGAAATGACAATACTACTATGTGTGGCGAGCAGCCTTTATTGGATCAGTTTATTTTTTTCCAATGATTGTGCTAAACAGCTTTTCTTTGCCAGAAAAATTTCTAAGTTTCACAGAAACCTTTCACTCTCAACCAATCCACCCAAGTCTGATAAACAATGATTACAATGTATCAGTCAGATGAAATATCAACTGGTAAACATATATATGACCCGTTGCCTATTTCATTTCGGGTTCATGCAGTGGACATGCATTTAGCCTCCCTGTTGAAATACACCAAATTTTCACTTAACACATCATTAATTCCTGTATTTATTCTGAAAAAAATCTGCACGCTGCAGAGAGCTAGCGTAATGGAAACAGACTCAAAGCAAGAAAGACAGTGTCAACGACACAAGGGGAGAGCTAGCGTAATAGAAACAGACTCAAAACAAGAAAGACAGTGTCAACGACACAAGGGGAGAGCTAGCGTAATAGAAACAGACTCAAAACAAGAAAGACAGTGTCAACGACACAAGGGGAGAGCTAGCGTAATGGAAACAGACTCAAAGCAAGAAAGACAGTGTCAACGACACAAGGGGAGAGCTAGCGTAATAGAAACAGACTCAAAACAAGAAAGACAGTGTCAACGACACAAGGGTTTTATGCACACTTCGATAGACGCACTCCGGAAATAAATCCGTTGGGTTTGTTTGGGTTGTGAAAAAGAGAATACTCTTGCGTCTAGTGAGGCAAGCTTTCAACATGTGGCATCATGTGCTACTTGTCCACATGTTGACTAAGGTGACCCTCACACTGTTACCAGACACTCCCCGGACTTATATTAAGCCTAGCGCAGAACCGCGCGAGGTGACTTGCGACTCATTTCGTGGTGGAGGGTCACATATAATGACATGTAGGAAAGTTTGACACAGTAAAAGCAAGAGTATACACTTTTTCACAACCCATACAAACCGGACCGAGTTATTTCCGAGCACCATCTATTGGAAGGGGGACAACTGTGACAAAAGCTTGCATAACTGCCAAAAGAAAAAGTTGGGTACCTTTTCAGAAAACTGTCAAAATCAATTTTGTCCAGCTTGTCTTCTTCTTTTGTTTGTTTACTTTCTATCTGCCTGTGTTTTTACATCTGCCTGTGTTGCTAACTGGTTCTGAAGGTACTTCAAGAACAACTTGTTCATCCAACCCTCAAAACTGCTGCATGCGGTAACATTTACTACTAGCAGTCCTAGTCCTAATTCCTGAATGTGTCAGGTTTGCAAGTCAAAACAAATCCTTAACTGGATTTTTTTCTCCAGGAAGTTGTTCTGTGCTGCCAAAAATGTACATACAATTCCAGGTTTCATGATCTCTCAAAATTGATATGAAAACCTGGCCAGCTGCTCAAAATGGTGAAAAAAAGGAAAGGCCTTTTTATGGCAACCTCAAGCTAATGGAACTGGTGGTGATTTTATAACAGCACTGCCAGTCTGAAAGGCACTGACTGAATTAGCTGCCACATACATAATATCATAGACATTAAACACGCACAAAATTAAATTTCTCCAATTATGAAACATTCAGGTGTATTAACCTCTCAAACACTGACCAGAAAAACTCAAACCAACTATCCAAAACTTATGAAAAATGATGTAAGCGGTCAAACTGGATAGATACCTTAATTAACAGCACCCAAATCAAAGCATTGTTAGCATCAAAACCCTGACATCCACCTACATTCAATGGTAAATAGACAGATACAGCATTGACCTATAATCGTGACATGCAAGTAGCATTAGTTATGTACAGTACCATGAATTAAAATTGGTATAAGTTAACAGATCACTGTCCATGCCCCCTGCAGAGCTTTATGACTGTCACATGCAACGAATGTGTCATATGTAAATATCCAATCCAGAAAGAACATAAAACAATTTTTTTTAATTTTCTCCACAAAATGTCTGGGCATAACACAATCAGGACGCAAAGTGAAAGTGATGATGCATCCTGACTAATGCAACCTAATGCATCCCGCCACTTGCATGTCTGACAAAGTTGAACAGTGTCAGTGTATCTTGCCCCTACCTGCAATCACTCTCAACCCAAACCCACTGTGACCAGGTACGCAGTGTTGTTCCCAGGCCTCGATCTTCAGTCATTTACGCATTCTTTTTTGATCTGACGCATTAATTGTTCTGATCCCAGGTCGGGCGAATGTCTGATAATTTTGACAAGCCGGATGGCTTTTGACGCATCAATTTTTTTTATGGCAGGACATTTTGACGGCTGCATATTTTGAATCCAGGTCGAACTGACCTAATGTTTTATGTGTCTGGGAACAACACTGGGTACGTATAAATGTCTCACAAGTACAAGCACAAGCAACATTCCTTGTGACCTTACAACAACATATATCTCTTAAAAACAAGAGTAATTAACAGTGGATTAACTCCCAACAAACCCTGTCTATTTCTTTTGTACAAAAATATATCTGTCATGAAAAGCTTCCTGCGGGTGTCCTTCAATAGCAGGTATATACACAAGAAGTCGACATAATTTAATTAAAGGCACAGTAAGCCTCCCGTAAACCATCACAGATACTGTCAGGCTTTTACAACAGTACAAACACCCTTCCATTTGAACGCTCACCGAACGGGAACATCCTAGGTGCCCTACGTAAAGAGCTAGCAATTTTCAAAGAATTAATTTTGCGGATTGTCTGTCAGACAATCGGACGGTGCTTTTTTGCGCTTCTGACCTAACTTTTGAAATCTAAATAATAAATTGACAGCTTGTTACACAAACATTCTTAAATCATAAAAGAAATCTTTTTTCATCAAGACAAGATCAGAACAATACGAAGTTTTGAAAGTTTAAAAAAAGATAGCCCGGAAGCAGGGTCACGCAAGGTTGTAGTTCTCGTAGCAGACGACCCTGCCTGGCGCCAGTTCCTCTGAACCGTTAACCGCCACTGCTCTAGTTCGCAGCCGTTTCAATGTTGCATTTCAGATTCAAACGTACACAATAACGTGCTATTGCAGATAAGCTTACAGAGATTTGCATTGAAATGACAAACTGGCGGCTAAATTGTGAAAAAAGGGATACTGGATTACACGGGTTCACGATGGCTCAGAGGTAAGATAAACAAAGCAAAAATAAATTCTTTGAAAATTGCTAGCTCTTTACGGAGGGCACCTAGAATGTTCTCAAGCGGTGAGTGTTTAAATGAAATGGTGTTTGTACTGTGTGTAAAAGCCTGACAGTATCTGTGATGGTTTACGGGAGGCTTACTCGAAAATTTTAAAAGTAAATTTTGATTTGATTAATATACTTACCCGACTCACATCTAGCATTAACCTCTGGTTTAAGTGCCGGGACGCTGAACTACGCTTCACCCCTTAAGGGGAAGTAACCCTAAAAAAGAACAGCCTAGACCCCGTAAACTGGGTCACAGGTCAAGGCATACCGTCACGTGACTGAGCACGCGAGACCGCCGCCGCCATATTGGAATACTTCACTCGAAACGAAGCGAAACATTCATTTTTAGGGTAAATTAGAGCGGGGTAGGCGGGAGGGTATTAACGATGTGAGTCGGGTAAGTATATTAATCAAATCAAAATTTACTTTTAAAATTTTCGATTAAATTACATATCTTATCCCGACTCACATCTAGCAGATTGCTAATGTAGGTGGTGGGAAAGAAACTCACTCTACAAGTTGGAGAGAACCTGCCCTGCGGCTACCAAAGCCGGAAAGGTGTTGGTCCCATCCTGACGAGTAAACAGATTCTCAGTGAAACTCACTTATTTCTGGTAAGAAACCGGCCTGCTTCAACCATGACTGGTAAGCAACCACTACCATCCCAGCGGGTATTAGAAAACCCGCCAAAAGTAATAAAGAAAGACGTCCTAAAAAACGTCCAAAACACCTATGTGAGGCCGATCGAGATTTGCCTGATCGCAGAACCGCTGAATAAAAGAGCCCAAGCTCAGGCCCCATGAGTTCTAGGCGAACTCAGAGGAAGGACAGAACGCTCCCCCCCCATTGACTGCCACACTCATAAGCTTGTTTAATGAGTGTGAAAGCCCGTCTAGCCAGTGCTTCCTTGCACAAATTTGACTCTATCCGTCCAAAACGAAAGAACCAAAGAACTGGTCTGGCACTCCAAAATGAGCCATGCAAGAATGAGTATGTCCAAAATACCCAATATCTTGCGTGAGACCCAAAAAGTACGTAAACAAAAGACAAAAGGCTTGAAAACAGGGCCCTTTTCACGCTGGGCGTAAAAAGAGAAATGACTTGTCTAGTTCTGAACGATGTTTCTCCAGACTAATGAAACATCGTCTTCCGCCAACAACAAAAGTTCGTGGAACATCTTAGCATCCTCGTGAACTTTTTTTTTTTTTTTTTTTTGTTTGGTCGCAACCACCCACTAATGATAGTAAAAAACCACCAGATAAGGTCAAATTAGATAAATAACCCTTCCACATAAAGTCTGTTGAGACCTGAGTGAAACAGCCGAGTGAAAAACCTTAAGATTCGCTGCAACAATGCCAGACATCTGGATGACTTGTTTTACAAGTACAGCGTAACAGACAGATACAGAGATTCGTGAGTTACGTCTTCCAGAAGCCGAAAAGAGCGCCAAACTCACTGACCTGTCTTGATCGTAGCTGACGAAAAGAGTGAACAATCTCTTGCAATCAGCAAGACCAGGCAGACAGTCCTAACTCAAAAGAGAGCTGTGAAAGTTCGGAAGACAACAAGACATGTCTTCCGATGCGAGCGAGTAAAACAAAACGAACCTGTGCGGCGTCTCCCGCCTGAATAGAACAAAGAGTTCCAAATGACCACAAGTGAAACACCCTCCGAGGAGTGAAGCACTAAAGGATTATGGCTTGAGTAAACCACAGCACCATAGTCCCATGAGGTAGACGCTAATGTTCGTAATGAACCAGAGACAAACACTTGTCCCTTGTTCAATGAAAAGATGCAAGGCAAAAAACCATCTGACAAACTAGACTCTTTACAAAGAAGAGTCGAAAGAACGTCTTAAAACCGAAAACAAAGAAATAATTTGTAGACCGGCGAGACTGCAACCTCTCATCAAAAAATGAACCGAGATTGCTCCTCAACAACCAATGCGGCTTAAGCAAAAGCGGCAAAAGTCTTAACTTAATTCTCACTAGCAAGTAGCTATGAAAATTAAATCGACAAGGAAGGGAGCAAGCGTCAAAGTGGGCGCTTGCTGTTGTGCCGAACACAGAACGATCAGTACGTAAGGCTGTCCGCTCAAAACTGAATAGGACGAACCCTGTAGGCTACCGTCAAAACATAATGTGAAAGTATGTGAGACCTCGGGAAGGCGTGAAGCCCCCCAGGCCTAGGAGATAGACGTCAGCTCAAGAAAGACGTGACCAATCTCCTCCCGATAAACGGGTGATACCTGAGTACAGGATATCAAGCCCTCATTAGCGAGGAAAAAACCCTCAAGATAGAGCATAAGTGTCCCTGAAGTTCCTAAACTATAAGGGACAAACACCTCCAAAGAACCAAGCTGTGAATCCAGCTTGATCCAAACGATTAGCCAAAAGTAGGCTACTACTGGTGCATGACCTGCTTTGAGTGTCTACCCAAGCAAGACCGAGTGTATGACGCAGTCCTGCTTCCTGCGTTAAGAGTCCAAGTCTAAGAAAGACAAGGACTCATAACCCTCATGGGTTGTGACAGAAAAAGCCAAAGAAAGACCATGGCTATGAACTGGACTGTCAATACCCGTCGAGTAAGTTAAACAAGAGTGCCAAAACCGGCAGTCCTGTTGCCCACAAACTGAATTTAAATCTTCTTGCCAAAACAGAAGAAGTTAAAAGAAAGTCCGAACGACCTCCTAAAGAGGCCCAAAAAAGTGCATTCAAAGGCCGACAGCTGTCGTGAATGACCGCCTATCTACTCAAACAAAGTCTGTCATCCGCTTTCTACCTAAGTAGAATGCTGATCAGACTCGTAGTAATCCGAAAAAGTTTCGTGATAAAAAGAGGTCTGTGTGCTCAGCGAAACAGAAAACGATAAGTCCAACTGACCACAAGTTATCCTCTCCAGTCCATGCATGAGCAGATGGAGATAGTACGAGGAAGCCGCGATTCTGGTTGAACGACAGCAACCGAACGTGCGGGAAACACAAAGGCCGAAGCCTGGAGTGGCATGAACGAAATAGCTGAAAGCCACAGTGCCCGTAGGTCAGTCTGCTTGTGGGCAAATGACTACGTAACAAAGCCAAAAACAGAAATCAAAGCAACTACTGGTCGGCATACCGAAAACCAGGAAGCCAACCTGTCAAAAGATTCAAAAGACGAAGTGTCTTCAAGAAAAAAACCTGGAATTAATTTTGCTGCCAAATCGAGAGTAACCCTGAGTTTGGCCGAAAAACCAGAACTAGTCTGTTCATCGATGAAAGACCAAAGGTCAGACGCGGGGACCGACGCAAGCTGTATAAAAGATGCCATCACGTACAAAACCTTATCATCCGAGACAGGCGAAGCTGAACAGGAAGTAAGATATAAGGCATCACTGCCCCCAACGACCCAGAACCCCAAAGGGTTGACGTCGTAAGTTGCGAACAGGAAAGAACAAAGTGCTACGATTACCCGGAACGCCGGAAGACGAACCAGAAGTAGCCAAAAAACTCCAGTGCAGAAGTACCCGCAACACCGTGGTGGTGCAAACTGATGCTAATGCGTACGATCCTTCACTCGCCCAAACAGCCGAAGCGAAATCGGAAGTGAGAGACCTCGTGTAAACACGGCGTGGGAGAAACGGCGTGCCGGGACAGACATCTGCTCAGTGTTGACCTTAGCTAAGGTCGAAACGTCTTTAACACTTGCGTCATTCCGGAACTCAAACGGATCCAGGGAAGACCTAATAGAACGAGAGAGTGTCCAAAGGAGTGTCTCAGAGAGAGAGGCAAGATCAAGAGGGTACCTGCCTGTCTCTTCCAAACCAATAAGAGAACCTTCTGTGTAGACAAGGTCTGTCTTGACGGTAACCGTCCTCCCTAAGAGTGGACAGCTACGGCGTGACCGGAAGGGCTGCACTCAGTAGGGCAAAAGTGTCAATAAGGTTCTGAGGCCGACGGCTGAGTGAAAACCTGCGCGCAAGGGCAGATACACTAGCCTGTGGAAGTCGGACAGTGGCAAGCCAAGGCTTAGCAGCGACTGGAGCCTGACCATGAGCAGAGAGGAGAGGCACCGTGCCGACAGTCAGGGAGCTCGCCGTGCCTGGAAAGCTTGCTAAAATATTAGAGAGCTCATAAGCAACTAAAGAAGACTCAGAGAACTGAAAACTTTCAGCTGCTGTTGGTGCTGGGCGGAAGTCACCCACCGCTGATGGTGGGGGTAAGACAAGTCCAGCCTATGAAACAACGCCGTCAGAAACATACCGTAAAAGTCGACCTATAAGCCGCGACTTTTTTTTCCTAAATGGACCCCTGCGGCTTATAAGGCGGTGCGGCTTATGAATGACTTTTTCTGAATCAGTGGCGTGTATCCGACTTCGCTCAGTGACCTAGTTTCCGGAAGTTGGATCGCCGCTGTGTAATGGCCTTGAATCAGCTGTGTTTACCTCAATTCACTCACTCACCTTCTTTCCGGAAGTTTGAAGCATGACAATAACTCACACAGTAATGGGTTGGCATACACCGGTTTTGATCGATCACTTCGCATTGCTACTACAGAGAACAGCAACACGCACATCTCCTAAAACAAAGCAACGTACAACCACGATGCCGAAAACACGGAGGCAGGCCTATGATGCAGCCTACAAACTTGCAGCCATAGACTTGGCTGTTGAAAAAGGCAATCGCGCTGCTGCTCAACAAATCGGCGTCAATGAAAGCATGATTAGGCGTTGGCGAAAGCAACGAGGCGAACTTGTGAAATGCAAGAAATCCACAAAAGCATTCCGTGGTTGCAAGGCACGCTGGCCCCAATTAGAAAACGAAATGGAGGACTGGGTCAACACACAACGTGCGGATGGTCGCGGTGTTTCAACTGTTCAGCTTCGTCTGAAAGCACGCACCATTGCAACACGTCTGAAGATAGACGACTTCAAAGGCGGTCAATCTTGGTGTTGCCGATTTTTGAGGCGCAAAGGTCTGTCACTGCGTGCACGTACAACTTTGTGCCAACAGCTGCCGCCAGACTTTCAGGAGAAAATGATGTCATTTCGAAACTACGCACAAGAGCAGGTAGCTGAGAATCTGATTGGCCCACAGAACATCATAAATATGGATGAGGTTCCGTTGACCTTTGACCTTCCATTGACACGCACAGTAAACAAAAAGGGCGAGTCTTCTGTGGCACTGAAAACAACGGGACATGAAAAAACACACTTCACCTGTGTTTTGTCGTGCACGGCTTCGGGTGAAAAGCTTCCGCCGATGGTGATTTTCAAGCGAATCACAATGCCGAAAGAAAAGTTTCCGAAGGGGATCGTCGTGCAGGTTAACAAGAAGGGGTGGATGGATGAGAAGATGATGGACACCTGGCTGACAGAATGCTATGGGAAAAGGCCAGGGGGTTTCTTCCGTCGCACTAAAGCTCTGTTAGTCATGGACAGCATGCGTGCACACATCACTGAGAAGGTCAAAAAGTCAATCACTGCCACCAACTCCATCATCGCTATCATCCCGGGTGGCACAACAAAGTACCTGCAACCCCTCGATATCAGTGTGAACCGGCCCTTCAAAGTGGTGATGAGGGATGAGTGGGAGAGGTGGATGGTGGATGGCGAGAAATCATTCACAAAGACTGGCCGCATGCGTAGAGCAACCTTTGCAGATGTGTGCCAGTGGGTCCTGAAAGCTTGGGATGCTGTCAAAAAGTCAACGATCATCAACGGCTTCAGAAAGGCTGAGATCATCACTGGAGCAGACGACGCGACAGACAACACGACAGCCACTGACAGTGGGGCCGAGAGTGACACTTCCGGTGACTCTGTGCCAGAAGCCATTCTGAACTTGTTCATCTCCGACACTGAGGAGTCCGACTTCAGCGGATTTTCAGCATCAGATGTTGAGTGATTTACAGAACTAACTACAGGTGCTGTGTGCAGGACGAGAGGACAGTTTGATAGTCCAGAGTTCTGTGAATCACTCAACATCTGATGCTGAAAGTAAAGTGCAAAACTGACAAGTTAGCCGGTTCGTTTTTGTGTGTGTGTGGTTTTTTTTCGTTGACTTTCGATGTTTCTTGACTTGAACTTTGCTTCTAGGCGCGGCTTGTATGCCGGAGCGGCTTGTGTATGGATTTTTCTGATTTTTTTTTAAAAATCGGGGGGTGCGGCTTATATCCAGGTGCGTCGTATAGGTCGACTTTTACGGTATTGTAAGCGACCTGTGCTGCAATAGCTAAGGTTGGCTTCAGCTTTGACGGTAATTGGAACTCAACGTCGTCATCATAGAATGAGAGATGATCGTCGAGCTCCGACTCCACTTCCGTATGAGTCGAAAAGTCCGCGTGACTCGCCGAGTCTTGGACATGATCAACCGGAAGCGAGGCTGACTGCAAACCGGAAGTAGAACTTCGGTGCAGAGCCTGCATGGAGCCAAACTTCCTGCCCAGGCGGAAGTGGTGACGCAAGTACACCGACGGGGGAAGTCATAGACAGCCCGCGTGCACCTTGGTCTCCAGATCAATGTAACATCGATTGCATTCCCGCGTCAACATCCCGTGAGCTCCGCTTCGTATGAGTCGTATGCCCCGGGTATGTCGAACTTTCACTCCCTGACCTATGAGGCGGGGGAGCTACTAGTTGCGGTCTATGCGGAACGCTTTCGCCAAAGAGCCTGGCTACCGGCGAACCCATGTAACATCGATTGCATTCCCGCGTCAACACCCCATGAGCTCCGCTTCGTGTGAGTCGTTTGCCCCAGGTATGTCGAACTTTCACTCCCTGACCTATGAGGCGGGGGAGCTACTAGTTGCGGTCTATGCGGAACGCTTTCGCCAAAGAGCCTGGCTACCGGCGAACCCAACGTACCTGAGGAGAGTGCCTGCTGTGCAGAAGCAACAGTGTCCCGAGGGACCATCTCTCCGAAGCTGGCGTGCGCCAGTTATCCCGCCCGCAAGTCCGCTGACGTGACTGTGGCCAAAGGAAGCAACCGGATGCGGGAAAGTGAAGAAACATCGCCAACACCCTTGGGCAGCGAACGCAACTCATCTCGCGTAGCCTGTAGATCGGCGGCAAGTTGCTGCTGTTGAGAAAACATGGTATACATATGCGAGGAGAAAGAATAGAAAAGGGAAGAGAAATCTTGCTTATCACTCTTCTTAGGCTTAGCCGAACGAGCCCTACTCCTGTTATAGATTCTTTTAGAACAGGCATGGTAGGGCTTGCTGGTACAACAATATCAACCGAAAGCGAAAAATTAGACACCGGTTTTACAAGAGTAACCGTTGTCCCTTTGGGTTTATCTTTATCTGACTACTAGCAGGGGAAGAATCAGCAACTAACTGTCGAGTATTAGGCTTTTTCTTCTCTTTGTCCGCCATGTTGAAAACAACTCACAGAGAGTAGAACAACAACAACAAAGTTGACGGACACAAGGCAAAAATTCAAGTAAAACAAACAAAGAACGATCTCACCAATACAGCCGTAGAAGCAGAGACCGTGAAGAATAACCGGGGTGAAGATAAACTGCCAACCAGGCAGCTGGCTGAAAGCCAAAATGCGTAGCTCGAGAGAACAACGTCCTAGCGCTAGGACCGCTGAGGAAAGAGTGAAGTATTCCAATATGGCGGCGGCGGTCTCGCGTGCTCAGTCACGTGACGGTATGCCTTGACCTGTGACCCAGTTTACGGGGTCTAGGCTGTTCTTTTTTAGGGTTACTTCCCCTTAAGGGGTGAAGCGTAGTTCAGCGTCCCGGCACTTAAACCAGAGGTTAATGCTAGATGTGAGTCGGGATAAGATATGTAATTTAATGTGCCTTTAAGGCCATCCTTCAGTGAGCCTTAAGTCGACTTCGCGAAGACTTAGCAAAGTCTTTTTATGAAAAATTCAACGCCAAAGCTTCGTGAAACACACTTCGCTAAGTCAACTTCGCCTATTAAATGAATTTTTAAGGCTTCATCCTCGAGACAGGCTGAGGGCAAAGGCAGCTCCTACAGCTAACACACCAACAGACACGGCCGCTCTGGCCAGCAGACCAGAATTGAACACAGCACTCCCCACCGTTGAAACCACATTTCCCACAGCACCCCCGACCCCCTCTCCTTCCTCCCCCTTCTGTTCACCTTCACTCTCCTTAATTATCGAGTCAGGGGAGCCTACTTCAGAGCCTGTGGCGGTAGCTTCCCCTTCTGCACTACCAATCAAAGAAGCAGGGCTGTTTCCTGTGATGGTGAGATCGCTGGAGTCCAGGGTGTCGTTGGGTGTTGAGGACTGCAGGACGCCGGAGAGGTCTGGCGCCGAGCTGCTCCTGCTGCCCTGAGTGATGTCGTCCATGGTGGTGATGGTGGCGTTGAGGTGGGTGGAGAACGGGATGTGCACGGGGCCGGTGTAGTCTGGTGAAGACGGTGTGCTGCTGTGCTCCTGGGATGATGAAATGCCCGTCTGGAAACGAGAGAATGGGATGATGATATGCCCGTCTGGAAACGAGAGAATGGGATGATGATATGCCTGTCTGATAACGAGAGAATGGGATGATGATATGCCCGTCTGATAACGAGAGAATGGGATGATGATATGTCCGTCTGGAAATAAGAGAACGGGATGATGATATGCCCGTCTGGAAACAAGAGAATGGGATGATGATATGCCCATCTGGAAATGAGAGAATGGGATGATGATATGCCCGTCTGGAAAAAAGAGAATGGGATGATGATATGCCCGTCTGGAAATAAGAGAATGGGATGATGATATGCCCGTCTGGAAATAAGAGAATGGGATGAAGATATGCCCGTCTGGAAACAAGAGAATGGGATGATGATATGCCCGTCTGGAAATAAGAGAATGGGATGATGATATGCCCGTCTGGAAATAAGAGAATGGGATGATGATAATTGATATGCACGTCTAGAAACAAGAGAATGGGATGATGATAATTGATATGCCCGTCTAGAAACAAGAGAATGGGATGATGATATGCACGTCTAGAAACAAGAGAATGGGATGATGATAATTGATATGCCCGTCTAGAAACAAGAGAATGGGATGATGATATGCCCGTCTGGAAATAAGAGAATGGGATGATGATATGCCCGTCTGAAAATAAGATAAACAGCATTGTTTCTTCTACTTCTCACTTCATGGGCTCAAACACCCATGAATACTCTTTTGTTTTTGAGCAAGTGAGTTTTTGGTTGTATGACCATTTTTAACCCCGACATTTAGGCAACCATAAGCCGATTTCGGGTGGGGGCATGTTTGGTATTTGTTTTGCACACACGTACACATAAACACACACACACCTACAAACAGACACACACACACACACACTCAACCCTGTCAACATACCCATCCTCCCTGCCGGATAATGAAATCAGCGTAAGTGTCAGCCAACAGCTGTACGGTGTAGTCCACAATTCTGTGCAGACCTCGTCGTCCTGTCTGGGCCATTTGGAGTGCCACATGCTGACTGTACAGCAGTAACAACGCTACCTGGATGAAGCCGAAAGAAACATGACTAAATCACAGTTATTTTTATTTTTGGGTTTCTGTTGGGAATCCAAGCGGTTCCTAAAAAGAAATAATTAAGGCTCGTCGCTATCAAATGCAACTTTTAATGTTCTATTTAAGATGAGCAAAAGATATGCTTGCACAGACTAAGACTGCAAGACTTTAAAGCGGCTCCAAAATCCTAATTCCAGTTCTTTGCAATTATACAGTGGTACCTGGGATGTAAGGCCTGTCCGCGCAGAAGACGTCACCTCCCAATAAAAAAAAAAACGCCTTCTGTTGTTGCTTTGCATTCAAACTTGAATGAAATATACGTCACGAATAAAGGACACCTGCAATATAGGAACCAAGGTTGTCCTTTGCATCACGGGTACCACTGTTCCACAATTTTGTTTTGATATGTGTACGCACTCACCTGTTTCCACCCGTTCTGGTCTTTATCCAAGGCCATCAGCGCTGCATCGCGGAAGTTCTCGTAGGTGAAGAGTCCAGCACAGTTGTCGAGCATGAACCTCCCCACTGCCCGGTCCAGATGGTCAAAGTATCGCTGCTGGACCTCGTCGCCGATGCGTGCAAGGATGCGAGCAGCTTCAGCTGTCTCTGAGTTGAACGAGTGACTTGGGCTGAGACCCGTGGCATGAGAGCTGGGGTCCGACTGCAGGATGTGGATAGCTGTTGGAAATAACCAAGGCAGAATTGATAGTCGCGCCCACAGACACAGACGCTCACACACGCATACACACACACACAAATCAGCAATTACACATTCAGGGAAAGCCGCTCGAATACATGCTGCAATGTTTATAAACACTTTGCTGGGAGCCAACCTTTTCCCTGAAGATTGTTGCAGCCAATTTGGGGCTTAATTAATTGAGGCCAGTCGCACGCATGAGAATGGTCTGACTGCATTGTGAATATAACTGTTGAACCGCAACAAGCATGAAGTTTATAAAAGAACCATAGGAGCCAAATTTATAATTATATAGTTGGCTCATATTGTTCTTCTAAAAACTTCAGACTTGTTGCAGTTGCTGTTTTATATATACAAACCTTCTTCAAACTCAGAGTCAAAGGAGGTCATCTCTTCCTCGATGGCCTCTTGCAGCATGTGGACTGCGTCAATCACGACGGCTGCATCATTTGCGTCGGTCAGATCCAGTTTCAACTTGGTACGATCGGCTCTCCCACCACTTTGCCCACCGGGCTCCACACCGCCGCAAGCCCCCTCTGTTTCTTCTTGCTGTTCATAGAAGGTGTCATCGGGTTCAAATCCGCCAGAAACCGCCCCTTCCTCTGTGTGGTCAGGTGGCACAAGTCGACCTGCAGTGTTCCACAACATGCTCAAAATAATTTAGAAATCCTATACATTGTAGATTTTGAAAATATTGTATTGAATAACAAAGTCACGCAGCTTAGCCGGATGAGACCCCTCTGAAGATTAAACTGTGGAGCAACCTGGTGGCCCTTAAGAAGATGGCAGCATTCGTGCAAGCTACAGGAGTAGAAGTCTTAATGGAGCGAACGAGAGGAAGAAGAAGAAGAATAACAACAACATAGTGCAAGGTAAACTAGTCTAACTTCCTCAATTACTGTTAATGAAATTAGCAACAATAGCCCCACAAATTAAGTCGAAAAGAAAGAAACGTTCACATTGGCATTGAGCTATCCAATCCATTGCTTCTTCTTCTCCTTCATTCATGGGCTGAAACTCCCACGTTCACTCATGTTTTTGCACAAGTATATATATATATAGGTACCTCCCAATCCTAATCCTATGATAGATCAATGGAAAGTCCGAAAACTGACCTGAATTGATGAAAGCCTGGTCAGGGTGGGACAAACGGTGGAACGGTGGGCTGTCCACTTCATCAAGGTCGAGGGTCGTGTCCGCTGTATCTGTGCCAATCTGGAACGAGGCATTGGATTCTTCATTCATCTGAACCAGATACTGGTTAACACGGGCATACTGCGCGATGGGAGTTACAGCCCGCTGTTCCACGTTGATCATGTCCAGACTGAGGATGGGCGAAGCTTTCCCGACTTCTGTGTCCGACAGCGCCCCTTCATCAGCAGTGATGAGTGAGCTATCCCCAAGTGACTCTGATTCGCTATGAACTGTAGGCAGCCGCTGCTGGTGATAATGTGCCAGCCTGTTTCTGAAGCTGAGACTGGTTGTGCTGCCCTGGTGACTGGAGTCGAAGGAACTGTCCAGTTCATCGTCTGCATCACTGTCGTCAGGTCCGTGTTCACTGTTGTCGGTCGTCTGGCTTACGCTTCTGACCAAACTCTCTCGACGCAACAACTGCACTGGACTTTGCCGGGGCGGTTTTGGAGACCTTCTGCTGCTTTTTGTTGGCCTGGAAAACTTGCCTTTCAATCTCCTAGCTCTGGTGTTTTTCACTTCTGGCACGTCTTTAAAAAAGTTGGCGTCCTTCAGATTCGGAGAGGATCGACTCCCTTTCGTTTTGGCCAAAGGCTTCGGCCACTGTTGGATATGTGGGGAGGTGGGGGAGGACTGAGACCTGTTTTCCTGCCACCGACGTCGAAGCGTTTCAGCGTAGGATCTGAAGCGTGGCTCCGACTCTGAAGTGGTGGACAAGGAAGTCTGCGACAAGTGCAACAGATGCTGCTCGCTGGTGGTCTCATGCAGGAAATGTAGAACCAGGCACTTGGTCTGGTGTGCAAAGTCGTCTGGTGACATCGCACCATGACGAGGAGATCGAGCCAACTTGGGGTGATCTTGGGGATTACTACTAAGGCTTCTGCTGTCACCGCTAGCATTGCTGCCCACTCTGAGATGCTTGGTGGGAGAGTTCGAACCTTGCCGCAAGCTGGAAGAGGAGCTGTTCAAACTGGGCGAAGAACTGGAAGGACCTTCAGTTACAAGTCTAGGCATGAATGGCACTTCCTCGTGATTATCCTTCACCTGTGTTTCGTCTTCCTTCTGTGAAGACAGGCCGTGTGAAGCAGGATGCAAATCACTTTGGTTTTGCCTGTCTGAAATTGACACTGCAGGTTCTTTGTCCACTGTAAATGACCACTGCTCACTTTCCGCCTGTGCGGTTGAGCTTCCTTCATCATTCTTTCCTTTCACGGGTAACGATGCACAGCTTTTTCCGTGAAACAAGCCAGTTCCATCATCTTTTTGATCTTCGTGCAAAGAGGCTTTGTTTTGTCCATCATCTTTTTGATCTTCGTGCAAAGAGGCTTTGTTGTGTCCCTGTGATGTTGTACGAGCTATGACATCTTCTGACTCTTGGGGATATTGCACATCACTTTTTTCTTCTCCTGTCGTATCGACATCAGTTTCTTTCTTAAATTGAGATGAACAGGCAGCAATGACGCTGGCTTCTTTTTCAAGCTGCGGTGAAAGGGCATCACCTTGACCCTGTGGGGTCAAGCAAATCCCAGAGTCGCTCTGTGGTATGTGGCCAATGTGTGGCTTGGAGGCATGTGGCGGTGTTCCGTTGTCTGCAGTGGCAGTTTCTGCTGGTGATGTCATGCCAAGATCAGGATCTGGAAGATTATCCCCCTGTGTGATGGGGGAAGACATCCTGATCTGTGCTGCATGTGGCCTGAAGGCAGCTCGCACTCACAATTAGATTCTCTGCACAAAACAAAAGAAACAAATCATTTCTGCAGTCATGCTATAATCAAACACAGGTCTATGTCCATGAGAGGTTCATGTTATTAACTAATTCTCTCATTACAAGGGCCCATTTTCAATTTAGTTCTGCCATTATCATAATCAGACCACACACAAAAAAAGTTGGTTTAGGGTAACCCGACCGACCCTAATTTTTCCCGCCAACCCGAAAACTTTTTTTCATTCCTAAAATAAAAATCAACTTTTGGCACATTTTGCGAACTATACAGAGACTAAGGGAAGTAACCTCCTTTAAACTCGACTAAATTTTCTTTAACAAAAAAAAAAAATACAGTGATTAATGCACCCAGGTGCAGTTCCTGTAGGAAAATAGATCACACTCAATCTCGATCACATCTTATTCTTCTTCACGTTTATGAGGAAATCCCTTTACAGGGCAACGATCCTCATTTTGGTTGGTGCGCCTAATTTCCCCAGAGAGAAAGATAAAGTGGATAGTGTACCTACAAAAATCAAAACAGTGGTGGGTTGGTAGGCAAGCTATTGCTTTTCGTTAAATATGCCGACTGGCACCCGATTTCAGGCCCTGGGCTGAGGGGCTAGCCTACCGCCCAGCGCAGCAACTGGGCCCCGACAAAACAATACAAACAGGACGAACAATATGGAGCAAGAGTGATAGATTCTACCTATATCACTACTAATTACTTAATATGGGTCGCTAGGGATGGAGAGGGGTGACAGGTCTAATGAGAGAGGGGAAGGTAATCTATGCAAGGGGAGGGGAATCTAATGCCAGACCTGGGAATGAGTAAAAGTGGTTTGGGCGTACTGATGGGAAAATGTTGCGTTTTAAGCATTTTTAAGGGCACACAGAGACTCTTTTCTTACACAATTAGAAAAGGACTTCGTCATATTTATGACGAAAGGCGTATCATTCCCAGGCCTGAATGCGGAGGGGAGGTGAGGGGGGGGGGGGAACAGATCAGGGAGTGGATTCTGACAGGGGGTGCTTATGGGCTCGCGCCTCGGAGCCAGGCCTCAACGATGGTCCTGAAGGCCTCGGGGGAGTCTGCGCTCACATCCTCTTCGGGGCTAATAAAATGCTGACAGCACAGCGATACTGTGGTGTCCCGGTAGAGTGGTCATATCGTGGCATAAAGCATTGCGCTACGCTGTCGGCACATCCTGTCGTTAAAAGGCTTAATAAGTTGTGACTAAACTGAACATGCTATTTTATGTGCACTTTGGGGTGAATGTTTGTGTCGGCAGTTTCTATTCTACTAATTTATAGAACAACAATATTTGGGCAAGAACTTTAATTCTGAAGGTGTAGCAAAGTGTCAGTACATATAACCTTCAACGAGACTCGAGAAAACCTACAGTATACATGAAAAACACCTACAGGACAAGCACCTACCCGGAATGCGCCCATTTTTGGTCGACTTATTTACCCCTTCTGAAGTTCTGTACAGTAACATAGACATAGCTGTTTGTCGTAACTACCGTCTAAACACAAGCGTCTCTCGTAGAAATAAACAAAACCACCCCTAACTAGTCTCACAAGAAATGACACAAATGCACTCAAAAAGAATACAGACCTGCCTTTCGCAGTGTTACAGGTGACATCAGCAAGAGATTTGTGGACATGTCCACCTTGGATTCGGGAAGCCAAACCGAAACTTGCGGTCTACGTCACCACAATATGTGATCACAAGACATCCTGCACTTCCGGAATACATCGAACGTGAAGAAGGCAGTGATAAAACCACGAGCACTATCGGCCTGTTTTTTTGGTTACTTTGCTGCAAACTAAACCGCCAAGATGTCGCTGACGGACTCAGAAGTAGCGCGCCAGGTACAGGATTCTTTTTCTCAGTGTTTAATTGTAAATTTTTTAGAACACGAGGCTGATTTTATTGGAAGTTTACCTGTCGGCTTGTAGCAGACGTCATCATGTGATGATGAGAAATGTTTGCTGTATCATTATTTGCAATTATTTGTTTCCACATTTGGTTTTATACATGTGTCTATGATTTTTGTGCTTCGTATTGTCCACACATCTCAAATCTACCTTTTATTGTCAATTTGAACCAACTTTGAAGGCAATAGCACTGCCTTTGACCCCTTTGCTTGTGATTTGGACAGATCAGTTCAAGATATTCTGGCTATTCTAGCATTGCTCAAGCCGAAAATCTTGCAAAGTAAAAGTAACCCTATTCTGGGGATGCAGTAAATATAAAGAAACGCCCTCAGAAAAGTAGAGAAGGGTTGCGATATCAGTTAGCACTATTATGCTCACAACATTTTAATTTATGTTTCATCAACATTCAGAGTGTTTCTACACTTGTGCAGAGGCGGATAGTGATAGTAAAGGGACATAACTTATTTTCACTCATGACACTAACATTACTCAGCCCTCTGCTCCTAAAATCTTGTTAAACAGTAATTAACCATAATTAACAGAAACTATGTTGTTAATTTTCCGCACCACTCCTTTGTTAAAAAAAAAAGAGAGGGAAAAAAAGGCATTGAAAAAGGTTTCTGCAGCCTCGATCCATTACAATCTAGCTTGCAGTCAAAATCCAGGCTTATGCCTTTTATGGTATTGTAAGTGGAAACACTGGAATTGTAATTACGTACCTTTCTCCTTTTAGTTTTACTAGTTTTGGGGTAGAAAAGAGATTTTGTTAAGGGGAAAAAAACCGAGTGAATTTAAGCTTTGAACAAAGGGAGCTGCATGAACATGCATTAACACAAACAGGGAACATTTATTTATAAGTTGTGCTTTTCTGTTAAAGGTACTGAACTTGTCAAATCCAGGTGCACGGAGCCCCTGGGGCTTTTAGTCATACCTCAGGCAGCTATCCGTTATAAGAACTACCAAGTTTCATTGACTTACACCCAAAGAGTCAAGAACTGCGATTTTTTTACGAATTAATTTCGTACTCGGACCCGGCTGGTCTTGACCTATTTTTGGATTCAAATTTAGATCAGGTAGATCACCACATCATGCACAAAAAGACAAGTCACTAGCAAACTATGTCAGACGTCATCATGAGTTTGTGTAAAACAAAATGGAGGCCGGAATCACTCAGTTAAATCGAACTCCGACCAAACACCACGTAATAGCTATAGGTTAATTTATGCACTCGCGTGAACAAGAAACTGTCGAGCTTCACAGATGTCGTCGTTGGGTAGTTTTGGGTTTGTTTTATTACCATAGGAGGATTTTTGAACTGTAAATGCACTCACTCAGCTGCAACAAAAACGCAAAACGAAGGCTGTGAGCTGCACTGTGCCTTTAAGGCTTGATTATCTAAGTTTAAATTAAGTTTACAAGAACATGTATGCATACCCCTTTCCCCACGTAGCTATTCTGCGGAGAATCTAAAGTTCACAGCCATGAGAACTGCGCAATTATTTGCCTTTCCTATTCTGTGTGTGCATCACTGCAGAGCCCCCCTCAATAGTTTGCGAAGCTGAACGGTTTACAGCAAGTCACCTCCCACATCAGTGGCAGATAAGCTGACAAGTATAGAAACACTTATTTGTGTGTCAGTGTTGTGTCGTACATTTTGTACATGTACACGTATGTATTTGTGTGGGGATTGGTTTTACAGAAAAGTTTTACTGTAAGAAATTAATTAAGCTGATAAACTTATTCTCTTATTTTTACCTTTTTCAGATCAAGCATATGATGGCCTTCATTGAGCAAGAGGCCAATGAAAAAGCAGAAGAAATTGATGCAAAGGTATGTCTTGGACTGGACTTGTTAAAAAAAAAAGTAATATTTAGTTTACAAATGATGTACTTTTCATTTTCAATGATAGTTGCATTTAATGTTTCACTCTTAAATTATGTGATATGTGTGTGTCACAGATATTTTAATTCTTTCACTTCTGTTTACTCCTCACAGTGTTCAAAATTTCAGAAGACCATTTCTCAGTGGACAGTTGGACCTGGAAAATGCATAGGGCCCAAATATCCTGGCTACAAAAACTTTGTTCGGTCGAAGTACTACACTCAAACAGTCAGAAAAGTGCCTGCATAAACATGCTTTTCATTTTTTTTATGAATCACATGCTGTGTGTTTTACTTTTTAGGCCGAAGAAGAGTTCAACATTGAGAAGGGTCGTCTGGTGCAACAGCAGCGTGTGAAGATCATGGAGTTTTACGAACGTAAAGAGAAGCAAGTGGAACTTCAAAAGAAAATGTGAGTTTTCAGAGTCAGACCCTTCACAGATCATTTTGCATTGAGTGTTGTAAATGTTCAAAAATGATACAGTATTGTGTCTTATTAAGTTATTCACAGTGCCAATCCCTGATATTGTTTGAAGTCTGCACAAGAGTCTTTAAATTAAGCCTTGAAAACTGTCAAGACTTTCACATTTAAAAAAAAAAAGGGTACCATACTTTTCGGACAATAAGGCGCTGCCGTGTATAGGGCGCACCCCCTACTTTTAAAAATAAAACTGAACACATCCTAGAATAAGGCGATGTCATGGATAAGGCGATGGTGTCGTGCATAAGGCAACGGCATGAAAGAAAAAAAAGAAAGGAAAAAAATGAGGAAAAACATCGTACTTAGGAAAAAACCCAAAAAACAACATCAATGATCAAACATGGCGACCGCTCAAAATCGGCACAAAACACTGTTTCAAACAGAAAGTCAGGGAAGAAGATCAGCGGTACCTCAATCGTCACTCGTTGTCGTCGTCGTCGTCACTCTCACTCCCAGAAAATCCAGAGAGATCTGATTTGAAGTTCACAGTGCTCGTGAAACCTGTTTTATCCGAGAATAAGGCGACGTCGTGTATAAGGCGACCCCACGATTTTAAGTGAAAAAAAATGAAAAAGTATCGCCTTATAGTCCGAAAAGTACGGTACATTGGAACCTGTCTATAAGTATAACAACCAGCCAAGGGACCAACCAAAAGTGATCCTTATAGTTATAGACAGGGGATCGTTATGGGAAGGTGAATGATATAACTTAAGAAAGAACATTGTTGGGGTTTCTTTGGCGTGGTGGTTATGGGCAGGTGTTCGATCATTATCAAGAGGTGGTCAAGTTCGACTGTACCATGATCAAACGTGAGAAATCATTTGAGATGGTGTGCAAGACGGGCGCAGTGGCTTGGTGGTAAAATGTCGGCCTCCTAATCTGGAGGTCGTGAGTTCGAATCCCGGTCGCTACCGCCTGGTGGGTTAAGAGTGGAGATTTTTTCGATCTCCCAGGTCAACTTATGTGCAGACCTGCTAGTGACTTAACCCCCTTCGTGTGTACACGCAAGCACAAGACCAAGTGCGCATGGAAAAGATCCTGTAATCCATGTCAGAGTTCGGTGGTTTATAGAAACACACAAATACCCAGCATGCCTCCCCCGAAATCGGCGTACGCTGCTCGCATGGCGGGGTAAAAACGGTCATACACGTAAAAATCTACTCGTGCTAAAACATGAGTGAACGTGGGAGTTTCAGCCCATGAACATAGAAGAAGAAGAAGAAGATGGTGTGCAGTTGAAATATTTTGAAGTGTTTGTGTTTTCTATGTCTGTGCTTAAATGCAGCAGAACACCTCCTTTAAGAGTAAGACTGGTATAGGATATGAATGGAATTCTGACTTACACAGATGTGATTGTATAACTTTGGAACTATTGTGTTTAAATTTGAAGACCTAGCATAGGGCCAAATGTCTGATTTTATAAAAGACGGCTTTGCGGATGGATGAGACCGTAGTGATACTGAGATAGCTTACTTATAATTCTGATTTGATTTGGTTTCAGTCAGAGCTCAAACTTGCTGAACCAGGCACGTCTTAGGGTATTGAAGGCAAGGGAAGACCACATCAAGGTGAGTTCAACTGCTATCATGTGTGAATAATGCTCTGTGTAGGTGTGTACAGGTGGTTGTGGTAGGGGAGGGGGGGGGGGGGGAGTGGATGTGACATGCTTTGGTTGGGGATGGCACTTTTCGCAAAGTTACTGTTTTTTTAGAACAGGGCAAGTCAGTTTTGCAGAATAGCAATTACCAACAAGCCATTCTGGAAGCAAGGATCATAGCATTTTTGTGACAAATACTTTCTCTGGTGTAATTTTTGTTTGTGTTTGTAATATTTTTTTAAACTTTTTTTTCATTACAGTTAGTTTTAGTAGTGATTTACTTTCTGATCCCATTCCTGAGAAATTCAATTTGCTCCTCCCATTGAAAAGCTAGTGAAAACTAGAGACCCGCTACACAGGTGTGTGTGTGTGTGTGTGTGTGTGCGTGTTTAGGTGTAATCAGTCACCTGCACTTTTGGTAGAATGGCTGAGTTTGTTTTACATGGCACAGTGGGTGACACCAGCGTGGGACATGAATACCTTTTCAGTGTCTGCACATAAAGTTGACCTGTGGCTGTGTTCATCCCGGGATAGACTGGAACCCATGACCAGAGGATCACAAGTCGAATGCTGGACATTGGAACCCCCCTTTTAACCCCTTGACTGCCTTAGGACGGGTATACCCGTCATGCGCTTGTGCAGCCGCAGCGCCTTAGGACGGGTATACCTGTCATGCGCTTGTGCAGCCGCAGCGCCTTAGGACGGGTATACCTGTCATGCGCTTGTGCAGCCGCAGCGCCTTAGGACGGGTATACCTGTCATGCGCTTGTGCAGCCGCAGCGCCTTAGGACGGGTATACCTGTCATGCGCTTGTGCAGCCGCAGCGCCTTAGGACGGGTATACCCGTCATGCGCTTGTGCAGCCGCAGCGCCTTAGGACGGGTATACCCGTCATGCGCTTGTGCAGCCGCAGCGCCTTAGGACGGGTATACCTGTCATGCGCTTGTGCAGCCGCAGCGCCTTAGGACGGGTATACCCGTCATGCGCTTGTGCAGCCGCAGCGCCTTAGGACGGGTATACCCGTCATGCGCTTGTGCAGCCGCAGCGCCTTAGGACGGGTATACCTGTCATGCGCTTGTGCAGCCGCAGCGCCTTAGGACGGGTATACCCGTCATGCGCTTGTGCAGCCGCAGCGCCTTAGGACGGGTATACCCGTCATGCGCTTGTGCAGCCGCAGCGCCTTAGGACGGGTATACCCGTCATGCGCTTGTGCAGCCGCAGCGCCTTAGGACGGGTATACCCGTCATGCGCTTGTGCAGTCGCAGCGCCTTATGACGGGTATACCCGTCATGTGCTTGTGCAGCCGCAGCGCCTTAGGACGGGTTTACCCGTCTTCTCCGTTCGGGAATTTTCCAGGAATGCTACGTCACTGCTGACACACAAATAGCAGCCAATGGCTTGGAAGGATACCTCATTCTCATAAATAAACATAAATGGTGACGCGGTTTTGCGTCTGAAGGCTATTTTCGGCCTTGGCGACAGGGTAGGGGAGAGAAATCTCGACTCGTCAAAATGGCTAACGGTGACAGTCGACCGGGCCCTAGTAGGGAAAAACAAAGCCGGACTGACGCTACAGGCGGTGCAAATGATTATGGATACTGACAGGGGAAGGGGGAGATCTTCTTTCGGACGATTCGTTGGAAACAGGTAGATGACAGTGATTATAATCCTTTCTTGGAGCAAGCAAAACAGCCACCTGTGTTTGATCCACAGGCACCGGAAGATGCGCCGGACTGATTTTTCAAAAGTTCATATTTAAACATCATTATAAGCCAAACTAATTATCATTTCCATGATTAGACACTAAAAACAGATTCTTGGTTCAATTTCCTATAAAAATAACATAATTTTTACTTACCTACCTACTGCCAGTTTGGAGCTAGAATTTTTTGTGAATTATTACACCCCGAACTCCAATATTCCCTGGCAGTCAGGAATGCACATACGCAAGTTTTGATTGGCAGCGAAAGGGTTAAGACTTCTCTCTTTTAAGACCCTGTTTCTCACTTTCTCTTCATAACCTCTGTAAATTTACCCCCATTTTAAGGCTCCCTCCTTTGTAAAACCTATCTTCTTAAACTTTTGCTCTGAAACTATTTTTGCGTTTGTGAGGAGAAAATTTTGACTTATGTGTCATTGTAACGGAAGACACAGTGGTTACGTCATTTTTTTTAGTCCAGCAGTCTCAGCTATGTGAGCAATAGCAATATATCCTTAGCTTGCAATGCATGAATGTATACAAATGTGATTTTGAGCCATTTAACACTTTTTATGAACAAAATATTAAGCGTTGCAGTTGACACACATAAATATCAAGCTTTGTCGTGGCATTATCAAAAAGGTATGCTACAAGTTATCTTTTAACTGTCAAAAACAGAATCTTAACGCAGTCTAAATGACTATATTAAATTTGCAAAGCTCTGTTTGCATTCTGAATTTTGCATGTGAATGTCCCATTTCAAGGATTACCTTTTGGCTCAGGCTCAAATGCATGCTGTTATTTGCCTGTCTCGTCAATAATATTCTGGCGTTTAAAGTGAAGTTATGATGGTAGCAGACAGTACATGTATTGTTTGCTTTGACTGTTCATGCAGGCTTTGCTGGAGGAAGCCCGCACACGCCTGAGCAAAGTGGCCGAGGACAAGCAGCGTTACAAGCAGATCCTCACCGGGCTGATTTCACAGGTGCGTGAAGACTTCTCAAGGTGTTTTTACACAAAATTCAGTGCCAAAGCTATGTGACTAAGCTGTGTGAAGTGGTCTTCGTGAAGTCAACTTCGTCCGCTTGATATCAATGCAATTACACTCATTCCTTTTTCTTTCTTTTTTCTTTTATTATTATTTTGTAAGCATGTTGTGCCCAACGCTCAGGTAGTTTAGACTGATTTTTGCAGCAAACTAGGCTTTCTTGTTGAGTTAGTTGTATGGATGAATGCTTTTGATTTAGCAGATGACTTTGTTTGTAAAATTTTGGACATTTGCTATATTTTTAAAGATGTTTTTTTTCTCCTTCGAATGTTTGTAATGTTATTGTAACTTTCAAAGTTTTTGTTTTGTGTTGACAGGGGTTGTTCCAGTTGCTAGAGCCTGTCGTGGTTCTTCGCTGCAGGTCACAGGACTTGGATCTTGTCAAGGCAAGTGTGTGTGTGTACGTGTGTGTGTGAGTGTGCACATGTGCGTGTGTGTGCGAGTGTGTGAACCTTTTTATGTATGTGTTTGTGGATGGTTGTGTGTGCGACCTGTGTGCATGTGTGTGCACATTCTTTAGATATAGCTTGGAGTAAGAAACGGCATTTGTTGTTAAACTTGTTAGCCTTCAGCTTTATATTTTATGTTGTTTCTGGTCGAGATGTCGTTTCACTTGGAAAGGCGTCATCCTTGATCATGGAGAAGGAAAATTTGTTATCTGTCTTCACTGCTACCAGAAACATGTGTACCACAAAGCTCGTTCACATGTTCACGTCCACATAGGTATCCAGCTGTCTTGAGGAACCAAAATGTGTGGGTGTGCCCAAAGAGTGGGTTGGGGAATTCTCCTTGAATCTGTACATTTCAGACGAAACCTGATCGGTTTTCTGAGGGAGAGAAATAATCTCCAAGGAAAAAATTCTGATCTGGATAAAAAGATCACTTTTTATATAGACCTAGTACACAAGTCCTGATCAATGTGTTATGGTACACTGACCAGAAATAAGGAGATTTTCGGCCAGTCGAGGTCTCCTGATACCCTTCAGTAATGCCCAAAATGTTTGGAACGGTGTGTCCACCAAGGGGGCGTTGACCTTGCACCCCACCAGGGCCTTGGTGACCCCTGGACCCTGTCTGTTTCAGATTTTGTTTTCAAGACAGTGGTTCCCCAGCCTGAAAGAGGTCAAGCCCTGCTTCAGGGGAGAATGGTTTGTGTGTTGCTTTACATTAACTTTCTTTGTGTTCTTCAGGAAGCTTTGACCGCTGGCATTGAGATGTACAAGAAAGCCACCAATGGCACCAAAGAAATCAAGGTCAACTTGGATACAGACCATTACCTGGGCAATGAAGTGTAAGTTGCTGTTTTAACATCTTTTTCACAGAGATTGTGGATTTAAAACCTGATAAGCAGTATCTAAAGACATTTATCATCATATTTACATAGAGAATGCTTTTTTCTTGCCTTAATTCCCATTTCCAAGATGGAGGCATTTCTTGGATTCATAATTCTTTAGAAAATATATACAAGAGCAGATAGTTGTGAAGAACGAACCTTTCACTTGAGTCACTTTCTTCTTCTTCAGCGTTCCAGAATATTCTGGTGACGTGTGAGCTCGTTTGCCCATTTGGGTTCCCCACACTATACTCTGAGAGCATAGTCAGCTTCACTCCGCTTTTGTTGAGTAGGCATGCTGGGTATTTTCGTATTTCCATAACCCACCGAACTCCGACATGGATAACAGGATCTTTTCCGTGCGCACTTGGTCTTGTGCTTGCGTGTACACACGAAGGGGGTTAAGTCACTAGCAGGTCTGCACATAAGTTGACCTGAGAGTCATTTTCAATTGATGAATGATTGTGAAGTTAAGTTTGAGGTTGCAATGGAATATTGACTTTTGTATGTTTTTCATGTTCATTAAGCTTCATAGTGGATGAATTAAACTGTAATGACAGGTTTGCTACATTGGTCCCAACAGAAACGTACTGCATGTTCTCAATTGTTATTGTGTGCAGGTCTGGGGGCGTGGAGTTGTCGAACCGTAACGAGAAGATCAAGGTGATCAACACACTGGACAGCAGGCTGGACCTCATCTTCCAACAGGTAAGTACTCTCATACTCTTTTGTCACTCCTCAGACCTTCGTGGTGGACTGGGCGTTAAGCAAACAAACAAACAAACTCCTCAGACTCTTCCATTTCACAAACAACGCAGCCACCTCGAATCGCTTTCAAAACAGCATCAGGATCTATCATAATACAACTTGTGCACCGAATGCAATGTGAAGTATGCCAAATCAAATAAGCAAAGTAATAAAATCAATATAGACTGCATTTTTGGGGGGTCACACCTCTCGGTGTGAAGGAATGCAATCTGCGTTCAGGAAAGTTCTGTGCAGTTGAGTCAATTTTCTCTGAGTGATAACTGGTATGACAACTTAAGTTTTTATTGTTCTAATATTTATTGTTTGTGTATGTTTTGTGTATTTTTCAGATGTTGCCAGAGCTTAGAGACATCTTGTTCGGCCGAAACCCCAACCGACGATTCACTGACTAGATAGACCAGCAGACATTCCAACGTTCCCCACCCAGGCAGAGTGAAGATCAACCAAGTCACTGGTTTCATATGATAATGATAGTCTCTTGATGTGTAGCACAGGTCTACACTGTAACATGATTTCAGATAATCATTTGTAAATGTGACTGTTTCCATGTTAACTTCAGAAGGGTTCAGGGACCAAGAACAAAGTGTGTTCCTCTGTTTGTAGGAAATGGTTTTAAATTTATCATTTTCCTTTCTGTGTAATGCATTTGTAGAAAAAACATGTGTGATGTGTTTTTAGGAAAATAAAAATTAACACACTGGCATAGAAAAAGGGCCTGAGAAGTGTAACATGTGTGCATGATTACTAGTCTGGAACGTGAGTTTCATTGCAGATGGCAGGAAGAATTCAGAGTATTGAGTAAGTCATTGTTTGTGTGAAGATATATACAGTTGCGATCAGTTGTGAATGTAGACTTTGAAAGCAAGTGTTTCCATGTTCTAGTGGTAGAACAACACACATAGCAGTACAAGTTGCATAATTGTTGTACATTGAATGTCGTGTGTAGAACAACAGAATAGTTCAGATGTTTTCTGATTCTCAGTTTCGAGTGTTTTGCATAGTCCGCAGAAATTTTGTCGGGCTCCTGACCTGAGTACCGTAAGTGTTTAGTCTGGTTTTAGTGCAGACTCTGGTAATATTATACACTATAAGTATAATCATAACTATATTATTAGTCTGTCCACTTTCTTCTTTCCACATAATTGTAAGCTCTTTCCTTTGATCCTTTATTGGTGTAACATTTGTACTGGAGTTCCGTCAAAGTCAGATATATCGTTTTATGCAAATAAGAATGATATCCTGGCTTTTGATTTGTCATCACCATGGCTGTGATTAATGAATAACATGGGTAAATTAGCTGTTATGCTGGTGGTACGCTTGTGGCTTTTTTTTCTGTCCAGTATGTGCGAGTTTGAAAGAAATTATGGTTTTGGTTTGGTTGTAAATATGTGAACAAATGAAGAACTTCTTTTCTTTCGATTGAGGTTTTGAGAGTTGTATTAATATTTACAAATTGTAATTAGTGATTATTGCTTTGTTTTCTAAATTCTGATGTGGTGTGTTTTGTAGCTGGTGTGAATGAGTTAAACAATTTTAGATTGTGATTTATAAAGTTAAAAACATCTTTACAATCTCAATAACTTGTGGTCAGTTTGTCTCTCATAATCATACTGTATGTAGCATTTATTCAGAAAATTATCAAATAGATTTCCGCTTTGTTAAAGCATTTCTTCTGCGTGTCTGTTTCTCTTCTGATAACATCAAACTAAGTTGCTACATATATACAAGAAGGAAGGAAGTGTATGTGTGTTGGATACTGTCATAGAACTTTATACCAATGTACATATTGACAAATGTGTACATATTGAGGATGCTTTGTCTGGTAAATGTATGACAATTGGTGTATTAGATTAGTGTCGCATAAATAGGTCTGTGAGTTACATCATTCGGAATCCTGGTTGATGAAATAAACGTTATCTTCTTCACTTTCTGTTTTTGTTTTTAAGTGTGTGTGTGTTTGAGCACTAACGTTTGTGTTTGTGTTTGTGTACATAATTATGTGTGTGTGCGTATGTGTGTGCGTACGTGAGTACATGTATAGCTGTTATAGCTGGCTGACTAACAGTGGTTGTGAATAACTGTATAGCCTGTGAGGCAAATGCATATCAAATTTCATCCCTGTTGTACAATGTCTGCATTGAACAAGCTGTGTGTTGTGGTGAAATGCTCTTGACAGGCTCTCGCTCTCTTTCTCTGTCTGTCTGTCTGTCTGTCTGTCTGTCTCTCTCTCTCTCTCTCTCTCTCTCTCTCTCTCTCTCTCTCTCTCTCTCTCTCTCTCTCTCTCTCTCTCTCTCTCTCTCTCTCTCTCTCTCATTTATCTATAGCAAGTCATGAGAGGCTCCCCACAATCCCACTGTTATAGTCTAAAGTTATTGTTTCTTTCCAATCGGGTTGAAAGATACATGTGTCAAAAGAACGATAACAAACTACCAAGTGACACAGAAGGCCGAGGGGCATAGTTCTCTCCCTTGTATGGTGCTGGTTGCCTGTATCCAAGGGCATGGTACAACATGTATCAACTGTTATACGAGTGTTGAATTTCTGAACAGAACACTCTGGATTTTCGTTTAGAACGCGTATCAGCGTGAATGTGTGTTCCACCACTGTTGTGTGTTATGTTGAGTGTACCACAGAATTAAATTTGCCGTTTTCCTGATTGCCGGGACGATACAACATTGTTTTCTTTTACAAAAGCAAATAAATAAATCAATTACTTGCCTGTGATCCTTTCAATATTAGGAAAAACAGAAGGCGAAAGAAAAAACAGAATTTGATACCAAAAAAAAGCCTGGAAATAAAACAGCAACAAACACAAGAAGAAGAAGAAGAACAAGAAGAACAAGAACAACATTATAATCATCCTCATCTCATTAATCATCCACAATTATAATAACAACAACAACAACAACAGGCAGCAGCAGCAGCAGCAGCAGCCAACAACACCAACAACAACAACAACGTGTCTGACATGAAGAGGAGCCTTTACAGCTTTGAGAGACAACGGACAATGGATTATTTGTCAGGACAGGCTAATCAAGAAGATAAAACAGGCTCTGTATTGCCCGTGAAGCACGTGATTGCATAACTCAGGAATATGTAAACTGTGTTGTTATATCCATTCGATCACTTCGCTGAAACACGTGACTGCACTGAACAACAAAGATTTGAATTATGCCATGATGGTCAATTATAACCCTGACTTCATTGAAATACACGAAAGAACAATGAAAATATAAACGTTATGATAATTAGCCATTCTTTGAATTCAGTGAAGTACATATATACATGAATTGCGAATATAGTGATTATCATTAAGATTGATTAATGATAATTTCTTGTGTTCCGTGCAATCGCCAATAGAAATCAATTGTCATTTTCGTTAATTTGATAATTGAAAGTTGTGTAGGAACTGGGAGGTAGAGGAGGGGGGGGGGACAACTTTGTTCTGGTCATATGGCATTGAATAGACAAAGTATTCCTAGTCTCTTTAATTGTGCAGAGCTCTCACCCCAATCTTCCTCTCTCCTCCCTGTCTTACCTCCATTCGCCCCAGCCCCCTCACCCTTACCACCTCATACTCTCTCACCCAAGAGCTATGAAACAAATCCATTTATTTTGCCAGGTGAAAGCTAAACAAAGAGGGCGTTTAAGTATACATTTCGAAAGTCCATTCTCTTTGAATGCATTAAGTCTTGATTAACACGGTGCAAAGGCGGATCCAGGATCTTAAGGAAGGGGGGGGGGGGGGGGGGGGGGCGGCGTATGACCAGAACAAAGTTGCCCCCCCCCCCCCGGAATTTTTGTTTCAAGGAAGCAAAATGCTGCCATCTAGGGCCACCTGAGCTCAGAAACTGTCATTTAATCATCTCTCTCTCTCTCTCTCTCTCTCTCTCTCTCTCTCTCTCTCTGTCTCTCTCTCTCTCTCTCTCTCTCTCTCTCTCTCTCTCTCTCTCTCTCTCTCTCTCTCTCTCTTTTACATTTAGTAAAGTTTTGACTAAATGTTTTAACATAGAGGGGGGAATCGAGACGAGGGTCGTGGTGTCTCTATGTGTGTGTAGAGCGATTCAGACTAAACTACCGGACCGATCTTTATGACATTTGACATGAGAGTTCCTGGGAGTGATATCCCCGGACGTTTTTTTTCTTTTTTTGGATAAATGTCTTTGATGACGTCATATCCGGCATTTTGTATAAGTTGAGGCGGCACTGTCACACCCTCATTTTTCAATCAAATTGATTGAACGTTTGGCAAAGCAATCTTCGACGAAGGCCGGACTTCGGTATTGCATTTTAGCTTGGAGGCTTAAAATTTCATTAATGACTTTGGTCGGGCATTTTGTGTTTAGTGAAAACAATAATTCTTTTTCGTAATTTAATTTTGTGTGTGTAGGATAGTCATGCTGTGATGCGGGCAATCCTTCTTCTTCTTCTTCAGCGTTCCAGAATTTTCTGGTGACGTGTGAGCTCGTTTGCCCATTTGGGTTCCCCAAACTATACTCTGAGAGCATAGTCAGCGGCTTTACTCCGCTTTCGTTGAGTAGACATGCTGGGTATTTTCGTGTTTCCATAACCCACCGAACTTCGACAAGGATTACAAGATCTTTTTCGTGCGCACTTGGTCTTGTGCTTGCGTGTACACACGAAGGGGGTTAAGTCACTAGCAGGTCTGCACATAAGTTGACCTGGGAGATCGGAAAAATCTCCACTCTTAACCCACCAGGCGGGCAATCCTTCAGTGTTAAGGCATTAGGTGTACAAGGACATGACTCGATCCTCTTTTATGAGTGAGCAGGGCCGGACCCAGGGGGGGGGGGGGGGGGTTCCAGGGGTTCCGGAACCCCACCCTTGGAAAAAGCATGTACCTTGCTTTGAGTGTTTTTTTTAAATTTTTTTACTAGTTTTAGCACCAAAACAATGCTGCTCTTAACCCTCAAAACAAGGCCCAGAATGCACCAGATTGCACAGATTTTAACCGTTTTTCAAAAATGTTCCGGGGGAGAATGCCCCCGGACCCCCTTGGTTCGCGCGCCTGCATGTGGCTTCGCCACTTCGCTGATTTGCCCCCTCCCCCCCCCAAAAAAAAACCCTAACCCTAACCCCCCTTACAACTTATTTGGTCCGGCCCTGGTGAGGCTTGAACGAGACTCCGCGATTTGGTTTGTAACAAACAAGTTATACATTCAAACCGCAGTTTATTTTCTAGTTTTTCCAGACTTTTGTTGCATGGTAAGCCTACAATCGAGCCTGCCCTTGCGTCCACCTCTTGATAACGACCACTTACCCCAAAGAAATCCTTGCAAAGTTCTTTCCTATGTGATTCACCTTTCGATAACAATCACCTGTTTGTAAGGATCACTTTGGGTTGGTACCTTGCATGGTCGTTATAGAACGGTTTATATACTGATATTCATTTGAAAATACCTGAGATAGTTACCGATTCGAACATGTTGTTTGTGTGTACCATGCCGTGAACACGCAGTGGACAATATTGCTTTAACATGTTAATTTGTCACACTCCACATGTTTGGCAGCCAATCGCAGAGCACACGCTGTTGGTCCAATCTCTTAAGGGTCGTCTGAAACGAAAGTGAAACGTTTGTTTTCCGACGAGGGTATTTTGGTCACTTGTTGACTCCAACAACAGGTCAATGAGTAAAGGTCACCATGGCGCGTGGCCACGTGTTACAGATATAAAAAGCAACAAAAACGCAAAAGAAGGAGAGGGTTGAACGAGGGAAAACATGGGAAAGAAATACGAGTGTGGGGGGCCGGGGGGGGGGGGGTGATCAACAAACAAACACACACACACACACACACACACACACACACACACACACACACACACACACACACACACACACACACACACACACACAAGCAAACAAAAACATGTGCGACAACAAAACAAAACAACAACAACAACAACAACAACAACAACAAACAGACAAGCATATTGTTTGCAGTGTTTATAAACAAGTGCACAGCTGTTGCACACTATCGTGAACAAAGAGATGGGTTCGTAAATTGACATGACCAAGACAACTTTGCAGCTGGTGTAAACATTAATGAACTATTTGTGAGCGCCTGTCAGCGTTTGTGTCGTAGTTTGCTTCCCCAACCAACAAACGTTTGCTGAAAATTACGCGACTGCTGAATAGAAGTTCTCACCAATCTTGAAAAGTCAGGGCTCCCCATAGCGCGCGTCCCTGCGTCCTATACGCACTAGAAGCCGAAAACACAAACTAGAAATATATGGAGGGGGTCCCTGGACGCACTAGATTTTAAAAGTGAGCGGGTCCTAGGAAGCACTAAATTTCCTTTATCGTGCGTACCGTATAATAATATCATTTTCAGACTGCAATCAACACTTCGCAGTTCACTATACGTGACCACAATGTTCAATAAGTACACTGGGACTTTTCGGCTTTTGGACCCTTGTGACCCTCTAAAATACTGCAGTGGGGGTCCATGGACCCTCTAAAATTTAAAAGTGGGGGTCCCGGGACTCACTAGGAGGGGCGTCCGTGGGGAGCCCTGAAAGTTCGTGCATGCTCTGTAAAGGCTTGCCCGTTTCGCTGCCAATCAAAACTTCCTGACTGCCAGGGAATATTGGAGTTTGGGGTGTAATAATTCACAAAAAATTCTAGCTCCAAACTGGCAGTAGGTAGGAAAGTAAAACCTATGTTATTTTTAAAGGAAATTGAACCAAGAATCTGTTTTTAGTATCTAATCATGGAAATAATGCACCAGTGCATGACGGGTATACAACAACAACAACAACAACAACAACAACAACAACAAGAGTACAGCGACATCGTTAGACAAGCAAAACATTGATCATAATCGTCTCCAGATATAAAACTGCCGTTTATTTTCTTCTTCTTCTTCGTTCATGGGCTCAGACTCCCACGTTCACTCGTGTTTTTAGCACGAATGGATTTTTACGTGTATGACCGTTTTTACCCCGCCATTCAGGCAGCATACGCCGATTTCGGGGGAGGCATGCTGGGTATTTTTGTGTTTCTATAACCCACCGAACTCTGACATGGATTACAGGATCTTTTCCGTGCGCACTTGGTCTTGTGCTTGCGTGTACACACGAAGGGGGTTAAGTCACTAGCAGGTCTGCACATAAGTTGACCTGGGAGATCGGAAAAATCTCCACTCTTAACCCACCAGGCGGCAGCGACCGGGATTCGAACTCACGACCTCCCGATTAGAAGGCCGACGTCTTACCACTACGCCACTGCGCCCGTCACTGCCGTTTATCGTTCCAGAATACTTATGATAGTCACATAACATGTTAATGTGGCACGCTGCCTTTATTTGATGCAGGCAATGGTTGGCATGTCTCCGAGATGCTGTTAATCAATCCTGAAACAGCTTCATTCCAACGAGGCTATTTTGTGTCATGTATTGACCCTTCTAACAAGTCAATGAGTAAAGGTCGCGTGACCGCGTGGTCAAGATCTAGAAACTAACAACGCAGAACAACGCAGATGGAAAATACAGGGGAAAAGATAAATGGAGTTTGGGGGGATGCGGAGAAAAGAAGAGAGAAGGAAATGAAAATATGAAGACAGAAATAAACAAACCACAAACATATTTGTGACCCTCCACCACGGAATGAGTCGCATGTCACCTTTGCATGATTTTCATATTTTTTTATTTTCCTAAAGAGTTTTTTATGCTCTATCCAGTGGTGAAAACCGTTTTAGAAAAGAGCGAAAACTGTTTGAGTTATAAGCCTGTGACTAAGGTGACCCTCACAGTGTTATCAGACACTCCCCGGACTTATATTAAGCCTAGCGCAGAACCGCGCAAGGTGACATGCGACTCATTTCGTGGTGAAGGGTCACATTTGCTTTGTCTAAATTGCCGTATAAATAGCAACATTAAAAAGTGTAGGGTGTGTGAACAAACATGACCAAGAACATTCCTGGGGAGTTGCAGCTGATGAAATTAACAGCAAACTATTCTTGTTCGACCAGCAGCGTTTTTACATTTAGTCAAGTTTTGACTAAATGTTTTAACATCGAGGGGGAATCGAAACGAGGGTCGTGGTGTATGTGCGTGTGTCTGTGTGTGTGTGTGTGTGTGTGTGTGTGTAGAGCGATTCAGACTAAACTACTGGACCGATCTTTATGAAATTTGACATGAGAGTTCCTGGGTATGAAATCCCCGAACATTTTTTTTCATTTTTTTGATAAATGTCTTTGATGACGTCATATCCGGCTTTTCGTGAAAGTTGAGGCGGCACTGTCACGCCCTCATTTTTCAACCAAATTGGTTGCAATTTTGGTCAAGTAATCTTCGACGAAGCCCGGACTTCGGTATTGCATTTCAGCTTGGTGGCTTAAAAATTAATTAATGACTTTGGTCATTAAAAATCTGAAAATTGTAAAAAAAAATAAAAATTTATAAAACGATCCAAATTTACGTTTATCTTATTCTCCATCATTTGCTGATTCCAAAAACATATAAATATGTTATATTCGGATTAAAAACAAGCTCTGAAAATTAAATATATAAAAATTATTATGAAAATTAAATTGTCCAAATCAATTTAAAAACACTTTCATCTTATTCCTTGTCGGTTCCTGATTCCAAAAACATATAGATATGATATGTTTGGATTAAAAACACGCTCAGAAAGTTAAAACAAAGAGAGGTACAGAAAAGCGTGCTATCCTTCTTAGCGCAACTACTACCCCGCTCTTCTTGTCAATTTCACTGCCTTTGCCATGAGCGGTGGACTGACGATGCTACGAGTATACGGTCTTGCTGAAAAATGGCATTGCGTTCAGTTTCATTCTGTGAGTTCGACAGCTACTTGACTAAATATTGTATTTTCGCCTTACGCGACTTGTTGTCATTGTTTTCTCACTCAAGGAAAGACAGTATGCTGGAAATGACGTGACTTCGACATTGTTTAGGTTCAATCTTAAAGAGTTCATGCATGCACAGCCTGTCAACTCTGTGGAACTTTTTACGGAATTTATTTTGGCAATCTAACTAAATCCGTTAGTGTTTGTTTTTTCACATAAAGTTTTTTATTTTTTATTTAGACAGGTTTTATTCAACATTACAGAGGCAAACTGCAGCAAAAAAACATATCTTAATTTAGGTTTTCAGAGGTTTTTTTGTGGGGGGCAAAGCAACATTTCGATGCAATGTTTTTATTTTGATTTTGTGGATGTGTGTGTGTGTGTGCCATAAAAAAAAACTCGATCGAATATTTATTTTGTTAAAGAAGGAGAATGGCAACATTATTAGAAGAAAAAAACCTTTTACTATGAGAGAGATTATAATCAACTCAGTTTAGATTAAAACTGCCGTTTATCAGTCCAAATAATTTCTGACAATCCGATAAGTTGTTGACTTTTTGTCCACGAGCGCTGAATTTGATATGCCGGCTATTGTAAGAGCTGGAACTAACTAGAAACAGTATTTTTTACCGAAGCTGTTTTGGGTCAGATATTGACCCTTCCAACAAGTCAATGTATAAAGGCTTGCAAGTCGTGTGGACGCGTGGAACAAATCGAGAAATCAACAAACGCAAAAGAACAGTTGCGTGTGAAAAAAAAAGTTTGCATTGTCCAGAAATCAAGAAACTGACAACGCGGAACAACAGTTGTGTGGAAACCATGCAAAAAAGTGTGCAATGTCCAGACACAATTGCGCAGCTGCTGGGCAGCAAGATGTACACACTGCTGGGTTTGTAGCTCACTTTGACCAAAACAGTCTGGGAAGAAGTGGGTGAGATGGGATTGGTAACGGTTGCAGCCGGTGCAAATATCAGCGAACTATTCTTGGGCAACTCACAGTCGTTTTTGTGTGTATTTTTTTTTATATTTTTTTTTGCTTTTTTTTCTTCCCAAAGAACGCATTCTTGCTGGAAATTAAGTGTCTGCGAGATTGTGGATCCAACCTTGAAAAGTTCATGCATGCACTGTCAACGCTAAAGTTCTTGTGGGCTATTTTCAGCTACACTAATGATGAAGCTATTTTGGGTCATTGTTGACCCCTCCAACAAGCCAGTGAGTAAAGGTCACCAAGTCACGTGACCACGAGAGACAGGTCTAGAAACTAACAAAACAAAACACAAGAAAAAAGGAAAAAGAGAGGAAAAGGAACCAGACATCGAATACATTTAATAAATGGGGAGGTTGGTGCGAGGGGGAGAGATCGTGGGAAAGGAACGCCTTACTAAATATATAAAAATTGAAACGTCATCATAAATATGCACATACAGCAACATGAACAATTACGTGCTTAAATAAGCACGATTGAATAACTTTTGGAGGGGAATTTAGTTGAAGCTGATGCAAATATTAGCGAACTGTTCTTGTACAACTAGCAGTGTTTTTGTTGTTGCTTTTCTTGCCATTTGCTGGAAATTGCGCGACTATGAAATCGTAGATCCACCCCATGTCTATTCATGCACCGTCAACTTTTACCGACAGTTTGTAATGAACTATTTTTTGTATCTAAATCATGCAACTACGTGTATTTTCTTTCCATGGAAAAAGCTTGGATCCTATGTTGGTCTGCTTCGTGTATTTATACTCATACAATCTGTTGTGTTTTCGATGCATATATTAATTAAGACAATAGAACCTCTTTTATTAATTTTGGAAATTTGATGTCCTAATCTAGCAATTTTCATCTCCTTAGTTTTGGACACAGGATGAGTGGTAGATGTAATTCTGATTTTAAAAACACATTATTTAAAGTGACGTGTCGAAAAAACATAAAGAAAAAAAGTCGCGTAAGGCGAAAATACAACATTTAGTCAAGCTCAGTCGAACTCACAGAATGAAACTGAACGCATTGCATTTTTTCCGCAAGACCGTACACTCGTAGCATCGTCTGTCCACCGCTCGTGGCAAAGGCAGTGAAATTAACAATCCAGAAAAGCGCGGTAGCGGTTGCGCTGAGGAGGATAGCACGCTTTTCTATATCTCTATTCTTTTTAACTCTCTGAACGTGTTTTTAATCCAGACATATCATATCTATATGTTTTTGGAATCAGGAACGGACAAAGAATAAGATGAAATTGTTTTGAAATCGATTTCAGAAATTTAATTTTAATCATAATTTTAATATTTTTAATTTTCAGAGCTTGTTTTTAATCCGAATATAACATATTTATATGTTTTTGGAATCAGAAAATGATGAAGAATACGATAAACGTAATTTTGGATCGTTTTATAAAAACATAATTTTAATTACAATTTTCAGATTTTTAATGACCAAAGTCATTAATTAATTTTAAAGCCTCCATGCTGAAATGCAATACCAAAGTCCGGCCTTTGTCGAAGATTGCTTGGCCAAAATTTCAATCAATTTGATTGAAAAATGAGGGTGTGACAGTGCCGCCTCAACTTTTACAAAATGCCGGATATGACGTCATCAAAGACATTTATCGAAAAACTGAAAAAAACGTCTGGGGATATCATATCCAGGAACTCTCATGAAAAATTTCATAAAGATCGGTCCAGTAGTTTACTCTGAATCGCTCTACACACACACAGACACACACAGACACACACAGACACACACACACACACACACACCACAACCCTCGTCTCGATTCCCCCCTCTATGTTAAAACATTTAGTCAAAACTTGACTAAATGTAAAAAGAAGAAACAGAAAAAATATCCAGCAAGAACAAGAACAGGAACATTAACAGCGCAGCAGCAGAAACAACGACACGGTTACCAAGTACACTCCGTATAGAACCGATACCTCCTCGCAATGGAAGCTTCAACGTTGTTTTTTCTGCGTAGATACATAGCAATGGTAACACACACAATATAAAAGTATACCACGTAAACACAATGTCAACGTCAAATACAACAGAAACTCATAAACCATGAGTTTTGCTATAATTTTAAGCTTAAAACCAAAAATAGTTACGCTCACGGATGACAACCAGGATGAAACTATTTACTTCAAGGTAATCAAGTACACTCCTCAGAGCCAACGTGACAGAAGCTTAAAGGTACACGTACATCGACCCCCCTCCCTTGTGGATAATCTAGTAGATCAGCATAGCTTTGTCCATGGTTGTACCTGGCTTAGGAGCCAAGCAGCTCAGTTGGTGTAGCACTGGATTTGTGATCCGCGGGCCGGTGTAACACGAAATTTTTACTCCACGAAAAATTTACTCCGGAGAAAAAATTTCGTACGAAATTTTTACTCCGAGTACACCTTTCGTACGAGAAAAGAACTCCCCAAGGCACGAACAAATTACTCCCTCCACGAAATTTTTACTCCCCATTGTTTTTTTTACTTCCAGTAAAAATCTCGTACTCAAAAATGGGATGCGGGCGAAGGGATAATGCCAATAAGTGATCTCGCGCACACGAATGTCACGCTACCTTCCCTCCACCCCTTCAACCACCAAGACTAACAGGGGACAAAGGAGTAAAAATTTTGTACACCTGGCATGGGAAGTTAAATTGCTCGTGTTAGAGTGAAGTAATTTATTTGTTATTTATTCGTCAGGGGAGTAACATTTTTGTTCGAAAGTTTTACTCGGAACTCACCTGTCTTGGGGAGTAAATTTCTCGTGTAATGGGGGGGTGCTTTTTTCGTAAAGGGAGTAACTTTTTCGTACGAAATTTGTACTCCGGAGTAAAAATCTCGTGGGAGTAATTTTCTCGTGTTACAGGGACGGACTCGGGTCAACTTTATGTGCAGACTCGGAGACGGTATTCATGTCCCATCGCCATGTCACCACTGTGGTACGTAAAAGACCTTGGTCATTCTGCCATCAGTGCATGTGGCTGACTATATATACACCTAAAACACGCACACACCTGGGTAGCTTGACCCTGTTCCTGCTAGCTTTCCACGGAGAGGAAGCGACCCGAATTGCCGAAGGCCCCAATCATCGCTACATTTGACAAGAACACGAACAAGAACAAGAGCGTTGCCAGCAGGAGAAACTAGAGCTACATCTGCCGCGCGCCGATGTTGGCTTTTAACACTATTCTGTAAACTTGACTTGCAAAAAAGATCCACACGGGGAAGACGGTATCTTTAAAAGTTTGTTTTTCAATGTACCTCCACGAGGTCAGCCCTGGACGACCCCCTGAAAGACCTTGCACACCCTGTACCCTCGGACACTCACGTTTAAACCCAGCTTCGCTAAACCTCGTTGTATACACAGCGCTAAGATAGCCACATGCTGATACCCAGGTGCCAAACTCGGGTGGGAAAACATGTCAATCCACCCCTCCCCAATACCGTCAACTCGGGTCGGGATTTTGGCCGCCGAAAACGAACCCATTGACAAGGCGACAAACATGTGATGTTATCGTCCCAGAGCGTTCTCGCTGAGTGGAGATTGTTCTGTTGTGTCGTTCCTACTGAGGGGAAGGGTTTTAAGGACAGCTTCCCTTTCTGGACAGTTGAGGTCTTACTTCGGTTTGTACTGGGTTGAACTCGTGGCGTTGAATTACACCACAGCTTTTTATATTTAGTCAAGTTTTGACTGAATATTTTAACATCGAGGGGGAATCGAAACGAGGGTCGTGGTGTATGTGCGTGTGTGTGTGTGTGTGTCTGTGTGTGTGTGTGTGTGTGTGTGTGTGTGTGTGTGTAGAGCGATTCAGACTAAACTACTGGACCGATCTTTATGAAATTTGACATGAGAGTTCCTGGGTATGAAATCCCCGAACGTTTTTTTCATTTTTTGGATAAATGTCTTTGATGACGTCATATCCGGCTTTTCGTGAAAGTTGAGGCGGCACTGTCACGCCCTCATTTTTCAACCAAATTGGTTGAAATTTTGGTCAAGTAATCTTCGACGAAGCCCGGACTTCGGTATTGCATTTCAGCTTGGTGGCTTAAAAATTAATTAATGACTTTGGTCATTAAATATCAGAAAATTGTAAAAAAAAAATAAAAATTTATAAAACGATCCAAATTTACGTTTATCTTATTCTCCATCATTTGCTGATTCCAAAAACATATAAATATGTTATATTCGGATTAAAAACAAGCTCTGAAAATTAAATATATAAAAATTATTATCAAAATTAAATTGTCCAAATCAATTCAAAAACACTTTCATCTTATTCCTCGTCGGTTCCTGATTCCAAAAACATATAGATATGATATGTTTGGATTAAAAACACGCTCAGAAAGTTCAAACAAAGAGAGGTACAGAAAAGCGTGCTATCCTTCTTAGCGCAACTACTACCCCGCTCTTCTTGTCAATTTCACTGCCTTTGCCATGAGCGGTGGACTGACGATGCTACGAGTATACGGTCTTGCTGCGTTGCATTGCGTTCAGTTTCATTCTGTGAGTTCGACAGCTACTTGACTAAATGTTGTATTTTCGCCTTACGCGACTTGTTTTTTATATAATTGTTTTTTATTGTTTAACTTTTATTTTTCATTTTTATTTTTATAAAGGTTGAACATTTAATTCAAATTGTTAGAAATCTGTGGGTAATTGCAAGGTTGAGCAAAATGCACATAGTTGGCTCGGACTAATTCATGAATATGAGTGCTACATGAATAAGGACAGTTGCATGAATGATGCATTCATTTATAAATTGAGTAACTCTAAAACTCAGTTACTCTTGTTGCCAATGTATGTAACGCCGGTGTTGTCGTACCATATCAGTCAGCCAATCTTCTTCTTCTTCTTGTCGTTCGCCAATGCTGAACTTGGAGTCCAGCTCTGGTAATGAAGCTGGTGGTAGTCAGCCAATCACATGACAACAAAACAAAACAGAATAAGAACTACAAGAACACTTGAGGTACAGCTGTCAGCCCTTAAATCTTATATGGATATTTGTAACAAACTCAGTTGTAGGTATTAGGCATTAATTAAGATGAACATGAAAGGCACACGAGTCTTCAGCGCAAATTTGAAACAGAAACCAGGGGAACATATAGACCTTCAAACTATTACCCGGTACAACGAAAGAAAGAAAGGAAGAAAGAAAGACAGAAAGAAAGAAGCAAACGCACACACAACTATGTCTACATAAAAGCAAATCCGTAGAGAGCATCACCAAGAAGATCCGAAACAGTGACACCCCCCCCCCCCCCCCCCCTCGAAAAAAAAAAATATCAATGAGTTCTTTTTTCAGAAGTTCTGATTAGTCATCAGTAGACTACACGTAACATTTCTTTCGCAATGAATTATGACATCCTATTCTATCCTTGGGCGTACTTCACAGATTATTCACATGTCAGCACATTAGCTTCACTCCTTACCTTATCGAATCTTCTGTATGTAAATTAATGCTCTTCAATGATACAGTACAAATACCAAACCATCACTGATTACCTCACAAAGATGTCTCGAAACAATGCTATATTACACGCTTTGGGTGGGATATACAACAAAGAGGGTGGTATATTGAATTATATCTTCCAGGGAGCGGTCAGTAATTCTATCAACAGAGAGGGTGGTATATTGAATTATATCTTCCAGGGAGCGGTCAGTAATTCTATCAACACCTCAGTTCGTGTGACGGGCACCGTGCGTTATCTCTCGGTCAGCCGTTTGCGGGAACGACCTGACGGGGCTTGCTGACCGCAGAGTGGACAGAGAGTGACCGTGTCATTGGATGGAATGCCGATTAGAGGTAATTGTAGGCCTTAAAACCAAGTCATACTGGTCAATACGTTGGCTTATGGGGTAAGATCTGTGTGGGTCCGAGAGAAATCGGAAGTGTAGTTATGTAAGTTACAGTGCGTCTTTGTGCCACCAAAAGCGTTACTCGGGTTGGTCAAACAGGAGTCCTTTATGGTTTCTCAAATCCAGAAATACAATCCCTAGACTTCTTCAGAACATAACAAAATATCTTCCCTTCCCTTTCACTTTCTCCAAGTGGGGTCACGCGTAACAAACTGGTGACCGTCGTCTCACTTATTTTAAACTAAACGTTGATTTTTTATTTATTGAAGCAGATACTTTTGATTTCGTAGCAGTTAACGTTTTTTTAAAGCAGATACTTTGGTTTCCATAGCAGTTATCAATCCATTATCAAGAATAACAAATAAAACAACAATAAATAAACAAATAAAAAAAAAAGAACAAATACATTACAAAAACAACGACGGAAAAACTATCAAGTTTATGGCACGATTGATTTGCGAATGTTAACTTTTGTCCAAAATGTAACATTCCATAAACCTAACCTTTCTAGGTTTTTTTTATTCAAGACACAAATTGCTAATACACTGCAACATAATTTCTGCAAACAACATCTTCATCACGTCTTGTGTACCATTTCACGAAACGACGGGCGAGTCGGGTTTACTGTGTAGAGCCCAGCCAAAGCTAACTGAAGAGAGATCTTAAACAGGCAACTCTCTATCTGGATGTTAGCACCATGACGCTGACCGGAATGTGCGGAATGTGAACAATGACACGGACCGCACGATTATTGTTTTAAAACTGATTCACCGTCGTGTGCGTGAAATTGACTGAATTTTGTGTTAAAGCTACTGACATTCGGTAGTGTCCAATTTGGTTCCCTTTTCTGGCTTTTATATTTGTATTTTTTTGTACTGATTTTAAAGTAAATCGATTTCAAGACGAAAAACAAAAGATATAACTCAAACAAAAATAGAAAATGTAAATAAAAAACAACGGCGAGGATAGAAATAACCTTCAGATTGCTTAGACGTACATTGTTTCAGAAGGTAAGAGCATGTGTTAAGGCTACAGTGTAAACTGCTACCTCTATTGTATACAGCAAACAGAACATTTCGTAAATATACGATGTCTTATATTTTAAAACTGAGTTTCATACAAAACTATGCACACAAAAATTAAAAGTGCTTCTGTGAAATGTGTTGTCTTTTAAACAGCAAACAGTAAACATTATATAGCTGATTCGATTCTATATTAACATACATACACATATAAAATACTTATCTACATGTTTCTTCACAAATTGACCTTGCACCGACAGTTACGTACCAAAGTCACTGAGTATAAAAGTCAGGATCCGTCATAGGTATAGTACTACGAACTTAATTTCTACCAAACCATCACCGATTCTAATCGTCTATTCCGGAGCAGCTATCTACGTAGGTAGCTTCAATCTGGGACATTTTTTTCGGATCACCAGTTTGTTTTCGTATACGATGAAGCGTGCTGATACGAAACTACCGTACTGGTTGACTTTGAATGTGCTTTTGTTAACCAGCCTCGCTTTCAGCGGGGAATACACAATGCCCGGATTTCACAGAGATCGTGCGAAGGTTATCGTGTTTCTGCTGTGGCTATTTTGGTGTCTATATCTTCTGGCGATCGACTTTTTCGCTCGAAAATCATTTGTGACCCTCCACCACGAAATGAGTCGCATGTCACCACGCGCGGTTCTGCGCTAGGCTTAATAAAAGTCCGGGGAGTGTCTGGTAACAGTGTGAGGGTCACCTTAGTCACAGGCTTATAACTCAAACAGTTTTCGCTCTTTTCTAAAACGGTTTTCACCACTGGATAGAGCATAAAAAACTCTTTAGAAAAATGTAAAAAATTATGAAAATCATGCAAAGTTGACATGCGACTCATTCCGTGGTGGAGGGTCACATTTTACCTTGCCGTTTTTGGACTTAAATGTTGCTGTTTTTAGAACGAACGAGAAGACAAAAAAGGACGTTCGGAGGATAATCTGATGCTCTGGCGAAAACACAATTTAGTATCTTAGGCCTAGATCGGAATTCATGCCTTGCAGCCACAAAAGCCAAAGGAATAAATTGAAAGACTAAGGGTGGAGAGTTTTGTGCGAAAACATTTTTTTTTCTTTTCTTTTAAATATGGAAATCTCTCATAGTAAGCAAAGTGACATCAGCATTTTTTCTCTGAAGCAGATGTGTATCTTCTCGTCCTAAAACGGGTACACTGTTGTTGAACATAATTAATGTTTTAATTTTATTTTTGCAGCTCTTTAGACGGATGTCTGATACGATCATGCAAAGAATAACTAACGTTGTTGTTTTGGAAACATACCAGTCTTCGTCATAGAGATTTATCTATGCCTCATGCGCTTTCCCAAAATAAGGCAACGAACAGTGGACTCCAAAGTTCCAGTAATATCTTGAATAAAGCTTAATTTTGGAAATTAATGAATAAGTAAGTTAATGCAAACGAGCAAATACATAAATAAATACATGGGACAATGCAACCTTTACTCTGTGGGCGTACGATTGTGTAAGTCGTCCCGACAAATAAAAAGAATGGAACAAAATAAATAAATAAAAACAAACATGACGAAAAAAAGATAGATAGCGTAAAATAAAGTGAAGATAGACACAATTGAATAAGGTAAATAAAATAAAATTAAAATAAAATAATAGAAAGATAAAAAGAGTACCTGGCCAATTATTCTTTGTTTTTCTTGGTCATCTTGTTTCCAATAATAAAATTAAACACAAGAATGATAAGTTATTCGAACGTTTTAATTTATGACCAATCAAAACATGACAATTTTGAATTTTGGAACGTCAGAAGTCTATCTATCTAAATCTGTTGCCGTACATTTATTCCTGGATCGTTGTTTCTTCCTTTTCTTGCCTTTTGCGAAGTGTACACAGGGTCTTTCCCTTGGTCTCTTGTGGTTTATTGTATTTTATTTCTTAAGGAAAACGTCTTTCCCCAATGTTATAAAAACACACCTCCCGACTCAATAGATACTAGCTCCCACAGCCAGAAGACAAAGTATTTAGTAAGTTCAATATTAAGTCATGGCTTATTCAGTAAAACAAAACAATTGAGAAAAAACACAGGAGCTTGTATGAACTGGCGTTGTAAAAAAGTTCATACATTTCTTTCTTTATTTGGTGTTTAACGTCGTTTTCAACCACGAAGGTTATATCGCGACGGGGAAAGGGGGGAGATGGGATAGAGCCACTTGTCAATTGTTTCTTGTTCACAAAAGCACTAATAAAAAATTTGCTCCAGGGGCTTGCAACGTAGTCTATATATATATATATATATACGACTTGTGTCTGTGTGTGTGTCTGTCTGTGTGTCTGTGTGTGTGTGTGATTGTTCGCGATGCACGGCCAAAGTTCTCGATGGATCTGCTTCAAATTTGGTGGGCATATTCAGGTACACCCGGGACAGGACACAACCTGGTCGATATTTCAACACGTGCTCTCAGCGCGCAGCGCTGAACCGATTTTGGTTCCACCTCAGCTACCCGGGCCCCCATACCGACACACCAAAGCCGCTAGACCACATCACAACGCCAAAGTTCTCGGTGGATCTTTTTCAAATTTGGACACCGTATTCAGCTACACCCCGGACACAATATCATCGATGAGATATTTCAACACGTGCTCTCAGCGCTGCGCTGAACCGATTTTGGTTTTTGTGTTCATTTCACCATTACAAGTAACTCTTCCTTATCTTCTCCAGTGTTTTCCGTTTATCTCCCTTCCTTCGTGTGGCTTCAATCCATATTCCCGTTTCTAAGTTACTATTTTTAGAATGTCACTGCGCTGTCCAGAACGCTTCCCTTGCACCCGTAAGTTGTTCTTACTGTCAAAGTGAAAAGGTCGAATCAATTTATAGCCACGCGAAAAATACACTCTCACCTATCTCTATATATGTATAGGTATAGATATACATATATATATACGGCTTCTCTGTGTGTATGTGTGTTTGTGTGTGTGTGTGGGCAAAAACCTGTGTATTGTAGAGTTCTGTTTGTGATGTGGTCTAGCTAGCGGCTTTTGTCTGTCAGTAAATCCTAACTGTAAGGCCAAAAGGAATGAGTGGTGGAATGCAGACTGTGATGAAGCCTTGGCAAACAAGCGATATCACATTAGGACATATCTCAGGCACTGCTCAGACGCTAACTTCACGAATATGAAGTCAGCTGAAATACAATTTAACCAGATCACCGCTGAGGCTAAACTTCAAAACTGGGAAAACTTTGTCCACAAAGAAACTAAAGATTACAAAGACTGTGGCAAAATCTGGAAGAAAATCCGCAGATTTAAATGTAGATACAGAACTAAAGAAAAGCCACTACTATCGGGTGATAAAATGACCACAACTGACTCTGAAAAGGCAAACCTATTAGCAGATACCTTTGCCAAAAATAGTCAATCAAAATCCCTAGATACTGAACGACTCAATTATAGGTTAGATCAGGAGAAGGGTTTCATATACCCCCCAGATGACAACCAGTTGCCTATAAACTGCATGTTTAAGGCAAAAGAAGTCCAAAACGCCATCTCTTCTTTGAAAGACCCAAAAAAATCCACAGGTTTAGACCCAATATCATATCACATGATAAAACATCTACCACCTAACTTTGTTAAGTTGCTCACTCAGTTTTTCAACCTATGCTGGTTAAAGGATACTATCCCCGCAGCGTGGTCAGACTCACAAGTAGTAGCAGTATTGAAGAGCGGAAAACCGGGCAATCTACCTGGCAGTTACCGCCCCATATCACTAACCCCCCACCTCAGCAAGATCTTTGAGCGTGTGGTGAACCAGAGGCTGGAGTTCCACCTCAATAAACACAATATCATTCCTACATGCCAGGCAGGTTTTAGGCAAGGTCGTTCGTGTGCGGACCACATTGTGCACGTCACTGAAAAAATCAAAAAGACCTTGGCACATAGTAATAATTCTCTTCTTGGAACCTTCTTTGATATTAAATCTGCGTACGACAGCGTCTGGCATGCTCGTCTACTCCTAAAACTCGGCAGAATCGGTGTCTCTGGCCACATGTACCAATTCATCAAAAACTTCATCAGCAATCGCAAGATGTCTGTCCGGGTGGGCTCTTCGGTGTCCGAAACCCATGCGCTGGACATGGGGGTTCCCCAGGGCAGTATCATCGCGCCAAACTTATTCAGCATCATGCTCTATGACATTACTTCTGTTAAGGTTGACGGTGCCAGTGTACTTCTGTATGCGGACGACCTCGCCTTAATAGACACTAATAGACCACGCCATAACAGAGTTACCAACACTGTTGACTTATCTTCTTACCAAACTAAAATCGACAACCTCTGTCAATATATGTACACCAACGGCTTCCAACTAGCCTCAAATAAAACAGTCTTTCTTGTTGTCTCCCGTAGACAACTGTACAGGAACTGCAGTATAAAGATAGGTTGTGATATTATCAAACCGAGCTTAGAAGTTAAGTTCCTCGGCGTTATCATCGATACCCGACTTAACTGGACCAGTCATATCGAACATCTGATCAATAAGGCCAACAAGGATCTTTATATCATACGCTACCTGGCGTCCCAATCCTGGGCCAGAGGACGTAAGTGTGTCACAGAGGTAGTGCGGGCATTAATTCGCTCCCGCCTCCTTTACGGGTGCGAAGCTTATTTCGCGACGCGCCCGGCGCTCATGAAAAAACTGGCTATTATAGAGTGCAGGGCGCTCAAAATAGCTCTGGGACTCTCCCAACAAGCGAGTAAGAGTCGAGTCTACAGCGAGTGTGGGTGGCTGCCCCTTGTGGATGAGATAAAACTCCGTTCAGCTCAGTATGCTGTCAGAGCCCACGCGGTAGAGAACTCTGCCTGCGAGGTCCTGACTGACTTTTTTCCTCAGCACCAAAATTATGAGGCCAACACCAAACATAGCACTCAACTCTTGGCCAAAACGCTACCCTTATCCGACACAGTAAACCGCATTCTAGCCGATAGCGGGGTGAAGGTCAGTGAGCTGGCCAGGGTCCCCCCGCCCTCCTACCCGCCTTGGCTTGAGGAAACCCCTACTATCATATACGACAGTGAAGATAATACTACCAAAAAAGATAACCCCGTCTACCTAGCTACTGTTACAAAAGAAACCCTAAACTACAAATTCTCGGAGCATTTAAAAGTCTTTACTGACGGATCCAAATTTGCAGACGGCAGCGTTGGCTGCGCCTTTGTGATCCCAGATCTCAAAATCTCAAGGAAATATACTCTTAATAAAGACATCTCCATATTCTCAGCCGAGCTATTTGCCTTGCTCATGGCATGCACTTTTATAAATGACCTCCCAGTCACACCGCGTGCGGTAGTTTTCTGCTCTGACTCGCGCTCTTCATTACAAGCTCTGCATCGAAACACATCAAATCGGGCAGAGCTACAAAGAGAAATCCTCTTTATATGTCACCAGTTAATCTCATCCGGCACATCCGTATCATTTCTCTGGGTCCCCTCTCACGTAGGGGTCCGGGGAAATGAACTGGCGGATGTCGCTGCCAAAGAAGCGGCAGAATCTAGCCCAGCTAACACTAACATCGGCTACTCAGTAACCGAGTTCTACAGTAAAATCCGTAAACTCATTCGAAGTCAGTACGTAACATCTCTGTCCTATCAACCCATTGATATGAACGATCTACACCCCGATCTCCCAACAAACCTCCTCACTATCTTCAGACGCCTCCGTGCCGGCGGCTGCCGCTTCCATATCTTTAACAAGTCCTGCCATTGTGGAGAACCCTATTCATTTCAACACATTTTCGCTCCATGCGCTACAAATAGAATTACCTTTAAAACCTTATATGACCATATGCAGCTCCATGGTCTGAGTCCCCAGGATTATCTGCGCAGTAGCAGTTCTCTAGGCTGGTCACACAGCTTGCTGCTGTGCCGACTGGTCAGGGACTCGGACATGGGGCTGTGGGTATAACTAAGCCCAGATTATCACATCAGCGTGTTTCAGTTTGAGGTCGAGTGGCTCCCGCCATCCCTCCTGATTCCAGCGACTACCTTCTAGACAACATATCCTCACCCAAGGCCCACTAGTCGCCAAACTGTACATATTGTTTTTATTACCACGGCCTTCGTGGCTTACATCTTAATCCTTTTATTTGTAAAAAGTTTTGAGATTTATTGTTCGTGTTCCTCTTACTTGCTCATCTATTTGGTTTTATTGGTGATCCTGAAAGGTTCCACTTTTTAACTCGATTTGAAATAAAATAAAATAATATTACAAGCCCGTTATTCAAGATATAGAATACAGACTTATAATTCTTACCAAGAAACATCTTAACTACTTTTCATTTTAACAAATTCCACAGAGCATTATCAACTCAACCCCACCCCCTGCCCTCCTCTCCTTATTTTTTGTTTCTTTCTTTCCTCTTTTTGAAAGCGGACAAACACTCAAGTCCTTAATGGCTCAAAACCGTAGGACTTTTAATATTAATTTTAACCTGTCTGTATGTTCTGGCATTTGAGAAGCCACAACAGATAATATAGGGCTAAGAAATAAGCTCTAAAAATCTCAAGTTGTTCTTACTGTCAAAGTGAAAAGGTCGAATCAATTTATAGCCACGCGAAAAATACACTCTCACCTATCTCTATATATTTATAGATATAGATACATATATATATATATACGGCTTCTGTGTGTGTGTTTGTGTGTGTGTGGGCAAAAACCTGTGTATTGTAGAGTTCTGTTTGTGATGGGGTCTAGCGGCTTTTGTCTGTCTGTATGTTCTGGCATTTGAGAAGCCACAACAGATAATATAGGGCTAAGAAATAAGCTCTAAAAATCTCAAACCCGTTTGACAGGACTTCGCCTTCAAAGGTGATTGTGGTGAACCGCCACGCTGTCTGTCTCTGTCTCGCGATTCACCCCGGCGAAGCCGGGTATTCCTCTAGTACAATATATTACCTTACTGGGAGAATGCAAGTTTCCAGTACAAAGGACTTAACATTTCTTAAATACTGCTTGACAGTTCATACATGCTAACACCCACTTGTGCAAAACACGCGAGTGTACGCAGGAGTTTCAGCCAATGAACGCAGAAGAAGAAGAAAAACTAACCATGTATTGTATTTTCAAGGGATGGATGCGCTTATACTTACCCACACCAGGGTATATTTACTAATGTCTGTTATGCAGTATGGCGAATGAAATTCTTGTTTTTCTAGTAGTATTACTACAATAGGTTTTTTTCTGCAGAGCGTACGATACTTTGATTAAATGGGTCCGGTCAGGCGCTTTAACGCAAATTCCTGTGCCAAAAAGTAACAATATTTCAGAGAGAAATTTTACGCCCTCACGGCAAAGCCATTTGGGGCATGTTCCCGGGTTTTTACCCCGACTTTAGATGATATATATATACACACGTGTATGTGTGTTTAGGTGGTATCAGCCATAGATCTGCAATTATGGCAGAATGACCGAGGTCTTTTTCGAGTCACTGTGGTGGCTCGGGGGTGGGACATGGAGACTGTGGGTCTGCACATAACGTTGACCTGTGTCCGTCCCGGTCCGTATTCGAATCCACAACCCTTGGATCACAAGTCCAGTGCTCTACCACAACGACATTTCACGAAGGTCGACGACTTTTGTTGTCTCCACAAAACCCGAGAGGGTTTTTTTCTGGTGCGCTCAGTCATTTAACGACACCGATGCTACCAGTGATAGCCTTGGCCACAAGGTTGAAAATCCCATTCGTCTCCATCAAAAGTAAAATGGCCGTGCGAGTCTCTTTGACCGGGATTTCAATGACACAGTCCAGTGCATCTGCAAGACATTGCTTTGTGTGGTTTTGATAGCCAACAGGCTTGTGTGAACATTATGGACTCCAAAAGCTCAATCATTCTATCTGTATGTTTAGATGTTATCAATACAGTAGAAAAGAAGAATGCGACAGGTCAACGGCTGAGTCAGCGATAATAACAATTCGTTGGGTATAGCACACGGAGAGGCACAGTCAATGTAAATACAGTGTTATCAAGAGAGTAGGAAAACACGAGAAAAGTTTATTTGCGAGCCAGGAAAATGTGACATTTGTTGTGAATAGCAGACGGACATGTAAATCTGTTATACATTTTATTACAAAACAAATACCTTGCGCACGCTAAAGATCCCAAACTCCTAAATATTGGGTAGCGCCGTACTGTGTGGCAAGTCGCTTTATCCAGTGAGAAAGCAGCCCGAATTTCCATGGGGGTAATCTCACAGGGCTATTATGAAATCTTATCCTTATTCTTATCTTTATCCTTACCTTTTGCACGAAGGATATAAATATTTCTTTGTTGGACGTGAAGAGGAAGTACATGCACACACACGCTTATGGTTCCGTATACACATAAGCGTTTAATGATTTTGAACGAAAGTCTCTGAGTTCGTTACACGAGAAAAAAAGCCGTTTACATGAAGGAAAGGATCTAAATGCTGGGTTCTTCAAACAGATATAGATATAAACCCGAAATTTAGTTGCACTGGGGACCTTCTTATAAACGATGAGGAAATAAATGAAAAGATAAAATGTTTTAACTTCTTGCATTCATACACATAATTATACGTTGTCTGATTTCAAACCAGGAAATCTCTGAGTTCATTACACAAACGAAAGGCTTTTGACAAGACTGAAGCATCTAGATGTCGGGTTCTTCAAACAGTGTAAATGAAGATGGCAAACACATCTCGAATGGTTTCAACTTCAGACAACGGAGTGGACGAAAAGGCAGCCAGGCAAACTTGCCTCCATCAACATTCCGTGTTTAGTTAGACAATTTCCCCTTTCGGCGCACTGAGGAACAAGAGCAAAATGAAAATCCATGTGTACATTTTTTTTTCTTTGTTTTATTTTTTGTTGTGTGATGACTTCTCTGTCCCTTCCTGATTGTTGCACTTCATCACCCCATGCCCCTTGCCTTTCTTCCACACTGATCAACAAGGGTCTCGGTCAGTTGCTAGCACGATCATGAGTCAGCAAAAGCGAATTGTTTTCTTGTCTGTTTGTCATCACACCTACCTACCTACCTACCTACCTACCTGCCTATCTTCCTACTTCCCTGCCTACCTGACATACCTACCTGCCTGTCTATTTGTCTGTGTGTCTGTCTGTCTCTGTCTGTCTGTCTGTCTGTCTGTTGTCTCTCTCTCTCTCTCTCTCTCTCTCTCTCTCTCTTCTCTCTCTCTCTCTCTCTCTCTCTCTCTCTCTCTCTCTACATCTCTATTTATCTATCGATCTGACTATACAATTACGTGACAGCTATGAGGTCGTTTAATCTTATTTCTATCGTTCTATTTGTCAGTATTTTACTTTCTCTATGTCTGTCTTGTACTTTCTCTATCTGTGTCTTTTTCACTGTTCTCGTCTTAGATTCTTTTCTCGTCTTTTTGTCAGTCTGTTTGTCTTACTCTTTAAGCTAACCGGACGCCAACTCATTATTGTCTGTATGTCTGTGTGCATGCGTGCCTTTGTGTCTGTCTGTGTGTCGATCCATTTAATATAGTTTCCTCTTCAAATTGCACCCATAAAAGAAATGATCGTACGTTTGAATTCGAACGTCACCATACATCCCCATGACTTTCCTGACAAGAATGTGACGAATTCCAGGAATCCCACTGTAACATTCCTGACAAATATACCGGCCTTCCCCACCAGATCAATAAATTCAGCACAAATCTAACCACACACGCTGCAGATTTGGTATAGTATTTCTCTCATTCGCTTCAACAACGACCCTCCACGGGCCCAACATGGTTTTTTTTTGCCATCCCCGCGAACATTCTCTCCTCGTCAATGGAATAACTTTATGGGGGTGATCGACTGTCGGAAAAATCGCAGGAATTTCAACGGGCGTGTTTGACAACAATATACAGCTCTGTTCAATCCGGGGAGAACATGACCGAGCAGCGACAACGTGAACAAGACTCGTGGCTGTGAACTCTACATCTACATACGTTCGGTGCGACTGATAGACACCTGTTGTAAATTGTTCTCTGAAGCGAGTAAGGTGCGTTGCTGCTGAGTGCATTTTTGCAATGCTGCAGGGGGTGTCAGGTTGAATGGAATCGTCTCGATTCCGTCGATGGTTGTTGCGGTTGTTGTTAATAGAGTTTTTGAATTAAAATATTTACAAAAAACGAAAGGGAGAAATAAATAGATACGTAAAAAAGTAAACAAGTAAACAAATAATTCAATCACAAACAATCGAGCAAACCAACAAGCAAATAGAAAGAACTAACTAACTAACACACTAACAACCGAACGAACGAACGAACGTTTAATGAAGCGAACCAACGAACTAATTAACGTACTAACTAACTAATCACCTAATTAACTATCTTACTTACTAACTAACTAAAAATCTAATCCTAATTGGTGCATACTTTTCCCTTTTTCGTCCTTAAAGTAACAAACTAACTAACGAACTTAATAAATAGGTAAATAAATAAATAAATAAATAAATACATAAACAAATAGTAGGTAACGAACAACCGAGCAAACGAACAAACACATTAACAACCCAAACAAACTAAATAACTGATCCTGAATGGTGCATACTTTTTTTTTGTTCTTTCGTTTTTTTATTTTTTTATTTTTTTTAGATTCTTTGCAAAACATGAAAGCAACCCCTACATGCATAAACAGAAAAATCAAACAGGCTGTATTAACAATCAAAGGACACACAAAACAAGAAGAAAACAACAACAACAACAACAACAACAACAACAACAGCAACATTATAATCCAAGAGAACTAAACATGATTTATGTCAATGAGAGAGACAGAATTCTACAAGAAAGAAAGAAAGAAGGAAAGAAATTTCACCGTGACAATCGAACCACGTTGAGGAACAGGAGCCCAAAGGAGGAAGGGGAGGGGGAGGGTGGAGAGGGGGGTGACAAGCGAATGAGGGGTGAACAACGAGTTCACTGCTTAACCTTCGACACCTCTCTCGTGGCTTCTGTAGCAACGATCGCTCAGCCGCGCAGCCCTTGCCTCCCCGTGCTCCAATGGACTCGTCCAGGGTCACACTCCTCTCATACTTAGACTCTCGCCGTGACCCCAGTGTAGCAGACGACAGCTCGACAGCGTGGTGAGAGGGAGAGCGTTACATTGCTGGAGTGCTCTGTTTCTGGAACTCTTTTTACGTGTGTGTAATAGAAATCAGCTGGATGGGTGAAGTACTGTAAAAGACTGAACAACAGTGTAAACGACTGCAACACATTTGTGACAACATTGTGGAAGACTGAACAAAACGTTGTGACAAAATTGTGGAAGACGGGGTATGATTGTGCCAACATTGTGGAAGAGTGAACATAATTCTTTCAAAATTGTGAAAGACTAAACCAAAGGTTTGGAAGACTCAACAAAACTGTGACAAAATTGTGAAAGACTGCATAACATTGTGAAGGACTGCAAAACTGAAGGTTGTTGCTGTCTTCCACGAAGTTGGGATATTTTCTTTGGATTTCTGCTGCTACGGTATTCAATGAAAATGAAGACGACAACATCCTGCCTGAAAGTGCTGATTCTTGGAGCACCACAGGTTGGAAAATCAGGTACAGTGCAACTATGTATTTACACCCCCGGTATAGGGGTGTGTATAGGATTCGGTCGATGTGTTTGTTTGTTTGTGTG
>NC_090247.1:63801631-63809131 GCF_037325665.1 Littorina saxatilis
GAAGGGTTAACACCAAGACTAATAACAAACAAGAATGCTTGGCGTTTTACAGTTCTCAGCCGAAATCCATGCAATGAGAAGATATGTAAGATTTAATGCGCTTGCATTCTTCCCCCATTTCTCTCATTTTGGAGTACCTGTGGTTGTCGATACCTTCATAACAACAGTCACAACAGCAGCAGACATTACACTATTAACACGTTCAGTAACCAGCTCTTGACGTAGACATTGTCGTCAATCTGTCCTAATCGCTCTCCCCTACCCCCGCCCCCTTCTTCACAAAAACAGCAACAACAGCAACTGCAGCAGCAGTAGAAATAACGATATAATCTCGATCTGCTATCAGCTCTTGACAATGAAATTGCCCGTCTTGTCACCCCCCCCCCCCTCCCTCAACAAAAACATCAACACCATCAGCAGACGAAGCAGCAGAAACACGAAGATGAACACGTTCGACAACCAGCTCTTGACAATGACATTGCCCTTGTGGTCAAACTATGCTCCATCCCCCCCCCCCCCCTCCATTTACAGAGACATCATTGCGATGTCGACACATCTAACATGCACGCTGAAGGGGAACCCCTGCAAATATTGAACTGTCCCTGGTGCCTCTTGATCGACACCCCATGGCTAGCCTTTGATTCATCATTAGGCACGTTTAAGTGCAAAACAAAAGGCAGGTTTGCCGATAACAAATCTTTTGCAAAAAGTGCTTAAATTGTAAATAAAGGGATTGATTGCTATCCCACTTCGAGAACTCGTGAACGGAATTGTTTGCAGGAGCATTCCCTTTTTGTGTACATTGTGTGAATTTTATTAGGAACACAAAACTGACAAACTAGAAGAAAGTGTGAGTTATTTATTTTCCTAATACAGGACGACATAGGTATACACAAAATATTCGGAACAAAAAAAGAACAACGAACAAAATACAAAATAACAAACAAACAAACAAATAAACACATAGAGAAAAGGACGGGCAGATAATGGAACGGTGAATTATTGATCAACAAAAGAGGCTGTCTGTAATTGTATTTTGTTTATGATTAGACATTCCGTAAACTTCCATTTCGTGGTTGTTAATTGGCTCTTGATTCTTCATTTTTGGAAGTCTGTTTCTTTCGGATTCAAATATTTAAACCTCCTGGTATACATACGTTATGAAAGACAGTAAAGCATGAGAGGGAAAAAACCGGATCGTAATTCTGAACTAAACGACAGCGGTTGTGCAAGAGTATACAGGGATTTCATTTTCTGCTAGCTTTTCGTATGCATAATGTGAAACCTTTGATCTCAGTGTACTTAGGTCACCCCCTTCCCTCTCTCCCCCCCCTCCCTTTCTGTAACTCTCCCGTTCCACTTTTCGTTCATTCGTTTGATTTTTTTTTTTTTAAGTGTCTGTGTGTGTGGTGTTTTAAAGATCATTCGAAATAACAGGGATTCCCAGACTCGGACGCCGATCTTTTATTAGCGTGAAATGCCGAGATTCAACGTGACTTGTTTACTTGGTGACGCTGTTTCGGTGTGATTCGACATTGCGGTTTGTCTGACAGGGTCTTTTGGGTGACGTAATACAGAGGCGGCATTCCTTGCATAGTTTCCGTCAGATCCAAAAGATGATTCTTGCCCTTGGTCTATGTTGCTGAATTTGCTACTATCTGTCTGAGTGTCTGTCTGTCTTTCTGTCTGGGTGTTTGTCTGTCTGTCTGTCACTGTAAATCGACATATCGGTTTGCCTGACAGGGTCTTTTGGGTGACGTAATACAGAGGCGGCATTCCTTGCGTAATTTCCGTCAGATCCAAAGATGATTCTTGCCCTCTGTCTATGTTGCTGAATTTGTTACTATCTGTCGGAGTGTCTCTCTGTCTTTCTCTCTGTCTGTCACTGTAAATCGACATAGCGGTTTGCCTGGCAGGGTCTTGAGCTTGACGAAGAACAACGGTGGTAATACTTGCGACATTTTTGTGAGATTGAAGTTCATTTTGTGGGTTTCTCTATCTGTCTGTCTTGCTGTCTGTTTGACCGTCTTTGTCACTGTCTTTACTGCACCTTCTTTCTGTTTGTCTACCTGTCTTTCCGTGTGTCGATCTCACTATTTTCTGTATGTCATTTGGTTTACATGTGTATTGTTATAAAAAAAGAAAAAGAAGGACAGACTGTTCGAAAGGCAATCAAGTTCTTTGAATTCGTGTTCTTTCTCACCCCCCTCCCCCTCTCGCTCTCTCTCTCTCTCTCTGTTTCTCTCTCCAAGTCTCTATCACCCCCCCTCTCTCTCTCTCTCTCTCTCTCTCTCTCTCTCTCTCTCTCTCTCTCTCTCTCTCCCTCCACCCCTCCCAAAATAAGGGTCTTTTCTGAAGCTACAGATACAGAGACCCCCCCTCCCACCACCGCCTCCAAAAAACACCAACTCAAAACATACTAACAGACACACACACACACACACACACACACACACACACACACACACACACACACGCACACACACACGCGCACACACACACACACACACACACAGACACCCCCCACCCCCCACACACAAGCAAAGCAGCCACCACAACAAAAACACAAACACTCCCGCACACAGCCTCTCTCCCTGAGACATCACCCTTTACCAAACACACGTCATTCAAGGGGCGACAAACTCCACACAAACAGGAACACTACAACACCGCATCACCCTACGTGGGCCTACGCTCCTCAGTCAATGACACAAATACGTCATCGCGTTTCCCGTTCCCAGTGATTGATTAACAATCACTATAAGGTCGCTGACCGGTCAAATACCGGTAAGTGTCAAACAGACATGTCTGGGTGTCTTTTTATCCGGGGATTCCTGTCTAAGTCGACACCGCAAGCTTACAAACGGATTGACAGTTTGGGTGTTTTTTTTCTATACTGGGGGTCATTTCTAAAGTCAACACCGCCAGCTTACAAAGTAACGGCCGACCCGTCTAACTGCTGGATTCGCCGTTACTAATTTCCCGATACGTTAATGTTTTGCAAGCCTGGAAACAGATCAAACTCTCTTTTTCTTTTAGATTATTAATTTTGTTTATCCTACATACGTGAGAGATACCACTCATAAGTTAACAATATCGTTCAAACCACACGTGTGTATATTATGTAAATGATGTCGTGTCAAACTAGTCTGGCAGAGACCTGCTTTTCCACTGATAATGATGCCAGAGTCACCGAGACATACGTCATTATGAACACACTTTTGCTCCTGCTGTTTGCCCTCGAAGAAATATTAGAACGTACACGCCATGCTATGCTTTCTAGATTGACTTTTTTTGCTTCGACGTCGCAGATTGCAGGAGGCTTTGGAAGAGATCGAGGTTCCAAAGGAAGCGTCTTCAATTTTGACGCCTTAACTGCATGCGGGAACTTTCAGTAAAATACACGTAAGTACAGTATGAAGGATAAACAGAATACTACATGGCTTGCTGTGTCGTACCAGATTTACACTCGTTGCTTTTTCAAATATTGAAAAGCTCCCTTTCGCTCGCAGTTCAATAATTAAAAAGCAACGTGTGTAAATCCGGTACGATACGGCAAGCCATGTATAGTATTCAGAATTCTCTATATCCGCCTTTGCTGCGCGAAACTACAAGCAGATCCAATACTACCCAGTTAACCGAGGCTGTTTTATCCGGTTTTTAAGAGTATTTTGCAAGCCTATCATTATTATTTTTGTAAATACAGTCTTGGACCATTTATTCTCTTTGTAATATTTTATATGATTTCAAACAATGATAGAAAACAAACAAACAGATGACGATGGGAACCAAACCTGTGCCTTTGACAGCATTTCGTAAACCAACGAACATACTGGGAAAAAAACACCGAAACAAACAATAGCAACGGTTTCAACCTGGACTTCTCGCCTTTGTCATCATTTTGCTTGAACCACTCGAGAGAAAAAAAGAAAAAAGAAAAGAAAAGAAATAATCTTAAAAAAAAATATAAAAAAGCCGAAAACTTAGTGTGCTACCTTCTCCTTCGACAACACTTTTATTTTATTCGGACTCCAAGCTGTTAAAAAGAAGAAACAAAGAGAAGCGCAACCCCCTGACCTGTTAACCGAGACCATTTTCTCCGTCTTTGAGCAGTATTTCACGTGCTCACAAAGCGATCAAACCGCTGTGTTAACAGTTAACAGACCTAATTCCTCACCTCGCCAGTATGTTGCACTGCCACAAACAAGCAGCCGTCAAGCCGTCAAGATGGACACGTTGGGGCCATGGCGTCTTACGTCATATGACGTCATAGGACGGCGTCATCACCTCTACCTGTTTGGAGGAGAGTGTTGGATTATGGGGGTGTTTCAGCTTTTCTGTGAGGTGCGGGCACACTACGGGGAACAAGGGAAGAAAACATGTTTTGAAAGAAAAAGGTGTTGGCATAGAGAGATGACGTAATCTCGCATACCTGAGTCTTTTGTGCGATGAACTAGAATAATAATAATAAGAAGACTCTTTTTCTTTCTTTTTTTGTTCGTTGTGTCTTACTGTTCTTTTTTTATTTTTTATCCGTAAACAATATTCCTTTAAATTGTTCATCATTTTTTAGATGAAGAAGGAGATTGGATGAGATTTGGATATCGTTGGCGGCATAGAAAGTGTACATACTTCCTCTGTCTCTGTCTCTCTCCGTCTCTCTGTGTGTCCCTCTGTGTCTCTCTGTGTCTATGTGTCTCTCTCTTTCGTTCGTTCTTTCTTTCTGTTTCTTTTTATTAGTTAACAATATTGTATACTATATGTATTAACAAGATAAAAATGAAAATGTACTCACCAGAAACACGAACAATAAAAACACGAATACGAGGTGTGTTTTTTGAATTAAAACTTATTCGTGTTTTTATTGTTTGTGTTTGTGGTGAGTACACGTTCATTGTTATCTTGTTCTTGTTCTTCTCACCTGCAGTCTCTTGTTCCTATATGTATTAACAATTTTCTATTACTTGAGTTGCAATCATTATTTTTTTGTGCGCAGTGATGAAATGAGAGAGAGAGAGAGAGACAGAGAGAGAGAGACAGAGACAGAGACAGAGACAGAGAGAGAGAGACAGAGAGAGAGAGAGACAGAGAAAGAGAGAGAGAGACAGAGAGAGACAGATAGTGACAGAGAGAGAGAGACAGAGAGAGAGACAGAGAGAGAGAGACAGAGACAGAGACAGAGACAGAGAGAGAGAGACAGAGAAAGAGAGACAGAGAGAGAGAGAGACAGAGAGAGAGAGAGACAGAGACAGAGACAGAGACACAGAGACAGAGACAGAGAGAGAGAGAAAGAGAGAAAGAGAGAGAGACAGAGAGAGAGAGAGAGAGAGAGAGAGAGAGAGAGAGAGAGAGAGAGAGGGGGGAGGGGGGGGAGTCAGACGAGTCAGAGAACAGGAAATAATTCCAAGGGCTGGACAATTCAGTCTATATTGTTCTCATATATTCTGCTTACAAACTTTAAAGCCGCAGTGGGCGAAAACGAAAACAACTACATGGTACACTTAACTGCATGTCCCCCTCCTACTCATCTGTCGCTTCATTGACCATGTGGGCCATGTTTATGCTCTCAGTTTCCGGTACCCTACCTGCTTACAAGTGGAAACTAGTCCAAGGGGTCCCCACGGAAAAGAAAAAAAATGCGCGTTGCTTTGCTCTCACGCGATCTGCCTACGTAACATTTTACTACGAACGACAATGCGTGTCACCCACGCTAGAGTAAACTCCCTTCCGTGTCATTGCTCCGGGAGTAATCACCCTTGATGCGATCACTTCCGACAGGTTTACAGGGAGCCATTACATCCGTTCGAACGCTTCGACAGTATAATTTCTCGAGTTAAGATCGAGTAAATGGATATGTAACGTTGTTTCCGGAAAAAAATCTGATGTATGTCTGTGTCAGTCAAGTACAGTTACAACCTTGGACGTAACAATTTGTCTTGGTGAAACCTCGAGGTGTTATATGTTAAGATAGCGGAAGATTTCATCTCCACAGTTTGTCGTATTGGAGTGTGATCTCAAATTTGAGATCTTAAAGGGGCATGGTATCTTTCATTCGGCTATCCTTCCCCGAAAGCGCCATAACCTGAATGGCGGGGTAAAAACGGCAATTATTATACACGTGAAAGCCGTGGGAATGTCAGCCCATGAACGAAAAAGAAGATTCGGCTATCCTTAAGTATTTGCAGAATTATCTATGTATGGCTTGTAGATCTGTTGAGTAGTATTGGACAGTTGTCTCTCAGTGTTACCATGGTTACAATTTGATGGAAGGCATGCCATTCTTTTCTGTGCGCAAAGAACGAAAATCGAGCAAAAGTCGTCGTTTCTAAATCATTTCTAAGCCAGAACGGAAAATGAAGTCGTTGAAAAAAAGTATGTGCCCAAACGCCATGGGCATGATGACATTACATTTTATTTAGTCTTTGGGCCCCTGACAAACACCGAAGACTTCGAACATTACGACACAACCATATCAGATTTACTCCACAATATCTTAATACTAATAATGAATAACTGTTTTCTAGCGCGAGTCCTATCAATTGGTTTGACGTGCTTTACAAGTTCTTACCGGTGCTTTGGCTAAAAGAAACACTTCTACAGTGTACTAGCGAACAATGCCACTTTAAACTCAAGCCTTAAGTACCAGGTAAAAATGATACGTAAAGATGACTTGACTGACTGACTATTTGGGTTTAATGTCCTCTTAGACCAGTTGGCCTAAATTGGGACAGGTATTGGTAATATGCTGAAGGTATGGTGTGATACTTTGACTCGAACAAGCCTGTGGCTGTCTTCTTCGACACACCAGCATTGGGTTTATGTCGTCAAAGTATCGAAATACGATCATGATAATCAGAGACGAGAGATGGTGCATGCGTGTCTTCATGTTTTCCAAGCCCTGAGACTTTCGCTGTGAACTTGGGATCTTTTTCGTGCGCATGTGTGCACACGGGGGTGTTCGGACACCGAAGAGAGTCTGCGCACAGTTGACTCCGAGAAATAAATCTCTCGCCGAACGTGCGGTTCGAACTCACGCTGATAGCGACCAACTGGCTACAAAGCCAGCGCGCTACCAACTGAGCTACTTCCCCGCCCCCAAGATGACTTGTACGCTTCGCTCGGCCGGGGGGTAACCGCGATGGTCCCTCGTGCTGTTGTTCAACCCATCGCTTCATTGCACTTGTACCCAACGCTTGTACATACCCCCCCAAGGTTCGTCAGATAAAGGGGGGAATTGGCGTTAGCTTGTAGAGGTGTAAGTCGGTGCAAACATTGGGCTTACGCCTCCAGTACTGCGACAACAAGGGCTTACACGGTCAAGACATTGTTACACGGAGTTTATGGTGCGGCGTACCTCAATATTCTGCTATACGAGTCGAGGTCGTTGTTTATGTAAGATGAGCTAAGTCGTGTTTTCTTCCAAAGACATTGAGACGGAGAGTGAACGCTTAGAATGTTAAATCTTGCAGTCTGGGCGTGCCACCCATAAAAAAACCCACA
>NC_090247.1:63814131-63831631 GCF_037325665.1 Littorina saxatilis
TCCGTGGGTACAGTTCTAAGCGCAGGTTTTTTTAAAGTTTTTTTATGCAATTTATATCGCGCACATATTCAAGGCGCAGGGATTTATTTATGCCGTGTGAGATGGAATTGTTTACACAATACATCACGCATTCACATCGGCCAGCAGATCGCAGCCATTTCGGCGCATATCCTACTTTTCACGGCCTATCATTCCAAGTCACACGGGTATTTTTATCTATGCCTATACAATTTTGCCAGGAAAGACCCCCTTTGTCAATCGTGGGATCTTTAACGTTCACACCCAATGTAGTGTACACGAAGGGACCTCGGTTTTTCGTCTCATCCGAAAGACACAGGCAGACAGACACACAGACAGACACGCAGACACAGACACACAGATCAACGAGAAAAGACGTGACTCGTACGTAAATCAAGGTATTTTCGTGCAAGAGAATCTGTATGCCAGTGACAGAATTTGAAAGATACAAATTGGAATCTGTTGCATTGCATACAAAACTTTAGACATGCAATGTGATGCTTTTTTTGGGAAATTACAAATTCACAGAATCTAAAAATTGTTCTTGCGGGCAAATCGAAAATGTGAATCAAATCAAGACAAAACTTGAATTTATATGCGAATCTGAACGTAGTTCGATTCACAAGAGTGTTTACATTATTCCAGAATCTTCGCTCAGCAAACTGACTTTTGAGGCAGCTGAAACAATATGGACATTGTAATGCACTGTTTTATAGTGCCCTGTTACTGTGCCGTAAACTCTTAAGTATGATGTGATATATTATTGTGATGCTATTGTGATGAATGTGTGCCATATGTGTTTTGTAAGTAATGATGCAATGAACATGAAATGCTGAAATAAAATTCAGTTAAAAGTGCTTTTGCTGTTTTTGTTTGGTGCAAACTGTTGTGTGTTTCGTGGTTCTAAAGTGTGTGTGTGTGTGTGTGTGTGTGTGTGTGTGTGTGTGTGTGTGTGTGTGTGTGTGTATGTGTTTTGTGTGTGTGTGTGTGTTTGTTGTGTGTGTGTGTGTGTGTGTGTGTGTGTGTGTGTGTTTTGTGTGTGTGTGTTTGTTTTGTGTGTGTGTGTTTTGTGAGGGTGTATGTGTGTGTGTGTGTGTTTTGTGTGTGTGTGTGTGTGTGTGTGCGTGTGTGTGTGTGTGTGTGTAAAATAAGGAAAGCAAGCAAGCGATCTTTTTCTTCTTCTTCTCGATCGCTCAGACAGGGACTCCGGAACTTCTGATGAAGTTTGCAGTACAGCGGAGACTCCGAAGGGTGCCGAAGATCTTCTCCTGAACTGGTGTGTCCAAGCAAGCAATCTAAACAGAGACTAAAATATTGGATAACTATGACAACATTTCTAAAATATTGGATAACTATGACAAAAATGTCCCAGCACTCACGACGAAAAGCATAGCACGAACAAGCGACTTTCCTTGGATAACCACATACACAAAGATAACCGAAAACACAAAATGACGCTCGCAAAATGACCGAAAACAAACAAACAAAAATACTGCAGTGTCAGTGCGTGCTTTTCTTTCTTTTCTTTTTTCAGTAGTAAAGTTACTTTAAAATCAACAGTTTCATTTCTTCTTTCTGTCCTTATTTTTTTTTTTTTATGAGGCGCACTGTGTTTGAAATCAACGATCCCAAAGCCTGCCAAACGGTTGTGTGACGTGTCTAGTGTGTTGGCGAAGTGTCTTGTGCTTGTCACTTCTCGCTTTCAGCCCTCACCGCTGGCTAGCACCGTCTGTCCTTTTTAGGACAATGCGAAAAGAGAGCAGAATGCGTCAGTCTCTCCTGCCAGTACAATAACCTCTCCACAACAAGCCCTATGTAGTGCCTCCATCGCGGCGACAGGCGTAAACTGGGTACCGCAAGGCCCCAGGCTAGACTACAAGGACTCGGAGGAGGTTGGCCCCTAGACGTGCGGCATGCGGGCCCACCGGTGTGTGGAAACACCCAGGTGCCCACGAACCAACCTCCAGCTATGGGTCAAATAGCCGGGCAGGATAGGCTCGTCAACTCTGGCAGGCAGCTATCCTAAGAGAAGAAGAGAAGAACGATCCCAAAACAGATAGACTGCGAAAGTTCCAAAATAAAGAATTACAAGACAATAAAGGTCAGGCACCGTAAAGTATTACTTTTAACAAAACAAGACATTTACAAGTACATCGACCCAGTTGTCTTTATAGTTGACAGACACATGAACGAAGGGGAAACTTATCTCAGCGTTGGTTAAGGGCAGAATATACCTGCGCAGTTTCAGCGGCACAGACGACGCACTGCATATTATCCATGCTGCGATCGGGATTATGACGAGTACTTGGCCTGTTTTCCTTTCACGCAACGTGTAGCGGGCTGGGATAATCTGCAGTGCGTCGTCTGTCCTGCTGAAGTTACATAGGTGAGCGCCAGGCCTTAGGATCACTCTCTGGCAAGGTGCCCTACCTCCTCATTTATCTTCGAAAAGTTGAAAATGCCACATGTGCTCATTAACATTATCGTTAAAAGCTTTATGTTTTCAGTAATAAACTTGACAGAGTGAATCTACCGTACAAACATTTGAATAGGACAATTAACGATATTGTGGATACACCAAAGAGCCATTGTTCTTGAAAATTCAAAGAATTGTTCTAATCAAAGCAAAGATTGAAATAAAATAAGATAGCGCTCTGGCATAGTTTGTTGAAAGTGCCACTCTTAATCACATGAAACAAAATCAAGATCGGAATAAGCAATTTCTAGAATAAGCAATAGTTCTTCTTTTTTATAAAAAAAAAACCCCACTAAACTTAAAAAGCAACATTCTCAAGAAAAATGTAGAAAAAGCAACGACACACAAACACCACCAATCATTCAAAAGTGGCAATTAAATAGTGTGTTTTTCGCTGCCATTGGACGCAAACATGTTTTCTTCGTTCTTGGCCATGGGCAATATTTCCGCCTCTGTGCTGAAAGCAAGGTCATCATCTGGTATTCTGCAACGGAAAAAATAACCGACTTATGATTCTTTAAACGTTTCACAAAAGAACAGTATTCAAATAACACAACTGTACGATTGTGAAACGTCTACTAAAAGAACAGAATTTAAAATATGCAATGCAAATGTGTGACTTCATTGTAAGAAAATATTTCCCTGCGAATCTTCCCGTGTTTTGCTGTTGTTCATGTATATACACCAAGCAATAACAATAACAATAACAGCACTTTATTGTCCATTAAAATATTATTTTCTTCGGCCTGTAAACGATTATAACAACAATTGTATAGGACAACACACATAAAACATAAAACATAGGTTCACGTATGTAATAACAAGCACGCCTATCATATTTCCAATAACACTGACCGAAATTAAAGTGCTGTCCGTGTCATCTTTAAATTCAATAAATGTACAGATAAAATCTAAATAAGGTCAAACGTCTTTAAGACTATCACAATCAAATATAATATTGCACTATGTAAATTTACCCTCTCATATCACAGGAGTTGGGTTTCACAGCAGAGCAATCACATTACGAATATCACAGATTAGGATTTGTAAACTGCAAAGAACCCTCACTCGAGCAATAATGTACACTGCTCATAGACGCAATCAGACACCTTACGGTGGGTAATACTGCTTTGGGAAAACAAACTTTGCGTGTTCGTGTCTACACTGAGCGGAAACCTTGTTGTGCTCATGTCAAGTGACACGTTCAAACAGAACACTTTTCGCCTCAAATAGTTCCAAGCCTTATAATTACATCTCCATACAACAAACAAACAAACAAACACAACCAAAGACCAAACAAACACAGACAGACAGACAGACAGACAGACACACACACACACACACACACACACACACACACACACACACACATTAACACTTATAACCAACATCTTAATGAAACGAAAAATAACAACCACACGGCAGCTATTCCTGTTTTACCTGCCAAAGAGTTCAGCGTCGCGAACGGTTTCCGGCAAGTTGCGACCTCTGGTTTCCGGCAGGAAGAAGATCATGACGGCAGTCAGCAGCCCGGCCACCCCGAACACCATCTGGGGCAGAGCCGGACCCCACATCCCGCTCACGTACGTGTTCTGCAAATACGACCCGGGGTATGTACAAGTATAGTGTGCTACATGCAAACATTGTGTGCACAATTAAAAAATAGTGCCACTTATTTAAATATCCACCCCCACCCCCACACGTACACACACAACAAAGGCAGTTGCAACTGAAGAGATATCCTTTAAATGTCGGAATACTTTAGTAATCTAAAAAATATCACGATTAGACCAAAATCTTAGAAAATGATCAGCAGGGGAGGCAATCACCTTGCTGCAATTCAAAGAGCAAATAGCAGCGGTTGTGTCCCTTGTCACAGCATTGATTTTTTTCATAATAGCAAAAACGTATCCGATATAATTATATTGTAGTAGTTAAGGGGTCAAACACGGTTTCGCGAAGTTCTATTTGTCTTTAGGGCCACAGGGCTTTGAAGCTAAACGTTAAACTTACTTACTGCCCGTTATGCCGGATGGCATGTAGGGCAGCAATGCTTTGTTGTTTCTGTAACAAACCATTTTTAAAGGACTTGTGGTTGTTACCCCAGTGCCAATAATAACAGCTATTGTGTTTTCAGCGTAGCAATAGGGTCCGATATTTAGACGAGACAAGTATAATGCCGACGAGTCGAAGACGAGTCGCATTATACTTGTTCGAGTCTAAATATCGGACCCTATTGCTACGCTGAAAACACAATAGCGATTATATAGCTGTTCTGACCTTGATTTGTTGTTCCAAACTTACAAAATGACAGTTTTTGCGTCGATGCGTTGATCTCAGGTTTTGATAGCAGACGCCGTTTCTTATGCGCATTAGTTTTGCGCAGGCGCCACACTGACTTTGGAAAAAAACTCGATTTGACAACACAGCTAGCTGTTTAACAGCTTTTTATTAGTTCATTCGAATACAACAAAAAGAAGTTTGAGTTTTTTTAATTTTGAACAAGACTACTTATGAAGAAGACCAAAACACAACATAAACGGAAAACTAGAAACAACTGAAGAACTAGGATGCAACAAGGGGAGGAGAAGAGAACAGCTAATCGCGAGCAGACAGCAGCGAAGTTTTCAGTTTGGGTGAATGGCATTTATACTTGTCTCGTCATGAAGCGAATTTTTCAACCTCAGTTATAAACGACTACATGAATGTTAGTGCCATGGGTTGTACATCAATACTTTAGAGGGGAAGTGGGGTATTTAGTGTGGAGTTACGAGATAAGAAAAGCCGAATGCGAAAGTTTGTGTCAGTCGGCAACTGACACAGGCACACAAAAACGGCTGTTCCGTGTTACTCCCCTGTATGTACTACATCTTTCGACTTTGGGCATTTTGTGGTGTTTAGGGACAGAAAATAATTGATTTAGTCCTGTTTCATCGGGAAGTTAGCAGAAAAGGGTATGCTATCGACATTTGTAAAGCTGAAAAACATTCCCGAGAAGAATTTCAAGTTGTCAGTGTATGCTGTTGTCGATTAAAACATCGTGTGGTACAGATGGGTAAACCGGACCCATGCGTCTTTGTTATTGCCAATATGCTTTTGGATATTGGCAAAAATGGCCGACTTCCGTAGCATTATGCTTTGATGATCGGAAGAGACCATCCAATCACAGCCCCCGAATTCCCCCACGTGTCCATCAGAATAGCTATATTATGTAATATGTTATTTGTTGGAAAAAAACACACCTGGAGGACCAGTGGATTGGGCTTTGTCAGACCTCTACCCTTCGATCTGTTCGGCTTGGGTGGCCCTACCAGGAGACGAAACTCCCGCTGATATAGTTCTATATGGGTCGCTGAGGCACGCAAGCCCCCCGACCACGTCAAGGTGGTATTCTATCGGGCACCATGCAATTAAAGGTGATGTATACGAGCGGGACACATTTAAAAGACCACACAAAGACTGACCAGGTTCAAAAAAAGGAAAAGAAAAAGAAAGATCAACGAAGAAGGATGCTCTCTCACCGCCGATTTAAAAAACGATTAAAAAAATTTAAAAAACCAAAACAATAAAGGAGGGTTTGAAGCTGCCTGCATGCAACTGATGTCAAAACCAAAAAAAAGACAAAAACAATTATGCAAAAGACTGACCAGGTCAGCGATGTAGGGCGAGGCCAGTCCCCCGAAACGTGACATCATGGAGCACGAGCCCAGACCGAAGCTACGCAGCACGGTGGGGAAGAGCTCGGGGGACAACACGTAGATAGCAACAAACCCGGCTGACACACACATCCTGCCGAAGAAAGACAGCGCGCGAAAGATCCAGTCTGAAACATAAAACACGCGTTTGAATGTGTTTGTGTGTGTGTGTGTGTGTGTGTGTGTGTGTGGGGGGGGGGGGGGTTGGATGGGTGGTAGTGGTAGTGGCGGTTGTGGTGATGGTGGTGGATGGTGGTGGGGGTGGTGGTGGTGTGTGTGTGTGTGTGTGTGTGTGTGTGTGTGCCGTGTGTGTGTGTGTGTGTGTGTGTGTGTGTGTGTCTATATGTGTGTATGAGCGTGTATGTGTGGAATTAGTCACACTCACAGACACACACACAATCACGTAGTCAATTTCACAGTCTCGCCCCCCCCCTCCTAGTCACACACACACACACACACACTCGCGCGCGACAAAGACATAAATAACATAAAACCGAAAACGAAACAAAACAAGAAAATACTGAAAGAAACCAACACAACGTCCCATCACAAATCATTATCACCATCACCACCCAAACCCGGCAACACCAACACCAACACTACAACCAACACCCCTTACCACTGCCGCCCAAGACTGTGGGGAGGATGGCCGCCAGACAGACCACGCCCCCTGTCCCGATTGACGCGAGGAGGAAGTGGCGTCTACCAATCCTCTCTATGAGGAAGAAGAAGAGGAAGAGCGAGATGAACTCCACGAGATTCAACACGGTGTAGTTGAGGAAGATATCGCCACTCATGTTCGTCACGTTGTAACTCAGGCCGTAATTGCACAAGACTATCAGAATCCTGAAAACATGTGGCGCTATATTACTAAAAAATGTTATTAATGGTTATGCAATAAGTTGATCTTAGTAGTGTATTTATGTTCAATTCATTAAGCTTTTTTTTTTTATCGTGTCTTTGTGTTATTAGAAATGCGATGTTGTGCAAACAGAAAAATGTCCATGTTTACAGTGTAAAATGAAAATGGACATTCAAGTTTTTTTAATTTGTTATCTTATCTTATCTTATCCACTATAGCTCAGGAGATATTTGCAGATGACTTTCATTATCCCGCAAAAAAAAAAATTCTTCTCAGGAATTGATGCTGTAACCCTTGAAATAAAATTGTTGTAGCGCTGGTTGTAATTGCACATGACAACCAGAATCCCCCAAAACATTTCAGGAATCGAAAGACTTATTCATGATCATTAGCTAAGGATAGTATGTGCACATAACTACCACAATAGCGAAAAAAGATCTCAGGAATTGATGTACAAAATCTGTGTAGCTCTAGCCGTGGTTGCACAAGACTATTTCAATCCTAAGAAAAAAATCTCAGGAATTGATGATATAGGCCAGGACGCTATTACATATGAATATATCAAAACCCTGTCAGGCATTACAATTTCAGGAATTAATGCTGTACATCAGGCTGTATAAATATGAATTATTTGATTCTCACAATCCTGAGAAATCTCAGGAATCACAATCTCAAGAATATATAGCTTACCAGCTCAAATAAAGTAGGTTGTAACGAACGAAGAGTCTTGGAACGCGAAACAGTTGAAGGGGCGTAACTCTTGTGCCACGGTTCTGGGAGTTGTCCTTCTTGTCGAACATGGCGCTGGAAAGTTTCGGTGCTATGGAGACGCCATTTGTTTTCGCCATTGCATCGACAATCTTCTGAGCTTCGTCCAGCCGGCCCTTTGAGACGAGCCACCTTGGTGATTCAGGGACAAAACTGAAAGAAAAAAAGGTGTTCAGATGAAGGGCACCGAAAGTTGATACATTTAGGGGTAAGTTATTTACCATGGACACATTAGTACGCTGTGGGTTTGGATGCCGACAGTTGATTCATGCTTATCATTAAAGCGTAAGCCATGAAGTAACAGACACATATTAACACACCGGCTTTAGTCAGCAAAACCCAGCAAAGCAAAGTGTAAAACAACGCTCGCGTGTGTATATGAATATATTTATGATTTTCATTCTTTAGCGTGGACCAGTTTAATTTAAATGCAAGTGCTTGTTTGCCTGATTGCAAGTGAGAAAGTGGGTTCACTGGGTTCACTAACAAGTATCCAACGAGGATGACGATGCAGGGGGAGAGCACACAGGCCTGATAGGATCGCCAGTCCCGCAGCAGGAAGGCACAGAGGCCGCCAAGCAGCACCATGATTGTGCTCATCGTTCTGGTCACCAGACCCGTCATTCGCCGGTACGAGGGTCCTTGCATCTCCAACGCTGTGTCGACAAGAATAACAGTCACAGAACAGAAACTGAGACTGCTAACGTCCCCCCCCAAAAAAAAATTTTTTTTGGTTGTATTAAGTGTGATTTGTAAGACGGAAATCCATAAACACTATCTTGCTGACCTGCCGATTCCCCCCCCCCCCCCCCCCACACACACACTCTACCGTTTTCCCGAACGAGCTCACAACTGTCATGAACGAAACCTATATAATCAAAACCAGTCGAAATGAAACTTAGATAAAGTAAAGTATCAGAAAATAACATTTGTTGGGACAAATTCAAGAACGGAATACAAAAAACAGTTTTTATTGTTTTAAGATTTGTTAATGGAATTTTGCAGTAAAGAGGGTTAACGCAGAAGCTTGTTTGTTTGTTTTTAAACACATTTTCATGCAATCTTTTTCTTTTGAACGTTTCTAATTATTCCAGGAAAGTTCGTTCACGGCAAATCTGTGAAAAGGCATATGACACAAAAAGGCCTTGGCATCGGGGAACACTCCTCCTTCAGAACGCGGGAAACACCCTGGGTGACTAGTGGTTACAAAAGGAATTAACATACTTATTGTGCACTCCCAAAATCGAATTCCTGGCATCTGCTGAATAAAATCTTACAATAGCTACGTCTCATATGTTTTCAAGTCTCAGTATAAATTTGTCAATATCTGGAGGCACCCGCTTGTTCATAGCCAGGGTAGGTAGGTAGCCTTGGGCGACCAGCAGAAGATGCTTGTTTTGCCCGAAAAATCTAAACCATTGCTTTGGTACGCCTGATAGCAAGGCGACCCAATGGTTCACTCTTAGCTGTCTGCGCTTTTCTGAACATTTTATGACTGCTTGCTTCTGGCATCAACGCAGAATGCAAACAATGACCACTGAGTTATACTTGTTGTTTTTGTTTGTGCTGAATGTGAGATGTGATATGCGTCTACGTTGTAGTCCATCCGATCCAAACCGCCCATCGTCTGGACAGCGATCGACCTGCCGTTTTGACAATGTCACAGATTGTAACTTCAGCGTATGCAAGGTAAGGTACCTGTGACTGAGTGCGAGTGCAAGTGCCTGTGGCACCATAATAAAATGACGCCATCCTCGCGATGACATTCCTTTCACGTCATTCGCGTGACGTAACCGTACGAAAATTACGCAGCGAGATAATCGTTTGTTTTTACTCGGGATGGGCGAAGCTGTGGAAACGTGATACACCAGTTATAACAGTTCCGTGGCCATTTTAGATCTCGCACATGCGCACTTCTTTTATCGCGAGCAGATTCGACCTATTTCCTTTTCCGTGTGATGCGCATATCGTTTTTCGGCATGTTTATGTCTTTCTCCTTTTCCAGTTGATTTCACCGCATGCGCAGATCGTGTTATTCGCCCATGTCTCTACGCAAGGGACACTACTCCGGCGCACTACTCCACCCGTTGAAAGGGGAAAACATTTTCTTCAGTACAAGTAGTCTTTATTAATAAACAATTAACTGAGCGAACGACGAAGAAGAAGAAGAAGAATAAACAATTAACAAGAAGGACGTTGTAAATTCATTCAATGCAGACAAAATAAGAAATATGTTTGACGAACTTGTTCTGTTCTTATTCACATGACACAATATATGAAGATCGAGAGATGTTATTAAAAAACCGTGTTCCAGGCAACTCGCAAACAGATAACCGCTGTGTACTTCACCACAACCCAACGCAAAGGAAACATGACACACTACTATTTGGCATACCTTTTTGCATTCATTGAACTTTTCCCCAATAAATTCGGCTCACATCAGTCGTACTAAAAGTTTGTCAAAACACGACACACGGGCGATAACAAATGCCCACCTGAATGGTGGTTTGCAACCACACACTAACGACCGTCGAGGCACGTAATGAATTTTGCAATCTTCCGACCACCATTTTTTAAGTCGGTTACTCCCATTACTGCAACCATTAACACAGCATGTTAACGCCATCGCTAATTTGGATGTAACGTGAGGTTTTTGTTATAACATAGAGGAAAACACACCGTCCCGTTCAATTGCTTCCATCACGTTGAGCAGACGATGCAGCGGTTGCTCGTCGAAATTTCTCGTCCAACCAGAATCGCTTTGGGTATCACGTGAGTTTTCCTTCTTTGTACCATGTAAGTGCCGAAACTGTTAACTGGTGTATTGTGTTTGCCGATTGTTTCTTCTTGTCAGTGTTTGTGATCCGTTCCATTCTACACCTTCACACCTTCATACGTAGTTGTGTAAGTATCTAATCAATATATTTATCGAGTTAATCGAACATCAACTGATAATCAGGCAAACGCCGGTGTAACACGAAATTTTTACTCTACGAAAAATTTACTCCGGAGTAAATATTTCGTACGAAATTCTTACTCCGAGTACACTTTTCGTACGAGAAAAGAACTCCCCAAGGCACGAAAAAATTACTCCCTCCACGAAATTTTTACTCACCATTTTTTTTACTTCCAGTAAAAATCTCGTACGCAAAAATGGGATGCGGGCGAAGGGATAATGCCAATAAGTGATCTCGCGCAAACGAATGTCGCGCTACCCTCCTTCCACCCCTTCCACCACCAAGACTAACAGGGGACAAGGGAGTAAAAATTTCGTACACCTGGCATGGGAAGTTAAATTGCTCGTGTTGGGGTGAAGTAATTTATTCGTTATTTATTCGTCAGGGGAGTAACATTTTTGTACGAAATGTTTACTCGGAACTCACCTGTCTTGGGGAGTAATTTTCTCGTGCAATGGGGGAGTGTTTTTTTCGTAAAGGGAGTAACATTTTCGTACGAAATGTTTACTCCGGAGTAAAAATCTCGTGGGAGTAATTTTCTCGTGTTACACCGGTTAGTCTGAAAGACGTACGAAAGACGGTTGAATGGTACGCGAAAGAATGCGCGAAACACGTTCATTGTTCATTCATCATAAATATTTAGAAATATGTTAAGTTCGCTATTCATCGTTACAGATGCTTATGTAGCCTAGTTAACCTCGGACGAACTGTGTAAACGAACAGACAGGACTGGACAGACGTAACTTGACCACGTAATAACTCTGTTGCACAGAAGGTTTTAGAGAACTGTAGGGCCTATGTGTTTTTTCCAGACGTTCTTGGTTCCGTTCGTGGCTGTATTCGTAGCTGTCTTCGTGATTCTTCATAGCCGTATTCTTGGCTGTCTCCGTGATTTCTTCGGGGCTATCTTCGTAGTTCTTCGTGGCTGTCTTCGTGACTTCTTCGTGGCTGTTTTCGTGGTTTCCAGTTATTCTGTCTGTTCCGGTTCATCTTGGACCCTAACATTCTAACATTCTAACCCGAGATATGCTGGTCCTTTGAACGCTTGTGCTAACCATATCTAACGAGACGAGGGAGGATATTCTGGACTATGATGTCATAACAGAACAAGGCCAGTACGTTGTGACTCTCCGAGTGTGCTGACTACCTGCGTGTTGTTCCTGAACTGAACAATAATATATTTCATAATTCCTGTGTCCGCATAATATTGTTGTAAGGCTACTGTTAACCCCGACGAACCCTCTTTTGAGATAAGTACATGTATCAACTATTTTGTGTGTGTGTGTGTACATGTATGCGTAAACGTCCAGGTGAAGTGTCTGTCTGTTCGTGTTATTCGTAAGTAAAGTTTACTGTGAAATCAAAAGTAAAGTGGTTTGTATTTTTGTTGTTGAAAAAAATAAAGTACTAAGAGAGTGTATGAAAAATAATTATCCACCCATGCACCCTGGTACGCGACAGACAATACGCAAGTTAGCTAAACAACTCAACCTGTTCAGGTTAGATAATGGATTTGACGTTCTTCTCGTATGTAAAAAATGCAAAGTTTTGCCTATTGTGATTTTGTGTCGATTTTGTGATTTTGTCCTTCCATTTTTGTCTGGTCGATTTTGAGGGTACCCTAGCCTTATTTGAACGGCGGTCACGTGATCCCTGTACAAGATATCTTTAATCCAAAAAGTGATCCTGATATTTAAGTGAACGGCGTTAACTGGCATATCAAGTTTTAATGAAATGACATGGGAATTAATGCTTTCATTTGTGTGCGAAATTTGTTGCAATAATTTTTTTGGCCAAGTTTATGTCTAAATCTTGCAATCCTGCAATCCCAAAATAAAATGAATTACAAAAGTGCACACACAATTTGTGTTGTTGTTGTTGTTTAACGTTTTGAGATAATGACGTACGAATGACGTATGCAGGCAGATAGGCACCGGTGGTGGTGGCACCAGTGAGGAACCTGAGCACCATGAGGGTGGTGAGGTTGGACACGAAGATGAGGCCGACACCAGTCGCCGTCATTCCCAGCACCATCACCAGGTACATGCGCCGTCGTCCGAAGCTGTCACAGAAGTTAAAGGCACACGCCTTGTGAAAAAGTCTTCTAGTTTGCGCTCTACCTCAATTGGTTATGACTGTCCATATCGAAGTTAATCGTTTTAATTTAAAAATACACTTATGTTCTCATTTTGGTTTGTTTGTTTGTTTGTTTGCTTAACGCCCAGCCGACCACGAAGGGCCATATCAGGGCGGTGCTGCTTTGACATATAACGTGCGCCACACACAAGACAGAAGTCGCAGCACAGGCTTCATATCTCACCCAGTCACATTATTCTGACACCGGACCAACCAGTCCTAGCACTAACCCCATAATGCCAGACGCCAGGCGGAGCAGCCACTAGATTGCCAATTTTAAAGTCTTAGGTATGACCCGGCCGGGGTTCGAACCCACGACCTCCCGATCACGGGGCGGACGCCTTACCACTAAGCCAACCGTGCCGGTCACCATCTCATACCTGACCAGGCTTTTGCGTGGGATGAGAACAACCATACACTAGGTCGCATACCAACAATTGAAACCCTTACTGCATGTTGTGGTGAATTGGAATTTGTTGTATTAATACATTTATTAAAAAGACATTAGACACTTTGCACAGACAGCACACAGGTTGTTCATTTATGGTATGTGGCTAAATAGGGATGGTCTTATCCCACTTAAAAGACTGGGTGGCCGAGTGGTAACGCACTTGCGCTCGGAAGCGAGAGGTTGCGAGTTCGACCCTGGGTCAGGGCGTTAGCAATTTTCTCCCCCCTTTTCTAACCTAGGTGGTGGGTTCAAGTGCTAGTCTTTCGGATGAGACGAAAAACCGAGGTCCCTTCGTGTACACTACATTGGGGTGTGCACGTTAAAGATCCCACGATTGACAAAAGGGTCTTTCCTGGCAAAATTGTATAGGCATAGATAAAAATGTCCACCAAAATATCCGTGTGACTTGGAATAATAGGCCGTGAAAAGTAGGATATGCGCCGAAATGGCTGCGATCTGCTGGCCGATGTGAATGCGTGATGTATTGTGTAAAAAAAACTTCCATCTCACACGGCATAAATAAATCCCTGCGCATTGAATATGTGCGCGATATAAATTGCATAAAAAAATTAAAAAAATCCCTGCGCTTAGAACTGTTCCCACGGAATACGCGCGATATAAGCCTCATATTGATTGATTGATTGAAAAGATATGAAACGGTGAGCTGAACTAGAAAGAATATCGAACGCTGAAGAAAAAGAAGAACTAGAAAGAGCATGCCTTTAAGCTAAAACGATTAATTTCGATATCGACAATCATAAATAACAAACGAGGTAGAGTGCTTATGACAAGATCCAACAAACAAAGGAAAACAAGCACTCCAAGTATAGCAACAACAGTGAATACAAGTTATGTGTGTTAGTAAATACGGAGAATTATTACATGTTCATTTTGATACATTTCGTATTTCTTTGTATTCTTGAAGTCACGAAAAGATACTTATACCTGATTCAAAACAATCAAATCTGGCCAATGCAATCAATCGTGGCAATTAGTTTCAACTGAACTGATACTGCCAAATAACAATGGAGAATATGCGCGAAAAAGATAAATAAACAAGTCGCGTAAGGCGAAATTACTACATTTAGTCAAGCTGTCGAACTCACAGAATAAATCTGAACGCACTGCATTTTTTCACCAAGACCGCATACTCGTAGTTTCGTCAGTCCACCGCTCGTGGCAAAGGCAGTGAAATCGACAAGCCAGAATAGTGCGGTAATGGTCGCGCTGTGCGGGTTAGCACGCTTTTTTGTACCTATCTTCGTTTTAACTTTCTGAGCGTGTTTGTAATCCAAACATATCATATCTATATGTTTTTGCAATGAGAAACCGACAAGGAATAAGCTGAAATTGTTTTTAAATCGATTTCGGACATTTTATTTTAATCATAATTTTTATATTTTTAATTTTCAGAGCTTGTTTTAAATCCGAATATAACATATTTATATGTCTTTAGAATCACAAAATGATGAAGAATAAGATAAACGTAATTTTGGATCGTTTTGAAAAAAACAAATTTAATTACAATTTTCAGATTTTTAATGACCAAATTCATTAATTAGTTTTTAAGCCTCCAAGCTGAAATGCAATACCAAAGTCCGGCCTTTGTCGAAGATTCCTTTGCCAAAATTTAAATCAATTTTATTGAAAAATGAGGGTGTGACAGTGCCGCCTCAACTTTTACAAAAAGCCGGATATGGTCATCAAAGACATTTATAAAAAAAAAAACCAGAAAAAACGTCTGGGGATATCATACCCAGGAACTCTCATGTAAAATTTCATAAAGATCGGTCCAGTAGTTTACTCTGAATCGCTCTACACACACACACACACACACACGCACGCACGCACGCACGCACGTACGCACGCACGCACGCACGCACGTACGCACGCACGCACGCACGCACGCACACACACACACACACACACACACACACACACACACACACACACACACACACACACACACAATACACCACGACCCTCGTCTCGATTCCCCCCTCTACGTTAGAACATTTAGTCAAAACTTGACTAAATGTAATAACATGTATAACATTTAAACAAAAGTGGACACATCAGTAACCAGGTTAGGTTAATAAAATGTACTGTGCTCGCAATAATTATCAATCCATATGAATGTATAGATGACTCATTTTTAAGTACTGGTTACAGAAAGGTTCAATCATTGCCATAAATCAAAATTGACACTGGAGAAAATGCTTTGTGTCCACTGAATGTCGTAAACCATGCCAAATCTGAAACAGGTTGTAACAAAGCAATACCGTATATTGCAAAAAAAGAGACGAAAAAAAGACAAGAACAAAGACAAGACACAATATTATGTCAACAGGGCGTCCCGTGCTTCTTAATTTAGAGGCATTTTTGTCGAAAAATGCGTAGTACAATAGTCGAATGTCACACCAAAACATCACTCTAAATAATAAGGTGAACCTACTAGTCTCCCCCCGTGCTGTTCAAGAAAGCTCCGAGAAACTTGCCAAGAAACATCATCATGGTGGAATGGGAGCGGTACTGCTTTCGGCCACACACCAAGTTTAGCTGGACACAGGGAGAAATGCAACATGTATGACATTTCATACAAACTGATAAATTGTTTATATATTTCTCAGATTTATTCGGTATTATGCTAGCGCCCACACCCACTAATCTCCTCTACACTTATAATACAGTTGCAAATGGGCTCGTTGAATATCATAGGGATGGATCCACGAGCCTGTGGCGAGTGGATCCCGATGATATTCCCGCTGGGTCTTGACTGAAATACAAGCCATATAAAAAATCACGAGTGTTGTAACATGTATATCCCATGGGCACACCAAAGACAACGTGGAACACAACTTATAGCACTGTAGTTGTCTGTGGTGTGTAAAATAGGTGAGCCAGCGAGGTGTGTTCCTTTTCACAACCCCATGCTAAAGCCACGTCGCTGAAAAAATGAAGTGCAAACAAGTGCATCCGTAAATTTGTGTTAAATCTACATTCAAACCACTGTTGGATTTGCTTTCGAATGCATTTCAGTTTCAATATAGTAAAGAAAGCACACACAATGAAAGTTTTAATTGAATCAAAGACAGTTTCGATTTAGGTTCGGAGTCGGTCCAAGGTCACAGTTCCAGGCTACGGTCGGCAAAACCGGTTTGGCTGACTCGGATCCCAATTCTAGTTTAATTTTAGTGTTGGAGTGTAGAATTATTAAAAGAAACTAACATTTTACTGAATACATTTCTTTAGATTTAACCAGTCATTTCATGTACGTGAAAAATCTCTCTGAGTTAATTTGTCCGATCGTGCTTGCGTTGATCAACCCATACTGGTTAGTCGTAGTGTCAATTCTGTCTAAAACGGCATCATGGCCGCTCCTTGAAACTGCGTGTTGAATGCCGTTTGGACTGATTTTACTCCATCAGGATGAAATACACGTTTGCTGAGCTCTTGGATACCTTCATATAACCATGAACTTACTGCAGTGTAAAGCAAAACAGTTGGACATGCTCGAAAAATGGATAACACAGCCTGTGCTGGACGACGAAGCGAACGGGCCAGCGAAAAAGGTAAACGCAGTGAATCTTTGCTTGTTGAACCACAGGCGAAAGGTATCGTCCACTGGACTACTACTATCACAGAAAGACTACAAGGTACGTCACTCACCTTCGAGTTTTCTGTGTGCTTGGAGTCGCTTCCTGGGGGAAAATATTGTTCAAGACGGTTTGCCTCTTCCTACAGTCTGTGTAAGGTCAAATAAATACAGTTAAATGATTGTTTGAACTATATGCACCTTTAGTTTTCAGCTTCCGTTCGCTGCAGGTTGTTTTTAACCATCATTTGGACGAATCTTCGTTTGCGAGCCGCTAATATCCACTTGGCGGCTAATTACAGGGCCGGACCCAGGGGGGGTTCCAGGGGTTCCGGAACCTCACCCCTGGAAAAAGCATGTACCTTGCTTTGAGTGTTTTTGTTTTGTTTTTTTTAAATAAATTTTGTGTGTGTCTCTAACAAATTTTATTCAATGTGAAATCCGATGAGAAAAAGGTACCCCCCCCCCCCCCCCCACCAACTCACACTGACAGGCCTTAACCCTCAAAACAAGGCCCAGAATGCACCAGATTGCACAGATTA
>NC_090247.1:63836631-63853438 GCF_037325665.1 Littorina saxatilis
GAGAGGGAGGTCGAGAAACAGCTGGAGGCGTGACACAGAGGCAGAACTGAAGAGGCAAGGCAAAGAAGCAGAAAGAACAGCCCAGGAACAGGGTGCGATGGAGAAATGTCGTCAATGGCCTATGCTCCGCTATGGGCAAAGGGCCTAAGTAAGTAAGATGTCACTCATGTATCAACTCTTCGTTTGCAGACATAAATTCATCAAAGGTATCGAGAAACAAGTCGCGAAAGGCGAAAATACAACATTTAGTCAAGCTCAGTCGAACTCACAGAATGAAACTGAACGCATTGCATGTTTTCCGCAAGACCGTACACTCGTAGCATCGTCTGTCCACCGCTCGTGGCAAAGGCAGTGAAATTAACAATCCAGAAAAGCGCGATAGCGGTTGTGCTGAGGAGGATAGCACGCTTTTCTGTATCTCTATTCTTTTTAACTCTCTGAACGTGTTTTTAATCCAAATATATTATATCTATATGTTTTTGGAATCAGGAACGGACAAGGAATAAGATGAAATGGCTTTTAAATTGATTTCGGAAATTTAATTTTAATCATAATTTTTATATTTTTAATTTTCAGAGCTTGTTTTTAATCCGGCCTTTGTCGAAGATTGCTTGGCCAAAATGTCAAGAAATTTGATTGAAAAATGAGGGTGTGACAGTGCCGCCTCAACTTTTACAAAATGCCGGATATGACGTCATCAAAGACATTCATCGGTACCGGCACGGTTGGCCTAGTGGTAAGGCGTCCGCCCCGTGATCGGAAGGTCGTGGGTTCGAACCCCGGCCGGGTCATACCTAAGACTTTAAAATTGGCAATCTAGTGGCTGCGCCGCTAGGCGCTAGCGTCTGGCATTATGGGGTTAGTGCTAGGACTGGTTGGTCCGGTGTCAGAATAATGTGACTGGGTGAGACATGAAGCCTGTGCTGCGACTTCTGTCTTGTGTGTGGCGCACGTTATATGTCAAAGCAGCACCGCCCTGATATGGCCCTTCGTGGTCGGCTGGGCGTTAAGCAAACAAACAAACAAACAAACAAAACACATTTGTAGAAAAAAAGAACAAAAAAGTCTATGAATATTATACCCAGGAACTCTCATGAAAAAGTTCATAAAGATCGGTCCAGTAGTTTACTCTTAATCACTCTACACACACAAACACACATACACCACGACCCTCGTCTCGATTCCCCCTCTATGTTAAAATATTTAGTCAAAACTTGACTAAATGTAAAAAGGAAGTAGACATTGTCATTGAAATATGAGGTCCAAAAGTCATGACTATGTAAAAGGTATACACACATACACAGACAGTCAATCAGGCAGACTGTCAGAGAGGGACAAAAGACAATGGTGAACAGTTAAAGACACATCCAGGCGCACAGAAACATGCATATAGACAGACAGACAGACGTACGCACGCACGAGCAACCACACACACACGCACATACACACACACACTCGCACATACACACACACACTCGCACACACACGCACAAACACACACACACACGTACGCACATACACACACAAACATACACACACACACACACAAACACGCGCACACGCACAGACACACACAGACACACACGTACCTAAAGTGTGGATGGTTACCTAAGAGGCGGCACTGGGTGTAGTGCCTTTCTAGTGCACTTGCACTACAACAGCACTGGGTGCAGTACTCGCTCCGGCATCGAAGAATTTTGCACTAAAAAATGCACAAAATTTGACCTATTTCGTCGCCTATAGAGGACGGAAAGAATGTCATTTTGAACATTGTTATGACATTCTTTTCGTCAAAAAAGTCAATTTAACGGTGTTAAATGAAGCGACCATCCACACAATTAGGTTGCCATCCAGAGTTTAGGTTGCCATCCACGTGTGGATGGTTGCCTTATGGTGATTTAGGCAACCAAACCTGTGGAAACGGGGGTACACACACACACACACACACACACATACCTAAAGTGTGGATAATCCCTGGAGCACTCATGTCAAAGCAATGCCGACTTCGTGAAACACTCTGAGCCTTTCATAATAACATTATTGTCACATCGCATAGAATAACTCCATAAATATGCGTTAGTACAGATCTGGCAAAACATTTTCTGAAAAACGTACTGCTGTCATTTCATTCAAACTTCCTATGCCAGTTAAGGCCGTTCACTTGGATTTTTGAATCACCTTTTCGGATTACGTGACCGCTGCTCAAATAAGGGTACCCTCAAAATTGGACAAAAACGGGAGGGACCAATACAAAATCTAAGAACAATCAATCAATATCAATCAATATGAGGCTTATATCGCGCGTATTCCGTGGGTACAGTTCTAAGCGCAGGGATTTTTATTTTTTTTTATTTTTATTTTTATGCAATTTACATCGCGCACATATTCAAGGCGCAGGGATTTATTTATGCCGTGTGAGATGGAATTTTTTTACACAATACGTCACGCAATCACAACGGCCAGCAGATCGCAGCCATTTCGGCGCATATCCTACTTTCCACGGCCTATTATTCCAAGTCACACGGGTATTTTGGTGGACATTTGTATCTATGCTTATACAATTTTGCCAGGAAAGACCCTTTTGTCAATCGTGGGATCTTTAACGTGCACACCCCAATGTAGTGTACACGAAGGGACCTCGGTTTTTCGTCTCATCCGAAAGACTAGCACTTGAACCCACCACCTAGGTTAGGAAAGGGGGTGGGGGAGAAAATAGCTAACGCCCTGACCCAGGGTCGAACTCGCAACCTCTCGCTTCCGAGCGCAAGTGCGTTACAACTCGGCCACCCAGTCCACACAATAGGAAGGAAAAACTTTGCAATGTTTACATACGAGAAGAAATTTAAATCAATTATCTACCCAGAACATGTCGTGTTGTTTAGCTAGGTACGTCACACTTTGTGGTTTGCTGCTTTGTGTTTCCCGGTAACGTACGTCACACTTTGTGGTTTGCTGCTTTGTGTTTCCCGGTAACGTACGTCACACTTTGTGGTTTGCTGCTTTGTGTTTCCCGGTAACGTACGTCACACTTTGTGGTTTGCTGCTTTGTGTTTCCCGGTAACGTACGTCACACTTTGTGGTTTGCTGCTTTGTGTTTCCCGGTAACGTACGTCACACTTTGTGGTTTGCTGCTTTGTATTTCCCGGTCACGCAAGCGGTCAAGCCTTCTACTATTCTCTTCAGACTACACAACAAACGGTCTTGCTTCTGTTTGTATCCTCGATTTTGGAACGTAAGCAGTATATCTGTTTTGGACGTAGTTTTCGGTTACAAAATATCCTCTGCATGCGGATCCTGCTCTACAACAAACTGTGCCCAAGTGGAGGGATGCGACGAGTCGCATTATACTTGTTCGAGTCTAAATATCGGACCCTATTGCTACGCAGAAAACACAATAGCGTTTATATTGCTATTCTGACATTATATTCTGTGTTAAAATCATGTTTTTGTCAGCAACAACTACCAGAATGGTCCATGTCGTTGATTGCAGACGACGGTTATAGTGCGCATATCCCTTTGCGCGTGTATCCACGGCATTCACCGAACATTGAAAAACCCACGGACATGTAATTGGAGAAGACTCGAGATAACCGGATGTTTGGCATTACGTCAATATGCCGTGATTCATATGACGTCACGTATCATGCTTGCTTACGTATATTCTATGTTCGAAAGTCTGACTTCAGTTGGGGATTCGCGTGATAAAGACTGCGGTAAATCGGTAGATGATAAGAGAACAAGGATTGTCTCAGAAGAAAGTCAACAACTAAATGTTTCAGACCGGTAACTTCATTTCAACATTGTACTAAACAATGGACATTCCATAGGGACAGGAGATTATGTGATTTGCTGATTATGATTGTGCTAAACAGAAGAAAAACCGTCTGCTAGAATCAGAGATAGGTCGCTTCAGATTGCAGCTTCTCAGTTGAACTTTGCAAGGTTTGTTGACTGTTGAAGAACAGGATTTTACACGTAATGTATTTCATGTACAAAAAAAAACCCCAAAAAACACAAATGGCATCGTCTGTCGACCAGTCACAGAAACAAACCTGGCGAGGTATGCGTGTACTTTATTCACGACGAAGAAACCGGAACCATGCGTCTTTGTTATTTGATATCGGCAAAAAATTACCAACTTCCGTAGCGCTATCCTTTGATGATCGGAAGGGGGATGTGTGAGACCATCCAATCACAGCCCCTGAATTCCCCCACGTGTCTATCAGAATAGCTATTTAAAACAAATATTTTTTTCTTCATTTTTATTATTTTTCATGTTTATTACTTTATTGTCCCATCGCTCAGAAATTCGGGTCGCTTCCTCCCAGTGGAAAGCTAGCAGCAACAGCGTCGCGCTACCCAGGTATATGCGTGTTTAGGTGTAATCAGCCACCTGCACTTATGGCAGAATAACCGGGGTATATTACGTGCCACAGTGGTGACATGGGGGTGGAACATGGATACCGTCTCTGAGTCTGCAAATAAAGTTGACCCGTGTCCGTCCCGGCCCGGATTCGAACCTACGACCCTCGGATCACAAGTCCAGTGCTCTACCAACTGAGTTAACGGGTCCCCTAGGTGAAAAGCCTGTAACAGGTTGATTTGCAAGATAGTTATCAAGGGAAAACAGGTATCTTTAACCTTCACCGGATCACGCTTCGGAATACACAGACCGAATTATGTGGGTCGTGTACGACCCATACTTTGTAAAGAAGAATTCAACGTTAAAAGTATGGGTTGTACACGACCCACGTCATCCGAATTAGGATAAACTCTTTACCGCCTCTTTGTAGACTATGGGTCGTACACGACCCACGCAATCCGAATAGGGATAAACACCGTTTAATGCCTTCTTTAATTTCATAAATTATATGGATATTTCACGACCCACAACATCCAGACTGTGCAGTTCAAATGACTTCATTGTTTTGTTTGTTTGTTTACAAAGATATTAATTTAAGAATGTGTCGATAGGAAGGTTCGATGGAGTTTGAGAATTACATCAAGTCTCAGTCACAAATTCCCAATAGTTGTAGAGATGCGGACACTGGAAACTAGCACACGCGATGACATTCTTAACAGTGGTCATAAATTGACTTCACACGGCGCGTTTCCAAATGGCATCAAAAACAAAATGGCGGCATGCAAGGGGAGTGAATAAGAGGCAAACGATGAATAGTATGAGTAACTATAAACATCTCTCATGGCATATGTATGGTGAACAAAGCCGCCAATTCCATTTTGAAATTAAGGCTTAGGTGAGCATTTTTTTTGGAATTGCCCATTACTGACAACAGTGGCAGCTCATGGTTGATGCATGCTGCCTTTTCAGTAACCTGATTTTTGCTGCATGACCTTCATTTGGATGAGGCGATCCTTCATTGTTGTGGTGACTGTAGGCCGACCATAACATTGTCGTAACTGTACTCTGCCAATTGCTTGAAGTCATTCCTCCAGTCCGATGATGTTGAAGTGAGACACTGCAAAATTCTGAACCACTTGCCTGGAAGAAACAACATCGTGTAGCCATCAAACTGCCCTTGCCTTATCCAAGTCGCTCCGTTTTCGTGATAGGGGCATGTTGTTTCATTGAATTATTTTGTCAGTGTGTCATTTTACAAACATATATTTGTGACTCACGGCCCTTGTGTTAATTCAAAAAAGTCAGGTGTCAATCAAATTGTCAAACCCTTGATTTTTGGCGAATATTTTAAAGATTGTGAACATTTCATGACCGGTCCTTAACTGTTTTTGAAGAGTATATGTTTCATATTTTCTTTCTTAAATTTGTCATACAATATAACATGTGTTTCATGGGTATGAACAATATTTTAACTGCCGGTTGATTGCTTGCATTCAGTGACGCATGGCTTTATCGGTAAGTGATGTAATGTGCATTGTGGGACACATACAGGAACATCTGCGGACATTAGCAGTCATGCATAAAACTATGTTGATACAGCCGAATTGATTGTTTTGATGCTATACAGTACCTGCATTGTGAATTATTAATTAACGCGTGCGCGTGTGTGTGTATAATAATAATAATAATAATAATAATAATAATAATAATAATAATAATAATAATAATAATAATAATAAATGAGCATTTATATAGCGCAACATCATTACTTTACAATTATGCTCTTCGCGCTTGACACATTTAAAATTAAAACACAGTTATGCAAGCATTTACATCTACATTCATAGTCAACAACGCTTAATTAAAAGCATACACCATCAAACATACATTACAAAAAAATTCTTCCACTAAGGCCAAAAAAAAAAAAATTGTCTGTTTAGGGTAACCCGACCAACCCTATCGATTTGGCGCCGACCCAAAAACTTTTTTTTGATTTCAAAAAAAAAAAAAAAAAAAAAAGAGGTAAAAATGCTAAAAAGAGACATTTGGCGTTTCTTTCTCTCCCTTTCTCTCTGTTTTATTTATACGTTAGTTTTGAAACATGTATTCATCAAATATAAGAAGTGAATGTTCAGCCAACATAGCATTTACACACACAAAAATAAAAAATAAAAAAAATAAAAAAAACCCTACCTACCTACCGACCCTACTTTTTTTGGTCATGTTACCCTAAACAGACAATTTTTTTTTGTTGGCCCAACTAAGTAATACAAACATGAATAGAATAGGTAGTGAAAACAAGGAAATACCAGCTGAATACCCTTAATCAGACAGAACATTATCAACAATACTGAGAAGAAAAAAACAGCCCTGGATGTTTATATACATTATTCTTTCTTTATTTGGTGTTTAACGTCGTTTTCAACCACGAAGGTTATATCGCGACGGGGAAAGGGGGGAGATGGGATAGAGCCACTTGTTAATTGTTTCTTGTTCACAAAAGCACTAATCAAAAAATTGCTCCAGGGGCTTGCAACGTAGTACAATATATTACCTTACTGGGAGAATGCAAGTTTCCAGTACAAAGGACTTAACATTTCTTACATACTGCTTGACTAAAATCTTTACAAACATTGACTATATTCTATACAAGAAACACTTAACAAGGGTAAAAGGAGAAACAGAATCTTTTAGTCGCCTCTTACGACATGCTGGGGAGCATCGGGTAAATTCTTCCCCTAACCCGCGAACAAACAACAAATACACTACATGTAGCCTGCTGATGGACTGAGAAAACAAAATCAGGGGTTGTATTTCTTGAAGAGGTGTGTTTTAAGTGCTCGTTTGAATGCTTGGGGTGACTGAGAGTGGCGGATGTGGAAGGGGAGAGAATTCCATTGTGTGGGTGCGCAGAAAGTAAAAGTGCGTTGTCCGTATGTTTTGGTTTTGGTGTGTGGGATGGTAAGGATGCGACAGTCAGAGGGGGAACGGAGTTGTCTTGCTGGAGAATAGACGTGAGGAGTTCAGAGAAGTAAGCAGGAGACGAGCAAGAAAAGAAGTTAAAGCAGAGGGTGGACAGTTTGTAGTCAATGCGGGCTTCAATAGGTAACCAGTGCAGTGTGTGAAGAAGTGGTGTTGCGTGATCTCGTTTTCGTGCTTTGAGAATGAGGCGTGCTGCCGAGTTTTGGACTTTTTGTACTTTATGCAGGAGGTACAGAGGACAGCCAGAGAGAAGAGAGTTGCAGTGGTCAAGTTTAGAAAGAACAAAGGCACAGACAATAGTGTTAGTTGTTTGAGAGGAGAGTGTGTGGCGAATGGTGCTGATCTTACGGAGCTCAAAATAAGCTGCTCTACAGACTAAAGATATATGTTTGTTAAGGGTCATGTCAGATGAAAGGGTGAATCCAAGGTTTCTAGCTGATGGTGAGAAAAGAATGTCGGTGTTGCCCACTTGTACAGAAACAGGTTGGGGAGACGGAAATGTAGTGTTCTTCTTTTTGCACAGTAAGACTTCAGTCTTATCATCATTCAGCTTAAGTTTGTTATCGACCATCCAAGATTTAACATCAGTGATGCATGTCTGAATGGTCTGGATGGCGGAATGTGTCTCTGCAGGGGGACTGGTTTATACAGCTGGGTGTCATCAGCAAAAGACTGATTCAAAACAGAATGGTTTTGAATCAGTGTGGAGAGGGGCTTAGTGTACATGATGAAAAGGATGGGACCGAGTACTGAACCTTGAGGAACGCCGACAGAAAGTGGGGCTGGAGCAGACATCTGGCCATCGACAAGCACAGCCTGGGTCCTGCCAATGAGATGGGACTCAAGCCATGCTAGCGGTGGACCGGAGATTCCGTACAGAGTCTGAAGTCTATGGAGAAGCGTGACATGGTCAATCGTGTCGAATGCTGCAGAAAGGTCAAGTAGGGAAAGCACTGACACGTCACCACCACCCAGAGCAGACAGAATGTCACTGATTACTTTAAGTAGGGCTGTTTCAGTACAGTGAGAAGGGCGATAAGCGGACTGAGAATGCGAGATCAAATCATGGGTGTTCAAATATGACAACAGCTTCTTCAAATCTACCTTTTCAAAAACTTTAGACAAGAATGATAAATTAGATACAGGACGATAATTCTTCAAAATATTGACATCAAGACTAGTTTTTTTGAGAAGTGGTTTGACAAGTGCAGTTTTAAACAATGATGGAAAAACACCAGATAGCAGGCTATCATTGACAATTTTGAGTAAGAGGTATGGGTGTATGTGCGTGCGTGCGTGTGTGTACGTGCTTGCGTGCGCGCGCGCGCGCGCGTGTGTGTGTGTGTGTGTTCAAAATTGACTATTCGACATCTTCAGTCCTCGACCGTTTGTTCTCTTGACATTTTGCTACCAACCTCTGGTCGTGCTCGACCTGTTGTCACTCTCGACGTTGTGACTCTCCACCAACAGTCCACGGCTTTTTGTGTCTCGGCTTTTTGGTTCAGTCAAAGCAATATACCGGGTCATTGATGAAATACCGAGCTTTTTTGTCTTTGTACCACTCAAAGTTGACGCAACAACCTACCGTTTTTGACCGCTCATGCAATTGACACCTGCGTCAGGAGAAATGGAACAACACAAGAAGTACGCAAGATATTGAAACACAACAACCTGTCCTGGATTGAAAATTGATTTGTATTTCTCTTCGAATGGAAAAGTTGCCAAGTCGTGCCTTTCTTAAGTTTTCGTCGATTTGTTTATTTTATGGTACCTTACGTTGTTGTTAATGCGATTTAAGGAAAAATGAGGGGGGGGGGTCTTTTTTGAGCGGCAATCACGTTATCTTTGTAATGGAAATCTTTGATCCGAAAAGTGTACGAGATAGCCAAGTGAATTGCCTTTAATGGCTGAAAGTTTGAATGAAATTACATGGGAATAAATGTTTTGATCTCGGGTACGAAACTTGATGCAAGAATTTTTTTAGCAAAGTTTATGATGAAATTCCTTTTCAACATCTCACACATTCTTTCAACATGCGGTATATTTAATATTTGAGCTTTCTGAATTGGTAATCTATGATTAAGTATACTGAAATGAAAAAAGAAAGCGAAGGCTTCGGGCAAAATGTTGAAATGATTTTCAAATTTAAATATATTTGAAACACTTTATGTTGTCATTCATATCAGATAGCCTTCACTTTATATATTGATCTTTAAGGCAAAGTACAATTTTCTATTTTGCACAGCATCGTGAATTTAACTGGTTATACACACAAAAACAACAACACTTAGGCCCAGACTATTTAGTGTTGATTCAACATATTTTAAATCGGGTGTTTTATGCATATTTTACATAAAGGCAACGTAAAAAGTGGTACAGAGTATTCGAAAATTGATCATCATTTATATTAATGTAAAATACACCAATTTAAACGATAAATGTTACATTATGTTGTAAATGTGAACATAAAATAGAAAGTGTCCAAAATCACCTAGAATCATACAAGTTTGGATCAATTTCCCTAATTTGACAATAATCTAATAAAACGGAGCTGCTATTTTGTTGCTACATTAACAAAATTCTATACTTTAAAACCGCACAATACAATTGGTACAATCATTCTATCATATTAACTCAATTTGAATATCAATGGACAACAACAATTTACTACAGATCTTGAAAAGGCTCAACATTGCACGGGAGACTTTATCAAATAATCACATTTTACCCATTTAAACTAATTATAATATTTAAGAAGAAAATATTAAAAGCGAAAGACAACCTCCATTTTATGATTTTTAAAATATTCAAATACTGGCAATTTTTTTTTATGTTAGGCCTATTTGTTAAAAAAAAACACGACTACTTTAGTTTTCCGGTTTTAACCCCCTGCCTCCACTTATCTCAGTATTCAGGAAAAGCATTTTGAGCGATTGTTGTAATGCCTCCTGAGATTTACTTCAGCTGAAATAGTTGTATCATCTGCAGACATCAAGTTACCGTTCGATTCTGTCAAAAATATACTTCGCACACAAAATATGCACGTGAATCATGATTTTTATCTCGTATCCTTAAACTTCAGGGTCCGTGTTATCCAGTTCTCTGTGACTGCACGTTCTCGTTCATCCGAGTTTCCGTCTTTGCAGCAAACACAGCCTCGTGCACTGCAAGAAGAAACAAGTCGCGTGAAGCAACATCAAAACATTTAGTCAATCTGTCGTCCTGAAAAACAAATTAACAACCCGAGATCAGCCATCATCAAGACTAGTAAGGCTGTTCGACGTTAGATCAGGCTGACTGCGCGGTAAGTTGGTATGCCGTGTAAGTTTAGACTCTAATAAACTCACTAATGTACACAATGTGAAATATATCGTTCAGTTTTAGTCGTCCTTTCGACGGTTCAAAGTGAAACATGCCGTAAAAAAACGCTTTTTTTTAGGGTAGGTGTAGTCAAGGACCCGTGACGTCATACCCAAATAAGGCTCAAATCCAATAAACAAGTCAAGTCAAGTCAAGATTTATTTATTCAAAAAAAATAGGGTTACATGAATACAATAGATAAGAATTGCAATAAACACGACAAAAAAGATATATGTAATAATGAGACACAACACTTCTAATTTCTTTTCTTTATTTGGTGTTTAACGTCGTTTTCAACCACGAAGGTTATATCGCGACGGGCACTTCTAATTAACCGAAAATAAATCAAGCTTAATTCATAACAAAATAATTGTAAACATACATTTTTTTCTTCTTTTTTTTTTTACAGGAATGTATATGTTTCTGTGTGTGATCAAATAATCGGAACTCTTTCAAAATACTCTTAATAAAATATATTAAATGCAATAACTTTCGTTTCTTTGTTAATTCAAATAACTGTTTAAATTTAACTGCATTTGAATTTCTACGAAAATACAATGGTAACAACCTTTTCCTCACATTTTCAAAAAAATGACACTGAAATATATAATGAAATTCATCTCCGAGTTCTCCAGACTGGCATTTAACACATATTCTTTCGTTATGTGGTATATTTAACATTCGGCCTTTCTGTATTGGCAATTTATGATTTAATGTTCTAAAACGTAAAAAAGAGAGTGCTAGGTTATTGGGTAAAATGTTCAAATAATTTTCAAATATAAATGCATCTTTAAACAATCTATAATTCAAACAAGTTTCTTTTTCATTTAATTCTGAAAACCACGATTGTATATATTGATCTTTTAGGCATTGAAACGTTTTCAATTTAAACCATTTTTCGGAACATCGTAAATTAAACTGGTCATGCCAAAAACCACTTAGACCAAGAGCATTTAAAGTTGTTTCAACATGTTTTAAATAGGGTGCTTCATATATGTTATTTACATAGAGGCGATGCAAAAAACGGTACAATACATTTGAAAACTTATTACTATTATTACAGTCCACCAATTTAAACCAAAAACTAAATATTCTATTTTTTTACGAGGAGATCTAGTGGAAATTTGCCTAATTCGCCTAATACCATACACGTTGGGGTCGACTTTCTCAATTTCAAAATAATCTTATAAAAACGTAGCTGCAATTTTATTGCTAAATTTACCAAATTTGGTCCCCATACTTCACAGCCATATAACATAATCGGTGCAACTATTCTATCAAACAATTCAATTTGAATATCTATGGACAACGACAATTTTCTACACTTCTTTAACAAGCTAAACATTGCTGGAGAGGCCTTATCATATAACAACTTTTGTGATGTATTAAACTTATTATTATAATTAAAAATAGACCCAAATATTGAAAACCAAAGACGACCTCAACTAATTCATCTTTGTATTTAAATAAATTATAATGGCAATTTTCGTATTTTACCTCTTGAAAAAACATTTTCGTTTTTTTGGCGTTCACCCGCAAACTCCACAGATCGCAGTATTCGGACAACACATTAAGCGAGTCTTGTAATGCTTCTAGGGATTCTGCTAAAATGGTTGTATCATCTGCATATAATAAAATAAACATTTTAAACATCAGCTCAGCATCATCCGGCTGTAAGTCCAACATAGCAACCTCTCTTTCAATAGTAGGGAGGTGTTCAGTTTTATCAAACATATATAAGCTTGTAAATCATTTAAATACACAGCAAACAATGCAGGTGACAAGTTTTCCCCTTGATGTACACCGGTAAAACATTGAAAGAAATCTGACTTTTGGTTACTTACCAAAACACATGACTTGGCCTTACTATACACATTTTGAATAATATTTAGCATTCGCCCATTTATACCAGCGTCAAACATCTTCTTCCATAGAAAAGCTCTTTTCACATAATCAAATGCTTTTTCATAATCAATAAAAAGACAATATAACCTTTTTTTCTTTGATAGAAAGTAATCAATAATACTATGTTTTTGAGCAGAAGAAAGGCCGATTTTCAAATACATATATATATTTCTGACCAAAACACTGCTGTTGAACATCTAAGCTATACCACTGAAAAATACATCTTTAACTTTTTGTGTTCAGTGTATGTTTCACTAATTCTCACACAAACCTCTGTAGATTGCTGACGTCATCAAGAGTCTCGGGCAGCTTTGTGCCCATGGTCTCGGGCAGCCAGAGAACGAAAACCCCAAACACCAGGGCAGGACCGCCCATGACGATCAGTGGCAGGGCATTGGCCAATCTTTCTCCCACCAAAATGCCCTGTTTTGACAAAAAAGTAAAAGCAGAGAACTGAGGGGGAAATCGGCGTTTCTTTGTTTCCGTTGTTCTTTGTTTGTTTAAATGCTTGGGAGGTTTTGTTTTGCGTGTAAGATCCCTTTCTATTCCTATCAAGGGGGGTTTGGCAGGGGTGGGTGGGTGGGCTCTTGTTAAAAGCCAAATAATGCATGTTAGGATCCAAAAGGCGGCAGACAATCTAAAACTCAGTAACTTTATTACGTTGACTTTGTAGGAGAAGATTCCTTTGCCCCTGACGACTTTCCCTTGAGCGCGTAACACTCAAAGAGAACACCCCAAATCCAAGTAATACAAAGCTAGAATTCAAAAAGTGGCAGACACCATGCAACTCTGTAAGCTTACCACGTCTGCTATGTAGGGGGCGACAATGCTTCCGGTCCGTACAATGGTGACGCCGACACCCATCGCTGAAGCTCGAATATATATCGAGAGAGAGAAAGAGAGAGAGAGAGAGTGAGAGAGAGAAAGAGAGAGAGAGAGAGAGAGAGATAGAGACAGAGAGACAGAGAAAGAGAGAGAGAGCAAGCAAGACAGAGAGAGAGACTGCGATAGAGAGAAAGAGACAGCGAGAGAGTCAACCGGCAAGCTCAGTACAGTGCAATAGTTTCTGGCGTGCCACCTCTCAGGTACGTTACAGAATGCTCCCCGCAAACACCCGTTGCCTAGACCATTCTCGGCGAGCGGTCGCCATTGTTACGCTTCAGTGACCCCAGACAATGGTACTCGTACCGAGCGCTTGCTAACGCTCGCGAGCGCCACAACAAAACTATGCGTTGTCTAGAAAACGTTCGCAAACGTTCTGTGGCGCTCTGCCTATGCAACGCACCCCAGGTGCCTGTCCTTGGTCTACTTGTTTCGGATGGCTGTTCACACAGAACGAAGAGTAATGCTGCGTTGCTCAACATCTCAGGATAACTGTGAAAAGAACAGCTTTTGAACATGTTAAACCCGCATTGATTGATAAAGACAGTGCCAGTTCACCGCGGGTAGGTGAGTGTGCAATCATAATTCCTGTGCCTTTTTTTGCGGTTTTGATTTTGGTTTTGTTTCTTTGGTGGAGCTTGTTTTGTGCTTGTCTTGTTTGTTTACTTATTCTTTTAACATCATGCTTCTGTATTAGTGCCGCAGTCACTGTATTTCTGTGCAGGTGAACTTTAAGAGAAGGTCAGCAAATATTGCTGATTTGTTATTGTCTATTTTTCATTCATTTATTTGTGTATTTGTGCATTAATTCATTTATTGATGTGTCTATCTGTCTATCTATCTATGCAATCAAATGAACATGTATTAAGTCATTTATGTTGCGTGTATTTATACATTCATTTTACTTGAGTTATCTTTTTTCTGTATGTATGTGTCTATTTACATACTACCTGTTTATTTATGCATTTATGTATTGATTAATTAATCAATTTATTTATTATTTCGTTTCTATTTTTCATCAAATGATTTATGGATTCGTTATTAATCTTTTCATTTATCAAATAATCTTTTTTTTTTCTAATCAACACGTTTTTCTCTCTGTCTTTTTAATTTAGAGCTTGGGCCGCATGAAATCGTCTTTAATCTGAGAAATGTGTTTGGCATTTCAGCCCTGATCATCATGAAGTTTGACGACGTGCTGAAGCAGATAGGGGAGTTTGGACCCTACCAGAAGAGAGTGTTCTTCCTCACTGCCCTGCCCTCCCTGCTGAGTGCATTCGAGGCCATCAGTGTCGTCTTCACTTTCAACATACCCAATCACAGGTACAATTTGATTGACATTTTATTTGAGGATGAAAGTCGCTTGTTCATGTCAATCAAACCATTTTTTTATCATTGTGTGTCTGTGCGTCCCAAGGACAGCTTGTAAGAAAAGGCATAGCCTGAAATCTCAATCCCTGTAAATTAAAGTTCAATTCAATTCAATTCAATGCAATTCAATTCAATTCAATGGTTGTTATGCTCACAGGTGCCAAGTGATTGTCTTACTTAGTCTGCAAAAGGAAATACACTTGCATCCGTCTCTAATAGCACTAAAATGCTTAAGAGACAATAGAAAACGCTCGCGCTGGACCCGGCGAGTACTCTTCAGACTGGCTCGCTCAATAAATATAAATGTTTGGAATGTCTGTGGTGTGAATGTTGGTTTCTGACCAGAAATGCAGATCTATCTCTGGCCGATTCATAGATTCAACCTACAAACTGCGACCTCATCTGTGATCAGATGGCCAAGCAATGCGTGAAATCTTTTATTCTAAAGCCTTATGGCTCGTTTCGACAAGCATTAAGCGGATGAAATTAACCACATGCAGTTTATTCTCCAGAAAAATGCACACAAAAAAGGGGTTGGGTTCGGTGATTTGTACATAAACGTCTTCCTCGCGATAGATTCGCTTATTATTTTGTCTTATGAAGCCGTCATCAACACGAACACAATGATTGCAGAAGCAAACTCTGTACCTACACGACCGAGACACAAGACTGATTATTTCACAGCTGCAATGAGAATAGAGAACAAAGACGTTTTGGATAAGCTTACTCACGTCAGGTCTTCACTGACAAGCTAGGAACAGACGGAAAATTCCGAACAAAAGTAAATGACGTCAAAGTCTCTTTCGCTTTGCGTGTAACTTTGTCATGACGTATTTTTGTGTGACGCGTTCGGCTGTTCTATCAGGTCAATGGCTGCGTGTTGCCCCGCCGGTGTGAACTCCTCCTACGGCCAAGTCGTTTTTGTGGTTTATTTCGCATTTAGGTCCCAGGTAACATTATGAAGTTTTAATACGATCAATCGGACCTATTATCAAGTTAGTGTATCAACTTTTGAACGAACTGCGCCCAGTAATTTCCCAGCAATAAGCTGTTAAGTGGAGAAAGACAGACAGACACACAATTAAAGTCTGCTAAGCCCTAGTACTAGCGTACTCGGGGATAAACAATTATAACTTACCAGCCAACTCACTTAGTCTTTTGCATAATTATATCAATCACAGGTACGCCTTAACGGACTGGATGGGCCCGGAGGGGAGGATGGTGTTGATAGGCTGGTTGTTGCGTTTTTAACGTCCTTTCAGCCGAAATGGCTATGCGGGACGAATTAATGTTTATTTACGTGTCAGTTCACATGGCAGTCTCCGAATATGGAAGTATTTATATTAAGGTCACATGTTGCTTCCAGTCTTGTTACAAATCTTGATCTCCTTTAAAAAGGTGAAGGGGATGGATGGGGAGGGAGTGTTCGGAGAGAGAGAGAGACAGAGAGAGAGAGAGAGAGAGAGAGAGAGAGAGAGAGAGAGAGAGAGAGAGAGAGAGAGAGAGAGAGATAGGTGGAATGGGGGGGGGGGGGGAGTTGTGGGCCATTCAGGGATATAATTCAGAGATGTTACAAGGATTTATTTTCTTCGCAAATTCACCAAAATGACCATAACAGTTATGGCAATTTTACAAATTGTAAGGCAATCTGGCTTAACTTGTCTCACACCGCTCATAACGAAAATACATCTATGTCATTTTTCCCCACTCACTCTGCGGCTATATCTTCTCGCCACCAACGCCATTCATTCCTTAACATTTTTCATGATGTACCCAGCAGGCTTTTTCCGACCTGGCCTATTCAGTTTTGAATAAGAACTTCAAGTCAACTTGTAATGACTAGGCCGACAGGCTATGTGGTGCGCATGTAGACACATTGGGTAAACACTCTCACACACACACACACACACACACACACACACACACACACACACACACACACAC
>NC_090247.1:63853638-63858638 GCF_037325665.1 Littorina saxatilis
ACTTAGCGAAGCTTTGCCAAGTCGACTTCGTGCTCAGTCAAGGACGGGCTTTAGATCGTTGTTTCACTGTGCATGTTTTGTATGTGTGTAGGCTTATATGTGTTTGTTTATTTGTGAGTGTTTGTTCATTTGTGTGTGTGTGTGTGTGTGTGTGTGTGTGTGTGTGTGTGTGTGTGTGTGTGTGTGTGTGATCTCTGAATTAGTTATTTTACTTAAATGCACTTTCGTTCTTTCTCTTCTCAGCAAAGCGCTTATGAAGCTATATAGACTAAGTATATATTTGTTTGACGAAGTGTTAACACAAAATGGTGAATAACGAACACGGTTTGTGAGCATCATTTGCATCACCTGATCTTCTTTTCTGATTAAAAAGACATCATAAGTGACAATGGTATTTGCACTTGCATCCTTATGCTGCTTCTCTTTTTTCACTGTCACCCTGTAGGCTTGAAATGCGCTCAATTTCTGTGCATGACTTGATTTTGAAATAATTCTTCTTTTCAGCACACGTGGTTGTTTTTGCTGTCAAAAGAATAAGCCAGATGTAAGGGAGACTACTGTGAATGGAAACAAGGACGCACTGGCTTCTTCCCCTTGCTGATGACGTTTTTTTGACATTTTGGGGGAAAGTTTATTATGTTACATTTTTTTCCTAGAAGGTACTTTTTCGTAAATCACCAAAGATATATGTTCAAGCTTTAACATGGGATAAGAGCACCCTTCCAATTTGACACATATCACAAGTCGACTTCCTGGTTGACTTCTTTGCTAAAGCCTGAACTAACTTCTAAACTGACAAACATACCAATATATCAATCTGCAAAAGGATTTTGCAAAAATCACCACTTTGCTAACAGAGGAGCAAATAATGCAAGCTCTTGATATTTTTACTATACGTTTAAGTGGAAGGAGGATTTCATCCGATGTTAAAGCATGGTAAGATCTGGAGTGGTTTTCCTCGGCGTTTGTATCTAAAGGATGGTTCTTTGAAGAAAGGTCTAAACTGAAGAAAGACTTTTCTGTGTATTCAGAGTATAAATAGTTTATGTATGTAAAATGTCTCGATTTTGTCATATGAATTTGTGTAAACTGATATTTACTTTAACATGTGTTAATGGGCGGTTCTGGTGAGGTTATGCCCCCTCTTTCTTTCGGCTGGTAACAGGCGGAACCTCGCGGCAAGATCACACGAGAAAGGAAAACAAGTCGCGTAAGGCGAAATAACAACATTTAGTCAAGCTGTCGAACTCACAGAATGAAACTGAAAGAACTGCATTTTTTCACAATGACCGTAGTCCGCCGCTCGTACAAAAGGCAGTGAAATTAACGAGCCTGTTTAGCGCGGTAGTGGTTGTGCTGTGCTGCAAAGCCAGCTTTTCTGTACCTCTCTTCGCTTTAACTTTCTGAGCGTGTTTTTAATCCACACATATCATATCTATATGTTTTTGGAATCAGGAACCGACAAGGAATAAGATGAAATTGTTTTTAAATCGATTTCGGAAATTTAATTTTAATCATAATTTTTATATTTTTAATTTTTAGAGCTTGTTTTTAATCCAAATACAACATATTTATATGTTTTTCGAATCAGAAAATGATGAAAAATTAGATAAACGTTAATTTAGATCATTTTATAAAAAAATTATTTTAATTACAATTTTCGAATTTTTAATGACCAAAGTCATTAATTAATTTGTAATCCTCCAAGCTGAAATGCAATACCAAAGTCCGGCCTTTGTCGAAGATTGCTTGGCCAAAATTTCAATCAATTTGATTGAAAAATGAGGGTGAGGCCTCAACTTTTACACACAAAAAAGGATTTGACGTCATCAAAGACATTCATTCAGAAAATGAGAAAACCTCCGGGGATATCATACCCAGGAACTTTCATGTCAAATTTCATAAAGATCGGTCCAGTAGTTCACTCTCAATCGCTCTACACACACACACGCACAGACAGACACACAGACACACACGCACACACACACACACACACACACGCACACACACACACACATACACACACACACACACACACACACACACAAACACACACACGTAGACAAAGTACAAACTAAATTGGGAGAATTTGTATATAATTGGTTCAAAAAAAAGAAACAATGTAATCATTTGGTTATTTATCTTCCCGTGTCTTATAAACACTACGTTTCATGACAATAAAGTTTATTCGTATTCAGACACACACACACACACACACACACACACACACACACACACACACACACACACACACACACACACACACACACACACACACACACACACATACACCACGACCCTCGTCTGGATTCCCCCTCTATGTTAAAACATTTAGTCAAAACTTGACTAAATGTAAAATCGTGCATTGGTCCCAAATAGCATGTCGCTTTGGTAACAGTTCGTGTCAGTGTAAATCGTGCATTTTATACGGTAAAAAGACAATGGTAACAGGCGGAACCTCGCGGCAAGATCACAGGAGTTGTCTCGCGTTATCACCCCAGAAGTACTCATTTACATTGCAGACATAATTGTATATTCTTGTATCTGTTTTGCATTTTGTAAGTATAACGGGGTGGGTTAAGAGTGAAGATTTGTTCGATCTCCCAGGTCAACTTATGTGCAGACCTGCTAGTGACTTATCCCCCTTCGTGTGTACACGCAAGCACAAGGCCGAGTGCGCACGGAAAAGATCATGTAATCCATGTCAGAGTTCTGTGGGTTATAGAAACACGAAAATACCCAGGATGCCTCCCCCGAAATCGGCGTATGCTGCCGGAATGGCTGGGTAAAAACGGCCATACACGTACAAATCCACTCGTGCTAAAACCATGAATGAACGTTGGAGTCTAAGCCCATGAACGAAGAAGAAGAAGAAGAAGTATAAGGGCGATTAGAACTATAGTAGGACCTGTGCACTGTTCTCACGAGGAGTGTGCCTTTACATTTAATGTCTATCAAAACTCCCTGACCGTCCTGTCATCAAAATATTGCAGTACGGGTATCTAGCTGTTGGTGTCACGCAAAACCATTGTATGAGGCTGATTTACTTATTCGATTCTGATTGCATATTGACTTCTGAAACTAAAATGCATACTCTCTGAATTGACTTTTTTCCTTACTTTTGTCACTGTTTCATAAAGATATGTTATGAAAATATGGAGTTTCTTGTTGTTATAGTTCTTTCACACATGTCGACATTCTATAATGCAACTCGGTAGCATCTAACACAAACACACACACACACACACACACACACACACACACACACACACACACACACACACACACACACACACACACACTCATGAAGCACATTTCCAATATCACGTTCGTACATGCATACCCGTCCCATTCGCATGGTCAAATTGATCACATTTGTAATGACACTTTCATATATTCATACGTAACATTTCCTTTTAATCGTAAAAAGTTGCATACAAACGTAGACGTTTCTGGACCGAGCGTTCACTTTATCAAAACATTTTGCAGTTATCTTGGTTCCCCAATCATCAAAATAAGCTATCAAATAAGAAGAGGGACAATAGCAAAACCAAATGCAAAAAACAACAGCAAATAAACTAACAAGACAAGAAGCGATAAACATTGACAGTCAAAACAAGGAAAAGAGAAAACTCCAACCAACGGATGTTCAGCTGATCCCACACATGTCACTCAAGTCAGGAGAAAAGGAAGAGAGGGAGGTCGAGAAACAGCTGGAGGCGTGACACAGAGGCAGAACTGAAGAGGCAAGGCAAAGAAGCGGAAAGAACAGCCCAGGAACAGGGTGCGATGGAGAAATGTCGTCAATGGCCTATGCTCCGCTATGGGCAAAGGGCCTAAGTAAGTAAGATGTCACTCATGTATCAACTCTTCGTTTGCAGACATAAATTCATCAAAGGTATCGAGAAACAAGTCGCGAAAGGCGAAAATACAACATTTAGTCAAGCTCAGTCGAACTCACAGAATGAAACTGAACGCATTGCATGTTTTCCGCAAGACCGTACACTCGTAGCATCGTCTGTCCACCGCTCGTGGCAAAGGCAGTGAAATTAACAATCCAGAAAAGCGCGGTAGCGGTTGAGCTGAGGAGGATAGCACGCTTTTCTATATCTCTATTCTTTTTAACTCTCTGAACGTGTTTTTAATCCAAACATATCATATCTATATGTTTTTGGAATCAGGAACGGACAAGGAATAAGATGAAATTGCTTTTAAATTGATTTCACATAATTTTTATATTTTTAATTTTCAGAGCTTGTTTTTAATCCGAATATAACATATTTATATGTTTTTGGAATCAGAAAATGATGAAGAATACGATAAACGTAATTTTGGATTGTTTTATATAAATATAATTTTAATTACAATTTTTAGATTTTTAATGACCAAAGTCATTAATTAATTGTTAAGCCTCCAAGCTGAAATGCAATACCAAAGTCCGGCCTTTGTCGAAGATTGCTTGGCCAAAATGTCAATCAATTTGATTGAAAAATGAGGGTGTGACAGTGCCGCCTCAACTTTTACAAAATGCCGGATATGACGTCATCAAAGACATTCATCGGTACCGGCACGGTTTGCCTAGTGGTAAGGCGTCAGCCCCGTGATCGGGAGGTCGTGGGTTTGAACCCCGGCCGGGTCATACCAAAGACTTTAAAATTGGCAATCTAGTGGCTGCTCCGCCTGGCGTCTGGCATTATGGGGTTAGTGCTAGGACTGGTTGGTCCGGTGTCAGAATAATGTGACTGGGTGAGACATGAAGCCTGTGCTGCGACTTCTGTCTTGTGTGTGGCGCACGTTATATGTCAAAGCAGCACCGCCCTGATATGGCCCTTCGTGGTCGGCTGGGCGTTAAGCAAACAAACAAACAAAAGACATTTGTAGAAAAAAAGAAAAAAAACCGTCTATGAATATTATACCCAGGAACTCTCATGAAAAAGTTCATAAAGATCGGTCCAGTAGTTTACTCTTAATCACTCTACACACACAAACACACATACACC
>NC_090247.1:63861138-63956138 GCF_037325665.1 Littorina saxatilis
GTTTCAAGCGGACTTTAATAAAATAGTTATTTGCGAATTAAGCAGCGGAAGACACTCACCGGTTCAACATGTGTATGGTCATTAAACCTCAAAACATTTCAGTAAGTGGTTTAGACAAACACCTCGGACATGTGAGGGTGACTGGTTTGTAGCTGAAGAGTTTTTTTCTAAAGTGTGTTCTAAATACAAATGACGTACTGGTAATGATGTAATGAGTTGTTCTAATCTTGTTCTTGGAACTCTTGCTGTTCCAAGCTTGTTCTTAGCAAGTCTTGGTGACGAGAACAAAGACTATCAATGAAATCTTTAGAAATAACCTCTGACAACGACGACGATGACGACGACGACGACGATAACAACAACAACAACAAATGACATCGACGACGACGACGACAACAACAACAACAACAACAACAACAAAAACAACAACACGAGAACAACAACAATCACGACAACGAACATGACAACAACAACACCAACAACTACGACGACAACTACAACGACTGGGTTATGATGACATCACCAATGATTTAAAGGCCGTTAAAAAATCGTTAAATCCTATTTCTTCACTGATTCTTATGAAATTTTAAAGGTAGGTTTGTTGTCCCCAACTTATTTTCACTCCATACTTTTCCAGAAGAAAAACATAATTTTGGCAGTTAAAAACCGTTAAATTTCAATTCTTCACCGATATTTATGAAATTTTGTGGGTAGGTTCGTTGTCCCCAACTGATTTTCACTCTATACTTTTCCAGAAGAAAGACATAATTTTGGCAGTTAAAAAACGTTAAATTTCAATTCTTCACCTATCTTTATGAAATTTAGTGGGTGGGTCCGTTGTCCCAAACTGAATTTTAAGACATACTTTTCCAGACAAAAAACCTTATTTTTGGCAGTTAAAAACCGTTAAATCTCAATTCTTCATCGATATTTATGAAATTTTGTGGGTAGGTTCGTTGTCCCCAACTGATTTTCACTCCATACTTTTCCAGAAGAAAAACATAATTTTGGCAGTTAAAAACCGTTACATTTAAATTTTCACCTATCTTTATGAAATTTAGTGGGTGGGTCCGTTGTCCCAAACTGAATTTCAAGACAAACTATTCCAGTCAAAAAAACTTATTTTTGGCAGTTAAAAACCGTTAAGTCTCAATTCTACACCGATATTTATGACATTTTGTGGGTAGGTTTGTTGTCAGATTTGACATGATGGCAGAATTGAAAGTGTGAGATATCCTGATGTTTCACAATTTATGCTGCATAATTCAGCCCCATAGGCGCTTGAATTTTAGGTGGAGTTGGGTTTTTTTTCAGCCCAAACCAGTAACCCCCACATGGTTTTCATGTCCCTTTCTGAGAGACTTCAAGAAGTTTCAATTTGACGTCATGATTAGCCTGCCGCATTAGCAAGTATGAAAACACGTCATCGATGACACATTTTAAGAGAGAGAGAGAGAGAGAGAGAGAGAGAGAGAGAGAGAGAGAGAGAGAGAGAGAGAGAGAGAGAGAGAGAGAGAGAGAGAGAGAGAGAGAGAGAGAGAGAGAGAGAGAGAATCATGTACACACAGATGGACGACTTCGCTTGGGGTATGTACTGCCCGGCAGTACACATCTACTTTATCCAAGCGGAGCGCGGGCGGAGCCCGCGCGTAGCGAGGTAGTTTTTTTTTTTCATCTCCCAGCACTGAAAATTTTTTTGCCAAGTGGTGTCTGTCTGGACATTGTTCTAGAATTCATCTTTTAGCACAATATTAGCGACACTGTTTGGACAATTCTATTAAAATTAGGCGTACAAACTGATTTTGTTTCGGGGAATCCTCTCAGAGGATCAGAATTTTCATATAATATCATCGGAAGCTGTTACAACGGGAAAATGTGAAACTTTTGTCACTTTTTAACATGGAATTTCATCTTTGAGCGTTTCAAGCGGACTTTAATAAAATAGTTATTTGCGAATTAAGCAGCGGAAGACACTCACCGGTTCAACATGTGTATGGTCATTAAACCTCAAAACATTTCAGTAAGTGGTTTAGACAAACACCTCGGACATGTGAGGGTGACTGGTTTGTAGCTGAAGAGTTTTTTTCTAAAGTGTGTTCTAAATACAAATGACGTACTGGTAATGATGTAATGAGTTGTTCTAATCTTGTTCTTGGAACTCTTGCTGTTCCAAGCTTGTTCTTAGGCCAAAAAAAAAATTTGTCTGTTTAGGGTAACCCGACCGACCCTATCGATTTGGCGCCGACCCAAAAACTTTCTTTTGATTTCAAAAAAAAAAAAAAAAAAAAAAGAGGTAAAAATGCTAAAAAGAGACATTTGGCGTTTCTTTCTCTCCCTTTCTCTCTGTTTTATTTATACGTTAGTTTTGAAACATGTATTCATCAAATATAAGAAGTGAATGTTCAGCCAACATAGCATTTACACACACACACACACAAAAAAAAAAAAAAAAAAAAAAAAAAACCTACCTACCTACCTACCCTACTTTTTTTGGTCATGTTACCCTAAACAGACAATTTTTTTTTTTGGCCTTAGCAAGTCTTGGTGACGAGAACAAAGACTATCAATGAAATCTTTAGAAATAACCTCTGACAACGACGACGATGACGACGACGACGACGATAACAACAACAACAACAAATGACATCGACGACGACGACGACAACAACAACAACAACAACAACAACAACAACAACAACAACAACAACAACAACAAAAACAACAGCACGAGAACAACAACAATCACGACAACGAACATGACAACAACAACACCAACAACTACGACGACAACTACAACGACTGGGTTATGATGACATCACCAATGATTTAAAGGCCGTTAAAAAATCGTTAAATCCTATTTCTTCACTGATTCTTATGAAATTTTAAAGGTAGGTTTGTTGTCCCCAACTTATTTTCACTCCATACTTTTCCAGAAGAAAAACATAATTTTGGCAGTTAAAAACCGTTAAATTTCAATTCTTCACCGATATTTATGAAATTTTGTGGGTAGGTTCGTTGTCCCCAACTGATTTTCACTCTATACTTTTCCAGAAGAAAGACATAATTTTGGCAGTTAAAAAACGTTAAATTTCAATTCTTCACCTATCTTTATGAAATTTAGTGGGTGGGTCCGTTGTCCCAAACTGAATTTTAAGACATACTTTTCCAGACAAAAAACCTTATTTTTGGCAGTTAAAAACCGTTAAATCTCAATTCTTCATCGATATTTATGAAATTTTGTGGGTAGGTTCGTTGTCCCCAACTGATTTTCACTCCATACTTTTCCAGAAGAAAAACATAATTTTGGCAGTTAAAAACCGTTACATTTAAATTTTCACCTATCTTTATGAAATTTAGTGGGTGGGTCCGTTGTCCCAAACTGAATTTCAAGACAAACTATTCCAGTCAAAAAAACTTATTTTTGGCAGTTAAAAACCGTTAAGTCTCAATTCTACACCGATATTTATGACATTTTGTGGGTAGGTTTGTTGTCAGATTTGACATGATGGCAGAATTGAAAGTGTGAGATATCCTGATGTTTCACAATTTATGCTGCATAATTCAGCCCCATAGGCGCTTGAATTTTAGGTGGAGTTGGGTTTTTTTTTCAGCCCAAACCAGTAACCCCCACATGGTTTTCATGTCCCTTTCTGAGAGACTTCAAGAAGTTTCAATTTGACGTCATGATTAGCCTGCCGCATTAGCAAGTATGAAAACACGTCATCGATGACACATTTTAAGAGAGAGAGAGAGAGAGAGAGAGAGAGAGAGAGAGAGAGAGAGAGAGAGAGAGAGAGAGAGAGAGAGAGAGAGAGAGAGAGAGAGAGAGAGAGAGAATCATGTACACACAGATGGACGACTTCGCTTGGGGTATGTACTGCCCGGCAGTACACATCTACTTTATCCAAGTGGAGCGCGGGCGGAGCCCGCGCGTAGCGAGGTAGTTTTTTTTTTCATCTCCCAGCACTGAAAATTTTTTTGCCAAGTGGTGTCTGTCTGGACATTGTTCTAGAATTCATCTTTTAGCACAATATTAGCGACACTGTTTGGACAATTCTATTAAAATTAGGCGTACAAACTGATTTTGTTTCGGGGAATCCTCTCAGAGGATCAGAATTTTCATATAATATCATCGGAAGCTGTTACAACGGGAAAATGTGAAACTTTTGTCACTTTTTAACATGGAATTTCATCTTTGAGCGTTTCAAGCGGACTTTAATAAAATAGTTATTTGCGAATTAAGCAGCGGAAGACACTCACCGGTTCAACATGTGTATGGTCATTAAACCTCAAAACATTTCAGTAAGTGGTTTAGACAAACACCTCGGACATGTGAGGGTGACTGGTTTGTAGCTGAAGAGTTTTTTTTCTAAAGTGTGTTCTAAATACAAATGACGTACTGGTAATGATGTAATGAGTTGTTCTAATCTTGTTCTTGGAACTCTTGCTGTTCCAAGCTTGTTCTTAGCAAGTCTTGGTGACGAGAACAAAGACTATCAATGAAATCTTTAGAAATAACCTCTGACAACGACGACGATGACGACGACGACGACGATAACAACAACAACAACAAATGACATCGACGACGACGACAACAACAACAACAACAACAAAAACAACAACAACAACAACAACAACAACAAAAACAACAACACGAGAACAACAACAATCACGACAACGAACATGACAACAACAACACCAACAACTACGACGACAACTACAACGACTGGGTTATGATGACATCACCAATGATTTATCAAATGTTCAGTGTCAAGGCTGTTAAAAAATCGTTAAATCCTATTTCTTCACTGATTCTTATGAAATTTTAAAGGTAGGTTTGTTGTCCCCAACTTATTTTCACTCCATACTTTTCCAGAAGAAAAACAATAATTTTGGCAGTTAAAAACCGTTAAATTTCAATTCTTCACCGATATTTATGAAATTTTGTGGGTAGGTTCGTTGTCCCCAACTGATTTTCACTCTATACTTTTCCAGAAGAAAGACATAATTTTGGCAGTTAAAAAACGTTAAATTTCAATTCTTCACCTATCTTTATGAAATTTAGTGGGTGGGTCCGTTGTCCCAAACTGAATTTTAAGACATACTTTTCCAGACAAAAAACCTTATTTTTGGCAGTTAAAGACCGTTAAATCTCAATTCTTCATCGATATTTATGAAATTTTGTGGGTAGGTTCGTTGTCCCCAACTGATTTTCACTCCATACTTTTCCAGAAGAAAAACATAATTTTGGCAGTTAAAAACCGTTACATTTAAATTTCACCTATCTTTATGAAATTTAGTGGGTGGGTCCGTTGTCCCAAACTGAATTTCAAGACAAACTATTCCAGTCAAAAAAACTTATTTTTGGCAGTTAAAAACCGTTAAGTCTCAATTCTACACCGATATTTATGACATTTTGTGGGTAGGTTTGTTGTCAGATTTGACATGATGGCAGAATTGAAAGTGTGAGATATCCTGATGTTTCACAATTTATGCTGCATAATTCAGCCCCATAGGCGCTTGAATTTTAGGTGGAGTTGGGTTTTTTTTCAGCCCAAACCAGTAACCCCCACATGGTTTTCATGTCCCTTTCTGAGAGACTTCAAGAAGTTTCAATTTGACGTCATGATTAGCCTGCCGCATTAGCAAGTATGAAAACACGTCATCGATGACACATTTTAAGACAGAGAGAGAGAGAGAGAGAGAGAGAGAGAGAGAGAGAGAGAGAGAGAGAGAGAGAGAGAGAGAGAGAGAGAGAGAGAGAGAGAGAATCATGTACACACAGATGGACGACTTCGCTTGGGGTATGTACTGCCCGGCAGTACACATCTACTTTATTTTTATGCAATTTACATCGCGCACATATTCAAGGCGCAGGGATTTATTTATGCCGTGTGAGATGGAATTTTTTTTTACACAATACGTCACGCATTCACAACGGCCAGCAGATCGCAGCCATTTCAGCGCATATCCTACTTTCCACGGCCTATTATTCCAAGTCACACATGTAAACATTTGATTTAAACAAAAATATATTAAGAAGGATGCTCCCCGCTTAAAAAAACAAAGGTAAGAGAGACGAGAAAAAAAACCCTAAAACTTTCTGTACAAATCTACATCGTCATATTTATCCAAAGGAGGAATGCGATCCCGAAAAATACGGTTTCTTCTCAGATTTCTTCTCTCGGTATATTCCAACATCATGAAGGCCGCCATCTTGAATCACGAAGATAACACGGTGTTAGCGATTGTAGAGACGAGGGGTAGGTCCTGTAACTTTGAAGGCGTCACGTGACTTTGGCGGGTCACAACGGGCTTTCGTGAATGCCGATTAGCGCGACTTACAGCTCAAACAGCGCCACCATGCGGCCAAGTGGCGCTAAAGAGCTTTCTTGAATACCAGTCCAGTGCCCCATTTTGTGGACTTTCAGCGCTGATATACTGCATTAGTTTCAACAAGTCAGAGACTAGCCAAACTTCCCAGACTCCTCTTTTCTCTCGATCACCAGAACGTGTCCACCCTGACACCCTACCCACAGCTTTCCAGCATCATCACCAGTCACTGCTGTCGGCCTGGAGAACTCTGCACATCCGCCACCCACGTGGCCAATCAGATCGCAGATCTCTGCAGTCACGTGCAGCACGATCAGCTCGTCATTCAGCCAATCAGCGACGACGAGACATTCCTGACCTCTGAACAAACAGAAGCAGAGATCCACAGGTTGAAAAGGGGTGTCAGTGTTACGTGGCGTAAGGTTTGCAGTCGGTGACCTCGCCCATGCAGGTTTCAGTTTTGTTATTGCTGGTCTTAAAGCGCAGGGATATATTTTTTTTTATTTCATTTTTTTTATGCAATTTGTTTCGCGCACATATTCAAGGCGCAGGGATTTATTTATGCCGTGTGAGATGGAATTGTTTTGCACAATACATCAAGCATTCGTGTTTCCCGGTAACGTACGTCACACTTTGTGGTTTGCTGCTTTGTGTTTCCCGGTAACGTACGTCACACTTTGTGGTTTGCTGCGTTGTGTTTCCCGGTAACGTACGTCACACTTTGTGGTTTGCTGCTTTGTGTTTCCCGGTAACGTACGTCACACTTTGTGGTTTGCTGCTTTGTGTTTCCCGGTAACGTGCGTCACACTTTGTGGTTTGCTGCTTTGTGTTTCCCGGTAACGTACGTCACACTTTGTGGTTTGCTGCTTTGTGTTTCCCGGTAACGTGCGTCACACTTTGTGGTTTGCTGCTTTGTGTTTCCCGGTAACGTACGTCACACTTTGTGGTTTGCTGCTTTGTGTTTCCCGGTAACGTACGTCACACTTTGTGGTTTGCTGCTTTGTGTTTCCCGGTAACGTACGTCACACTTTGTGGTTTGCTGCTTTGTGTTTCCCGGTAACGTACGTCACACTTTGTTGTTTGCTGCTTTGTGTTTCCCGGTAACGTACGTCACACTTTGTGGTTTGCTGCTTTGTGTTTCACGGTAACGTACGTCACACTTTGTGGTTTGCTGCTTTGTGTTTCCCGGTAACGTACGTCACACTTTGTGGTTTGCTGCTTCGTGTTTCCCGGTAAAGTACGTCACACTTTGTGGTTTGCTGCTTTGTGTTTCTCGGTAACGTACGTCACACTTTGTGGTTTGCTGCTTTGTGTTTCCCGGTAACGTACGTCACACTTTGTGGTTTGCTGCTTCGTGTTTCCCGGTAAAGTACGTCACACTTTGTGGTTTGCTGCTTTGTGTTTCTCGGTAACGTACGTCACACTTTGTGGTTTGCTGCTTTGTGTTTCCCGGTAACGTACGTCACACTTTGTGGTTTGCTGCTTTGTGTTTCCCGGTAACGTACGTCACACTTTGTGGTTTGCTGCTTTGTGTTTCCCGGTAACGTACGTCACACTTTGTGGTTTGCTGCTGTGTGTTTCCCGGTAACGTACGTCACACTTTGTGGTTTGCTGCTGTGTGTTTCCCGGTAACGTACGTCACACTTTGTGGTTTGCTGCTTCGTGTTTCCCGGTAACGTACGTCACACTTTGTGGTTTGCTGTTGTGTGTTTCCCGGTAAAGTACGTCACACTTTGTTGTTTGCTGCTGTGTGTTTCCCGGTAACGTACGTCACACTTTGTGGTTTGCTGCTTTGTGTTTCCCGGTAACGTACGTCACACTTTGTTGTTTGCTGCTGTGTGTTTCCCGGTAACGTACGTCACACTTTGTGGTTTGCTGCTTTGTATTTCCCGGTAACGTACGTCACACTTTGTGGTTTGCTGCTTTGTGTTTCCCGGTAACGTACGTCACACTTTGTGGTTTGCTGCTTTGTGTTTCCCGGTAACGTACGTCACACTTTGTGGTTTGCTGCTTTGTGTTTCCCGGTAACGTACGTCACACTTTGTGGTTTGCTGCTTTGTGTTTCCCGGTAACGTGCGTCACACTTTGTGGTTTGCTGCTGTGTGTTTCCCGGTAACGTACGTCACACTTTGTGGTTTGCTGCTTTGTGTTTCCCGGTAACGTACGTCACACTTTGTGGTTTGCTGCTGTGTGTTTCCCGGTAACGTACGTCACACTTTGTGGTTTGCTGCTTTGTGTTTCCCGGTAACGTGCGTCACACTTTGTAGTTTGCTGCTGTGTGTTTCCCGGTAACGTACGTCACACTTTGTGGTTTGCTGCTTGGTGTTTCCCGGTAACGTACGTCACACTTTGTGGTTTGCTGCTTTGTGTTTCTCGGTAACGTACGTCACACTTTGTGGTTTGCTGCTTCGTGTTTCCCGGTAAAGTACGTCACACTTTGTGGTTTGCTGTTGTGTGTTTCCCGGTAACGTACGTCACACTTTGTGGTTTGCTGCTTCCTGTTTCCCGGTAAAGTACGTCACACTTTGTGGTTTGCTGTTGTGTGTTTCCCGGTAACGTACGTCACACTTTGTGGTTTGCTGCTTTGTGTTTCTCGGTAACGTACGTCACACTTTGTGGTTTGCTGCTTCGTGTTTCCCGGTAAAGTACGTCACACTTTGTGGTTTGCTGTTGTGTGTTTCCCGGTAACGTACGTCACACTTTGTGGTTTGCTGCTTCGTGTTTCCCGGTAAAGTACGTCACACTTTGTGGTTTGCTGTTGTGTGTTTCCCGGTAAAGTACGTCACACTTTGTGGTTTGCTGCTTTGTATTTCCCGGTCACGCAGGCGGTCAAGCCTTCTACTATTCTCTTCAGACTACACAACAAACGATCCTCGATTTTGAAGAATAATATACACAGTCGTTTGGAAGTTTTGAATGGTACAAGTTAGGTTGAGGAACGTTTTGCACTGCTATGCTGTCTGTGACAAATGAAGTTGGCAAAAGCTTTCCATTGGTATGCTGTCTGTGAAAAAATAGTTTGGCAACAATTTTGCTGTGGTATCAAGAAATGACATGATACAGATGCATAGGTGTTTTTTCTGGATTTGTTGTTCTCGTCAGCCTCAATAAGTGGGAAGTGCAGCCACCTGAAATGAGATAGTATAACACATTATTGAAGGAGATGTAAGCATTTGATAAGTGTGTATGCTACACTTGGATACAAACAGTCAAACTGAACAGCCAGGCTGCTTTCTGAGGAAAAAGGATTTTTTCTGAGATTAAACAATTATTGAATGTTTCCTTTTTTCTATTATTAAACGTTCCTTGTATAAAACTTTTCTTCAATCAATCAATCAATCAATATGAGGCTTATATCGCGCGTATTCCGTGGGTACAGTTCTAAGCGCAGGGATTTTTTTTTTAATTTTTTTTATGCAATTTGTATCGCGCACATATTCAAGGCGCAGGGATTTATTTATGCCGTGTGAGATGGAATTGTTTTACACAATACATCACGCATTCGTGTTTCCCGGTAACGTACGTCACACTTTGTGGTTTGCTGCTTTGTGTTTCCCAGTAACGTACGTCACACTTTGTGGTTTGCTGTTGTGTGTTTCCCGGTAACGTACGTCACACTTTGTGATTTGCTGTTGTGTGTTTCCCGGTAACGTACGTCACACTTTGTGGTTTGCTACTGTGTGTTTCCCGGTAACGTACGTCACACTTTGTGGTTTGCTGCTGTGTGCTTCCCGGTAACGTACGTCACACTTTGTGGTTTGCTGCTTTGTGTTTCCCGGTAACGTACGTCACACTTTGTGGTTTGCTGCTTTGTGTTTCCCGGTAACGTACGTCACACTTTGAGGTTTGCTGCTTTGTGTTTCCCGGTAACGTACGTCACACTTTGTGGTTTACTGCTTTGTGTTTCCCGGTAACGTACGTCACACTTTGTGGTTTGCTGCTGTGTGTTTCCCGGTAACGTACGTCACACTTTGTGGTTTGCTGCTGTGTGTTTCCCGGTAACGTACGTCACACTTTGTAGTTTGCTGTTGTGTGTTTCCCGGTAACGTACGTCACACTTTGTGGTTTGCTGTTGTGTGTTTCCCGGTAACGTACGTCACACTTTGTGGTTTGCTGCTGTGTGTTTCCCGGTAACGTACGTCACACTTTGTGGTTTGCTGCTTTGTATTTCCCGGTCACGCAGGCGGTCAAGCCTTCTACTATTCTCTTCAGACTACACAACAAACGGTCTTGCTTCTGTCTGTATCCTCGATTTTGGAACGTAAGCAGTATATCTGTTTTGGAAGTAGTTTTCGGTTACAAAATATCCTCTGCATGCGGATCCTGCTCTACAACAAACTGTGCCCAAGTGGAGGGATGCGACGAGTCGCATTATACTTGTTCGAGTCTAAATATCGGACCCTATTGCTACGCTGAAAACACAATAGCGTTTATATTGCTATTCTGACATTATATTCTGTGTTAAAATCATGTTTTTGTCAGCAACAACTACCAGAATGGTCCATGTCGTTGATTGCAGACGACGGTTATAGTGCGCATATCCCTTTGCGCGTGTATCCACGGCATTCACCGAACATTGAAAAACCCACGGACATGTAATTGGAGAAGACTCGAGATAACCGGATGTTTGGCATTACGTCAATATGCCAGGATTCATATGACGTCACGTATCATGCTTGCTTACGTATATTCTATGTTCGAAAGTCTGACTTCTGTTGGGGATTCGCGTGATGAAGACTGCGGTAAATCGGTAGATGATAAGAGAACAAGGATTGTCTCAGAAGAAAGTCAACAACTAAATGTTTCAGACCGGTAACTTCATTTCAACATTGTACTAAACAATGGACATTCCATGGGGACAGGAGATTATGTGATTTGCTGATTATGTGCTAAACAGAAGAAAAACCGTCTGCTAGAATCAGAGATAGGTCGCTTCAGATTGCAGCTTCTCAGTTGAACTTTGCAAGGTTTGTTGACTGTTGAAGAACAGGATTTTACACGTAATGTATTTCATGTACAACCCCCCCCCCCAAAAAAAAAAAAAAAAAAAAAACACAAATGGCATCGTCTGTCGACCAGTCACAGAAACAAACCTGGCGAGGTATGCGTGTACTTTATTCACGACGAAGAAACCGGAACCATGCGTCTTTGTTATTTGATATCGGCAAAAAATTACCAACTTCCGTAGCGCTATCCTTTGATGATCGGAAGGGGGATGTGTGAGATCATCCAATCACAGCCCCCGAATTCCCCCACGTGTCTATCAGAATAGCTATTTAAAACAAATATTTTTTTCTTCATTTTTATATTTAGTCAAGTTTTGACTAAATATTTTAACATCGAGGGGGAATCGAAACGAGGGTCGTGGTGTATGTGCGTGTGTGTGTGTGTGTGTGTGTGTGTGTCTGTGTGTGTGTGTGTGTAGAGCGATTCAGACTAAACTACTGGACCGATCTTTATGAAATTTGACATGAAAGTTCCTGGGTATGAAATCCCCGAACGTTTTTTTCATTTTTTTGATAAATGTCTTTGATGACGTCATATCCGGCTTTTCGTGAAAGTTGAGGCGGCACTGTCACGCCCTCATTTTTCAACCAAATTGGTTCAAATTTTGGTCAAGTAATCTTCGACGAAGCCCGGGGTTCGGTATTGCATTTCAGCTTGGTGGCTTAAAAATTAATTAATGACTTTGGTCATTAAAAATCGGAAAATTGTAAAAAAAATAAAAATTTATAAAACGATCCAAATTTACGTTTATCTTATTCTCCATCATTTGCTGATTCCAAAAACATATAAATATGTTATATTTGGATTAAAAACAAGCTCTGAAAATTAAATATATAAAAATTATTATCAAAATTAAATTGTCCAAATCAATTTAAAAACACTTTCATCTTATTCCTTGTCGGTTCCTGATTCCAAAAACATATAGATATGATATGTTTGGATTAAAAACACGCTCAGAAAGTTAAAACAAAGAGAGGTACAGAAAAGCGTGCTATCCTTCTTAGCGCAACTACTACCCCGCTCTTCTTGTCAATTTCACTGCCTTTGCCATGAGCGGTGGCCTGACGATGCATGCTACGAGTAAAATGGCATTGCGTTCAGTTTCATTCTGTGAGTTCGACAGCTACTTGACTAAATATTGTATTTTCGCCTTACGCGACTTGTTATTATTTTTCATGTTCATTACTTTATTGTCCCATCGCTCGGAAATTCGGGTCGCTTCCTCCCAGTGGAAAGCTAGCAGCAACAGCGTCGCGCTACCCAGGTATATGCGTGTTTAGGTGTAATCAGCCACCTGCACTTATGGCAGAATAACCGGGGTATTTTACGTGCCACAGTGGTGACATGGGGGTGGAACATGGATACCGTCTCTGAGTCTGCAAATAAAGTTGACCCGTGTCCGTCCCGGCCCGGATTCGAACCTACGACCCTCGGATCACAAGTCCAGAGCTAACGGGTCCCCTAGGTGAAAAGCCTGTAACATGTTGATTTGCAAGATAGTTATCAAGGGAAAACAGGTATCTTTAACCTTCTCCGGATCACGCTTCAGAATACACAGACCGAATTATGTGGGTCGTGTACGACCCATACTTTGTAAAGAAGAATTCAACGTTAAAAGTATGGGTTGTACACGACCCACGTCATCCAAATTAGGATAAACTCTTTACCGCCTCTTTGTAGACTATGGGTCGTACACGACCCACGCAATCCGAATAGGGATAAACACCGTTTAATGCCTTCTTTAATTCCATAAATTATATGGATATTTCACGACCCACAACATCCAGACTGTGCAGTTCAAATGACTTCATTGGTTTTGTTTGTTTGTTTACAAAGATATTAATTTAAGAATGTGTCGATAGGAAGGTTCAATGGAGTTTGAGAATTACATCAAGTCTCAATCACAAATTCCCAATAGTTGTAGAGATGCGGACACTGGAAACTAGCACACGCGATGACATTCTTAAAAGTTGTCATAAATTGACTTCACACGGCGCGTTTCCAAATGGCATCAAAAACCAAATGGCGGCATGCAAGGGGAGTGAATAAGAGGCAAACGATGAATAGTATGAGTAACTATAAACATCTCTCATGGCATATGTATGGTGAAAAAAGCCGCCAATTCCATTTTGAATTTCAGGCTTAGGTGAGCATTTTTGTTTGAATTGCCCATTACTGACAACAGTGTGTGGTGGCAGCTCATGGTTGATGCATGCTGCCTTTTCAGTAACCTGATTTTTGCTGCATGACCTTCATTTGGATGAGGCGATCCTTCATTGTTGTGGTGACTGTAGGCCGACCATAACATTGTCGTAACTGTACTCTGCAAATTGCTTGAAGTCATTCCTTCAGTCCGATGATGTTGAAGTGAGACACTGCAAAATTCTGAACCACTTGCCTGGAAGAAACAACATCGTGTAGCCATCAAACTGCCCTTGCCTTATCCAAGTCGCTCCGTTTTCGTGATAGGGGCATGTTGTTTCATTGAATTATTTTGTCAGTGTGTCATTTTACAAACATATATTTGTGACTCACGGCCCTTGTGTTAATTAACCGGCACGGTTGGCCTAGTGGTAAGGCGTCCGCCCCGTGATCGGGAGGTCGTGGGTTCGAACCCCGGCCGGGTCATACCTAAGACTTTAAAATTGGCTTTCTAGTGGCTGCTCCGCCTGGCGTCTGGCATTATGGGGTTAGTGCTAGGACTGGTTGGTCCGGTGTCAGAATAATGTGACTGGGTGAGACATGAAGCCTGTGCTGCGACTTCTGTCTTGTGTGTGGCGCACGTTAAATGTCAAAAGCAGCACCGCCCTGATATGGCTCTTCGTGGTCGGCTGGGCGTTAAGCAAACAAACAAACAAACAAACAAACAAACTTGTGTTAATTCAAAAAAGTCAGGTGTCAATCAAATTGTCAAACCCTTGATTTTTGGCGAATATTTTAAAGATTGGGAACATTTCATGACCGGTCCTTAACTGTTTTTGAAGAGTATATGTTTCATATTTTCTTTCTTAAATTTGTCATACAATATTACATGTGTTTCATGGGTATGAACAATATTTTAACTGCCGGTTGATTGCTTGCATTCAGTGACGCATGGCTTTATCGGTAAGTGATGTGATGTGCATTGTGGGACACATACAGGAACATCTGCGGACATTAGCAGTCATGCATAAAACTATATTGATACAGCCGAATTGATTGTTTTGATGCTATACAGTACCTGCATTGTGAATTATTAATTAACGCGTGCGCGTGTGTGTATAATAATAATAATAATAATAATAATAATAATAATAATAATAATAATAATAATAATAATAATAATAATAAATGAGCATTTATATAGCGCAACATCATTACTTTACAATTATGCTCTTCGCGCTTGACACATTTAAAATTAAAACACAGTTATACAAGCATTTACATCTACATTCATAGTCAACAACGCTTAATTAAAAGCAAACACCATCAAACATACATTACACAAAAATTCTTCCACTAACTAAGTAATACAAACATGAATAAAATAGGTAGTGAAAACAAGGAAATACCAGCTGAATACCCTTAATCAGACAGAACATGTTATCAACAATACTGAGAAGAAAAAAACAACCCTGGATGTTTATATACATTATTCTTTCTTTATTTGGTGTTTAACGTCGTTTTCAACCACGAAGGTTATATCGCGACGGGGAAAGGGGGGGGGGGGGGAGATGGGATAGAGCCACTTGTTAATTGTTTCTTGTTCACAAAAGCACTAATAAAAAAAATTGCTCAAATCTTTACAAACATTGACTAAAATTATTCTATACAAGAAACACTTAACAAGGGTAAAAGGAGAAACAGAATCTTTTAGTCGCCTCTTACGACATGCTGGGGAGCATCGGGTAAATTCTTCCCCCTAACCCGCGAACAAACAACAAATACACTACATGTAGCCTACTGATGGACTGAGAAAACAAAATCAGGGGTTGTATTTCTTGAAGAGGTGTGTTTTAAGTGCTCGTTTGAATGCTTGGGGTGACTGAGAGTGGCGGATGTGGAAGGGGAGAGAATTCCATTGTGTGGGTGCGCAGAAAGTAAAAGTGCGTTGTCCGTATGTTTTGGTTTTGGTGTGTGTGATGGTAAGGATGCGACAGTCAGAGGGGGAACGGAGTTGTCTTGCTGGAGAATAGACGTGAGGAGTTCAGAGAAGTAAGCAGGAGACGAGCAAGAAAAGAAGTTAAAGCAGAGGGTGGACAGTTTGTAGTCAATGCGGGCTTCAATAGGTAACCAGTGCAGTGTGTGAAGAAGTGGTGTTGCGTGATCTCGTTTTCGTGCTTTGAGAATGAGGCGTGCTGCCGAGTTTTGGACTTTTTGTACTTTATGCAGGAGGTACAGAGGACAGCCAGAGAGAAGAGAGTTGCAGTGGTCAAGTTTAGAAAGAACAAAGGCACAGACAATAGTGTTAGTTGTTTGAGAGGAGAGTGTGTGGCGAATGGTGCTGATCTTACGGAGCTCAAAATAAGCTGCTCTACAGACTAAAGATATATGTTTGTTAAGGGTCATGTCAGATGAAAGGGTGAATCCAAGGTTTCTAGCTGATGGTGAGAAAAGAATGTCGGTGTTGCCCACTTGTACAGAAACAGGTTGGGGAGACGGAAATGTAGTGTTCTTCTTTTTGCACAGTAAGACTTCAGTCTTATCATCATTCAGCTTAAGTTTGTTATCGACCATCCAAGATTTAACATCAGTGATGCATGTCTGAATGGTCTGGATGGCGGAATGTGTCTCTGCAGGGGGACTGGTTTATACAGCTGGGTGTCATCAGCAAAAGACTGATTCAAAACAGAATGGTTTTGAATCAGTGTGGAGAGGGGCTTAGTGTACATGATGAAAAGGATGGGACCGAGTACTGAACCTTGAGGAACGCCGACAGAAAGTGGGGCTGGAGCAGACATCTGGCCATCGACAAGCACAGCCTGGGTCCTGCCAATGAGATGGGACTCAAGCCATGCTAGCGGTGGACCGGAGATTCCGTACAGAGTCTGAAGTCTATGGAGAAGCGTGACATGGTCAATCGTGTCGAATGCTGCAGAAAGGTCAAGTAGGGAAAGCACTGACACGTCACCACAATCCAGAGCAGACAGAATGTCACTGATTACTTTAAGTAGGGCTGTTTCAGTACACTGAGAAGGGCGATAAGCGGACTGAGAATGCGAGATCAAATCATGGGTGTTCAAATATGACAACAGCTTCTTCAAATCTACCTTTTCAAAAACTTTAGACAAGAATGATAAATTAGATACAGGACGATAATTCTTCAAAATATTGACATCAAGACTAGTTTTTTTGAGAAGTGGTTTGACAAGTGCAGTTTTAAACAATGATGGAAAAACACCAGATAACAGGCTATCATTGACAATTTTGAGTAAGAGGTATGGGTGTATGTGCGTGCGTGCGTGTGTGTACGTGCTTGCGTGCGCGCGCGCGCGCGCGTGTGTGTGTGTGTGTGTTCAAAATTGACTATTCGACATCTTCAGTCCTCGACCGTTTGTTCTCTTGACATTTTGCTACCAACCTCTGGTCGTGCTCGACCTGTTGTCACTCTCGACGTTGTGACTCTCCACCAACAGTCCACGGCTTTTTGTGTCTCGGCTTTTTGGTTCAGTCAAAGCAATATACCGGGTCATTGATGAAATACCGAGCTTTTTTGTCTTTGTACCACTCAAAGTTGACGCAACAACCTACCGTTTTTGACCGCTCATGCAATTGACACCTGCGTCAGGAGAAATGGAACAACACAAGAAGTACGCAAGATATTGAAACACAACAACATGTCCTGGATTGAAAATTGATTTGTATTTCTCTTCGTATGGAAAAGTTGCCAAGTCGTGCCTTTCTTAAGTTTTCGTCGATTTGTTTATTTTATGGTACCTTACGTTGTTGTTAATGCGATTTAAGGAAAAAGGAGGGGGGGGGGTGTCTTTTTTGAGCGGCAATCACGTTATCTTTGTAATGGAAATCTTTGATCCGAAAAGTGTACGAGATAGCCAAGTGAATTGCCTTTAATGGCAGAAAGTTTGAATGAAATTACATGGGAATAAATGTTTTTATCTCGGGTACGAAACTTGATGCAATAATTTGTTTAGCAAAGTTTATGATGAAATTCCTTTTCAAGATCTCACACATTCTCTCAACATGCGGTATATTTAATATTTGAGCTTTCTGAATTGGTAATCTATGATTAAGTATACTGAAATGAAAAAAGAAAGCGAAGGCTTCGGGCAAAATGTTGAAATGATTTTCAAATTTAAATATATTTGAAACACTTTATGTTGTCATTCAATTCAGATAGCCTTCACTTTATATATTGATCTTTAAGGCAAAGTACAATTTTCTATTTTGCACAGCATCGTGAATTTAACTGGTTATACACACAAAAACAACAACACTTAGGCCCATACTATTTAGTGTTGATTCAACATATTTTAAATCGGGTGTTTTATGCATATTTTACATAAAGGCAACGTAAAAAGTGGTACAGAGTATTCGAAAATTGATCATCATTTATATTAATGTAAAATACACCAATTTAAACGATAAATGTTACATTATGTTGTAAATGTGAACATAAAATAGAAAGTGTCCAAAATCACCTAGAATCATACAAGTTTGGATCAATTTCCCTAATTTGACAATAATCTAATAAAACGGAGCTGCTATTTTGTTGCTACATTAACAAAATTCTATACTTTAAAACCGCACAATACAATTGGTACAACCATTCTATCATATTAACTCAATTTGAATATCAATGGACAACAACAATTTACTACAGATCTTGAAAAGGCTCAACATTGAACGGGAGACTTTATCAAATAATCACATTTTACCCATTTAAACTAATTATAATATTTAAGAAGAAAATATTAAAAGCGAAAGACAACCTCCATTTTATGATTTTTAAAATATTCAAATACTGGCAATTTTTTTTATGTTAGGCCTATTTGTTAAAAAAAACACGACTACTTTAGTTTTCCGGTTTTAACCCCCTGCCTCCACTTATCTCAGTATTCAGGAAAAGCAGTTTGAGCGATTGTTGTAATGCCTCCTGAGATTTACTTCAGCTGAAATAGTTGTATCATCTGCAGACATCAAGTTACCGTTCGATTCTGTCAAAAATATACTTCGCACACAAAATATGCACGTGAATCATGATTTTTATCTCGTATCCTTAAACTTCAGGGTCCGTGTTATCCAGTTCTCTGGTGACTGCACGTTCTCGTTCATCCGAGTTTCCGTCTTTGCAGCAAACACAGCCTCGTGCACTGCAAGAAGAAACAAGTCGCGTGAAGCAACATCAAAACATTTAGTCAATCTGTCGTCCTGAAAAACAAATTAACAACCCGAGATCAGCCATCATCAAGACTAGTAAGGCTGTTCGACGTTAGACCAGGCCGACTGCGCGGTAAGTTGGTATGCCGTGTAAGTTTAGACTCTAATAAACTCACTAATGTACACAATGTGAAATATATCGTTCAGTTTTAGTCGTCCTTTCGACGGTTCAAAGTGAAACATGCCGTAAAAAAACGCTTTTTTTTAGGGTAGGTGTAGTCAAGGACCCGTGACGTCATACCCAAATAAGGCTCAAATCCAATAAACAAGTCAAGTCAAGTCAATATTTATTTATTCAAAACAAAATAGGGTTACATGAATACAATAGATAAGAATTGCAATAAACACGACAAAAAAGATATATGTAATAATGAGACACAACACTTCTAATTTCTTTTCTTTATTTGGTGTTTAACGTCGTTTTCAACCACGAAGGTTATATCGCGACGGGCACTTCTAATTAACCGAAAATAAATCAAGCTTAATTCATAACAAAATAATTGTAATCATACATTTCTTTTTTTCTTCTTTTTTTACAGGAATGTATATGTTTCTGTGTGTGATCAAATAATCAGAACTCTTTCAAAATACTCTTAATAAAATATATTAAATGCAATAACTTTCGTTTCTTTGTTAATTCAAATAACTGTTTAAATTTAACTGCATTTGAATTTCTACGAAAATACAATGGTAACAACCTTTTCCTCACATTTTCAAAAAAATGACACTGAAATATATAATGAAATTCATCTCCGAGTTCTCCAGACTGGCATTTAACACATATTCTTTCGTTATGTGGTATATTTAACATTCGGCCTTTCTGTATTGGCAATTTATGATTTAATGTTCTAAAACGTAAAAAAGAGAGTGCTAGGTTATTGGGTAAAATGTTCAAATAATTTTCAAATATAAATGCATCTTTAAACAATCTATAATTCAAACAAGTTTCTTTTTCATTTAATTCTGAAAACCACGATTGTATATATTGATCTTTTAGGCATTGAAACGTTTTCAATTTAAACCATTTTTCGGAACATCGTAAATTAAACTGGTCATGCCAAAAACCACTTAGACCAAGAGCATTTAAAGTTGTTTCAACATGTTTTAAATAGGGTGCTTCATATATGTTATTTACATAGAGGCGATGCAAAAAACGGTACAATACATTTGAAAACTTATTACTATTATTACAGTCCACCAATTTAAACCAAAAACTAAATATTCTATTTTTTTACGAGGAGATCTAGTGGAAATTTGCCTAATTCGCCTAATACCATACACGTTGGGGTCGACTTTCTCAATTTCAAAATAATCTTATAAAAACGTAGCTGCAATTTTATTGCTAAATTTACCAAATTTGGTCCCCATACTTCACAGCCATATAACATAATCGGTGCAACTATTCTATCAAACAATTCAATTTGAATATCTATGGACAACGACAATTTTCTACACTTCTTTAACAAGCTAAACATTGCTGGAGAGGCCTTATCATATAACAACTTTTGTGATGTATTAAACTTATTATTATAATTAAAAATAGACCCAAATATTGAAAACCAAAGACGACCTCAACTAATTCATCTTTGTATTTAAATAAATTATAATGGCAATTTTCGTATTTTACCTCTTGAAAAAACATTTTCGTTTTTTTGGCGTTCACCCGCAAACTCCACAGATCGCAGTATTCGGACAACACATTAAGCGAGTCTTGTAATGCTTCTAGGGATTCTGCTAAAATGGTTGTATCATCTGCATATAATAAAATAAACATTTTAAACATCAGCTCAGCATCATCCGGCTGTAAGTCCAACATAGCAACCTCTCTTTCAATAGTAGGGAGGTGTTCAGTTTTATCAAACATATATAAGCTTGTAAATCATTTAAATACACAGCAAACAATGCAGGTGACAAGTTTTCCCCTTGATGTACACCGGTAAAACATTGAAAGAAATCTGACTTTTGGTTACTTACCAAAACACATGACTTGGCCTTACTATACACATTTTGAATAATATTTAGCATTCGCCCATTTATACCAGCGTCAAACATCTTCTTCCATAGAAAAGCTCTTTTCACATAATCAAATGCTTTTTCATAATCAATAAAAAGACAATATAGAAAGTAATCAATAATACTATGTTTTTGAGCAGAAGAAAGGCCGATTTTCAAATACATATATATATTTCTGACCAAAACACTGCTGTTGAACATCTAAGCTATACCACTGAAAAATACATCCTTAACTTTTTGTGTTCAGTGTATGTTTCACTACTTCTCACACAAACCTCTGTAGATTGCTGACGTCATCAAGAGTCTCGGGCAGCTTTGTGCCCATGGTCTCGGGCAGCCAGAGAACGAAAACCCCAAACACCAGGGCAGGACCGCCCATGACGATCAGTGGCAGGGCATTGGCCAATCTTTCTCCCACCAAAATGCCCTGTTTTGACAAAAAAAGTAAAAGCAGAGAACTGAGGGGGAAATCGGCGTTTCTTTGTTTCCGTTGTTCTTTGTTTGTTTAAATGCTTGGGAGGTTTTGTTTTGCGTGTAAGATCCCTTTCTATTCCTATCAAGGGGGGTTTGGTAGGGGTGGGTTGGTGGGCTCTTGTTAAAAGCCAAATAATGCATGTTAGGATCCAAAAGGCGGCAGACAATCTAAAACTCAGTAACTTTATTACGTTGACTTTGTAGGAGAAGATTCCTTTGCCCCTGACGACTTTCCCTTGAGCGCGTAACACTCAAAGAGAACACCCCAAATCCAAGTAATACAAAGCTAGAATTCAAAACGTGGCAGACACCATGCAACTCTGTAAGCTTACCACGTCTGCTATGTAGGGGGCGACAATGCTTCCGGTCCGTACAATGGTGACGCCGACACCCATCGCTGAAGCTCGAATATATATCGAGAGAGAGAAAGAGAGAGAGAGAGAGTGAGAGAGAGAAAGAGAGAGAGAGAGAGAGAGAGAGAGAGATAGAGACAGAGAGACAGAGAAAGAGAGAGAGAGCAAGCAAGACAGAGAGAGAGACTGCGATAGAGAGAAAGAGACAGCGAGAGAGTCAACCGGCAAGCTCAGTACAGTGCAATAGTTTCTGGCGTGCCACCTCTCAGGTACGTTACAGAATGCTCCCCGCAAACACCCGTTGCCTAGACCATTCTCGGCGAGCGGTCGCCATTGTTACGCTTCAGTGACCCCAGACAATGGTACTCGTACCGAGCGCTTGCTAACGCTCGCGAGCGCCACAACAAAACTATGCGTTGTCTAGAAAACGTTCGCAAACGTTCTGTGGCGCTCTGCCTATGCAACGCACCCCAGGTGCCTGTCCTTGGTCTACTTGTTTCGGATGGCTGTTCACACAGAACGAAGAGTAATGCTGCGTTGCTCAACATCTCAGGATAACTGTGAAAAGAACAGCTTTTGAACATGTTAAACCCGCATTGATTGATAAAGACAGTGCCAGTTCACCGCGGGTAGGTGAGTGTGCAATCATAATTCCTTTGCCTTTTTTTGCGGTTTTGAGTTTGGTTTTGTTTCTTTGGTGGAGCTTGTTTTGTGCTTGTCTTGTTTGTTTACTTATTATTTTAACATCATGCTTCTGTATTAGTGCCGCAGTCACTGTATTTCTGTGCAGGTGAACTTTAAGAGAAGGTCAGCAAATATTGCTGATTTGTTATTGTCTATTTTTCATTCATTTATTTGTGTGTTTGTGCATTAATTCATTTATTGATGTGTCTATCTGTCTATCTATCTATGCAATCAAATGAACATGTATTAAGTCATTTATGTTGTGTGTATTTATACATTCATTTTACTTTAGTTATCTTTTTTCTGTATGTATGTGTCTATTTACATACTACCTGTTTATTTATGCATTTATGTATTCATTAATTAATCAATTTATTTATTATTTAGTTTCTATTTTTCATCAAATGATTTATGGATTCGTTATTAATCTTTTCATTTATCAAATAATGTTTTTTTTTCTAATCAACACGTTTTTCTCTCTGTCTTTTTAATTTAGAGCTTGGACCGCATGAAATCGTCTTTAATCTGAGAAATGTGTTTGGCATTTCAGCCCTGATCATCATGAAGTTTGACGACGTGCTGAAGCAGATAGGGGAGTTTGGACCCTACCAGAAGAGAGTGTTCTTCCTCACTGCCCTGCCCTCCCTGCTGAGTGCATTCGAGGCCATCAGTGTCGTCTTCACTTTCAACATACCCAATCACAGGTACAATTTGATTGACATTTTATTTGAGGATGAAAGTCGCTTGTTCATGTCAATCAAACCATTTTTTTTATCATTGTGTGTCTGTGCGTCCCAAGGACAGCTTGTAAGAAAAGGCATAGCCTGAAATCTCAATCCCTGTAAATTAAAGTTCAATTCAATTCAATTCAATTCAATTCAATTCAATTCAATTCAATTCAATTCAATGCTTGTTATGCTCACAGGTGCCAAGTGATTGTCTCACTTAGTCTGCAAAAGGAAATACACTTGCATCCGTCTCTAATAGCACTAAAATGCTTAAGAGACAATAGAAAACGCTCGCGCTGGACCCGGCGAGTACTCTTCAGACTGGCTCGCTCAATAAATATAAATGTTTGGAATGTCTGTGGTGTGAATGTTGGTTTCTGACCAGAAATGCAGATCTATCTCTGGCCGATTCATAGATTCAACCTACAAACTGCGACCTCATCTGTGATCAGATGGCCAAGCAATGCGTGAAATCTTTTATTCTAAAGCCTTATGGCTCGTTTCGACAAGCATTAAACGGATGAAATTAACCACATGCAGTTTATTCTCCAGAAAAATGCACACAAAAAAGGGGTTGGGTTCGGTGATTTGTACATAAACGTCTTCCTCGCGATAGATTCGCTTATTATTTTGTCTTATGAAGCCGTCATCAACACGAACACAATGATTGCAGAAGCAAACTCTGTACCTACACGACCGAGACACAAGACTGATTATTTCACAGCTGCAATGAGAATAGAGAACAAAGACGTTTTGGGTAAGCTTACTCACGTCAGGTCTTCACTGACAAGCTAGGAACAGACGGAAAATTCCGAACAAAAGTAAATGACGTCAAAGTCTCTTTCGCTTTGCGTGTAACTTTGTCATGACGTATTTTTGTGTGACGCGTTCGGCTGTTCTATCAGGTCAATGGCTGCGTGTTGCCCCGCCGGTGTGAACTCCTCCTACGGCCAAGTCGTTTTTGTGGTTTATTTCGCATTTAGGTCCCAGGTAACATTATGAAGTTTTAATACGATCAATCGGACCTATTATCAAGTTAGTGTATCAACTTTTGAACGAACTGCGCCCAGTAATTTCCCAGCAATAAGCTGTTAAGTGGAGAAAGACAGACAGACACACAATTAAAGTCTGCTAAGCCCTAGTACTAGCGTACTCGGGGATAAACAATTATAACTTACCAGCCAACTCACTTAGTCTTTTGCATAATTATATCAATCACAGGTACGCCTTAACGGACTGGATTGGCCCGGAGGGGAGGATGGGGGGGAGGGGGGTGTTGATAGGCTGGTTGTTGCGTTTTTAACGTCCTTTCTGCCGAAATGGCTATGCGGGACGAATTAATGTTTATTTACGTGTCAGTTCACATGGCAGTCTCCGAATATGGAAGTATTTATATTAAGGTCACATGTTGCTTCCAGTCTTGTTACAAATCTTGATCTCCTTTAAAAAGGTGAAGGGGATGGATGGGGAGGGAGTGTTCGGAGAGAGAGAGAGAGAGAGAGAGAGAGAGAGAGAGAGAGAGAGAGAGAGAGAGAGAGAGAGAGAGAGAGAGAGAGAGAGAGAGATAGGTGGAATGGGGGGGGGGGAGTTGTGGGCCATTCAGGGATATAATTCAGAGATGTTACAAGGATTTATTTTCTTCGCAAATTCACCAAAATGACCATAACAGTTATGGCAATTTTACAAATTGTAAGGCAATCTGGCTTAACTTGTCTCACACCGCTCATAACGAAAATACATCTATGTCATTTTTCCCCACTCACTCTGCGGCTATATCTTCTCGCCACCAACGCCATTCATTCCTTAACATTTTTCATGATGTACCCAGCAGGCTTTTTCCGACCTGGCCTATTCAGTTTTGAATAAGAACTTCAAGTCAACTTGTAATGACTAGGCCGACAGGCTATGTGGTGCGCATGTAGACACATTGGGTAAACACTCTCACACACACACACACACACACACACACACACACACACACACACACACACACACACACACACACACACACACACACACACACACACGCACACACACCCGCACCCACATTCAAACACCATCACCACTACCACCTCCAACAACACCATTGCCAACAAACAAACAAACAAAACACGCAACAACTCTCAACATAAAAGTGAAGGTTCAAGGGAATAACGACCCCGTTCGTTCTTAATTACGTCGAAAAGTAATAATGGATGAAAACGAACATTGAAAAGGGATCTGCCCAGGAAAGGCGCAAAGTAGACCAGAACATTGAAAAGGGATCTGCCCAGGAAAGGCGCAAAGTAGACCAGAACATTGAAAAGGGATCTGCCCAGGAAAGGCGCAAAGTAGACCAGAAAAAAAATACATGGCCTTTTACGCACCAAGGCACCCTTTGAAAACGTAAATAATGTACTGTACTTTCAAAGGCAGCCTTTGCTGAATGAAATGTCTCCTACATGTACAATGATTGGGTTTTATTCCCCCCTCTGCTTCTTTCTCTCTGTAAACTTGTAGGGCTAGTTATTTTTCGGTAACTTACCCAACAACCAAAATCACTTACCCAACAACGGGCCTGAATCCTCGATAGCTCATGGGTAGAGACTGTACACATTGTGGATCTACTTTTTGCGACTCAAAAGTTCAGAACACTCTAATGTACAAAATATACATTTCTGGAGCAAACAATACAACCATGCCGCATTTAAACCAGCAACTACAGGCTTGCACACATGAATCTCAATATAAAATCCATGAGTTAATGTTTGGTTGTTTTCTGAATTCAGATCTGCCGTGCACAATCGTTTATCGCTTGCAAGATTCCAAGGAAAAATAACTCTCATATTTTGTCTAGCGACACGAGTAGTTCCCCTTCCAGATTTCGGCTGCATCGACAAGACTGCAATTCGACGGTCAGTTGTCAACAATATTTCATTTTATAAACAGATCACACGCAATCAATTGCAAACATTTAATCAAGTTAAAGAATATGCAGCGGTTTCATACACTATTTTGCCCCAGAAAAATGAACTTCATACAGTTTTTAACGTTGGAACACGGGTGTAAAACTTCGTCTGCTAGTCACATTTGAGGAAAGAACATTTCATGAGCGAAAACCAAAACATGAACAGAACACACACTATCTGCCTTTACCGCCACAGCAGAATGACAACATAACTGTGTACTTGATTTTAGTTCAAAACATGGAAACTGTCAAGAAGTGTTAACAGAATTGAATGATTTGCACGGAACTATACAACCGCGCATTAATCGATCGCCTGCGCAGGTAGACTGGTTGGGTGAATATGATTCGATCAAACTTTCGCACAAAAACTCCTCTTTTATTTGAATAACTGAGGAAAGGAGGAATAAAGAGGTGAAGCTCGCATTTTTCATGATCCGCTAACTTCGACCATTATTTTTGATAATCAATGAGACTCGGCATGTAACCTCTACATGTCTTTCCTTCTGTAAGAAGGTTTTGTATAACTGAAGGGCTCCGCTTTTTGGACGAGTAGACATTTTGCAACTGTCAATTGCCAACAAAAAACAAAAAACAACAACAACAACAACCACTTACTGATAAAAACAGCACTGAAGAAATCATAAAGACTTCTATAAGTCAGATGGCAAGAAACGGGACGCCTGACAGGCACCTGAAATTAGCGGTGTCTTTCACTTATGCAGTTCTTATGGAAACAAATCAGGAAAGTTCGAAGCGAAATAAAACTCGACAGGTTTAAGGAACTTAGAGGCAATACGTTACAATGTTACATGTCTGTCAGACACTTCCGGCCTCGGTAAATATACACATAGCAAACACAATATTATTTCGTACCAAAACTAAAACATTCTTTCCCGTGTCGTTTCATTCACACTTTTTATTCCAAGTTAAGGGTCTTTAATGGCATAGAAAATCGGAATGAAATAACACGCGAATGAATGTTTAAAGGGCAGCTGTCGGGTTGCCTGGTCTCAAAAATGCGCGGAGTCGCGTGCAAAAACGCGTTTAAGAGTTTTCCGAGTTGATTCAACTAAAGACTGTTGATTTGGTCCAGAAGAAGACACTTTCATCATTAGTTTGAAACCATTAAAATGGTTCTCACAATCCGCAAAAAAACGAAGCAGTTGGCAGGCCGAAACGACTCAAAATCCGCGACCGACAACTCTGTCAGCACAAGAAAGACGCCGCAGCGTTAGCCTTGCTGTGACGTCACTCGAGGAAGCCGATAAGGCCGCTGTGAAGTTTACAGTACAATGTAGACTACAGCTGGACATCTGTACTAATGCTGTACGCGTGATTGATTCTTGCACAAAGTAAAGTATTAGGATGGTAATATCTTCTCAAGACCCACGTTCACATTTTCTCTTCTTTGATCTGACCGACTGCAACCTTTACAAGTCATTTCTAAAGTGGTTCACATGCTGTTGCTACTCATCCAGTTCACCCGGTTAAACCATAACGTTGCTCAAACAAAGACCCTCGTGTTCCTTGTCAGCAGACACTGTACACTTATGAAGAAGGTCCGCTTGAGGTGTCACACCAATTACCGTGTACGTGTGAGGTACTGAATTCAAGACAAAAGCCAACTCTGTCGGTGTGGAAAATGGGGGAGGGGGGTTCGGCCGCAAAAAATCAAAGATGAATTTGTCAAACTGTGTTTGTGATGGTTATCGTGTGTGTTTGTGTGTGTGTGTGTGTGTGTGTGTGTGTGTGTGTGTGTGTGTGTCTGTGTGTGTCTGTGTGTGAGTGTGTTTGTGTGTGTGTGTTTGTGTTCCTCGACGCGTGACAATATCTGCCAATAAGTTGAACAAAAACAGGGTTCAAGTGGAACAAAAGCAGGAGCGGGACAGAAGACATGTTATGAACTCCGTTTTTTACTGCGAAATTTTGGCCTGGGAGAAGTCACCCCATCCTAAGTTTCTCTTCACCTACTCGTGAAGTATGCTTGAGGGCTTGACTAGACAACCCGATTGCGCCCATTTCACGGCATAAAGAGAGAGCACCGTTCAACCCGGCCGATTCCGCGGCTGACGTCACGCGTCCAAGGGAAGTAATTTTCGAGCGGGCTGCATTGCCTCGGCCAAGAATGCAAACTTTCTTCGATTAAAGACATTGTAGCATGTCTAAAGTCTTCGGACTTGTGTTATCAAGCTGTCAAAATCACCAAGTAACTTTTAAGTATAGTTTCAGTTACATGATAACTCATTCTAAGGAACAGATTTTGAGAGCCACAACCCGACAGCTGCCCTTTAAGTTGAGGTAAGAACATGGGTGCAATATATATATGTATATAATTTTATTTTACTAAGTTTAGGTAAAACAAATGACCATACGTACGGGTGTGCTTTTTCGACGAAAAAAAAGGGATTTCCATCAAGGTACCTGACATCTTATTTTATTTTATTATTTCACACCTCGCGTCACGTCACGTCACATCACGTCACGTCACGTCACGTCACGTCACGTCACGTCACGTCACGTCATGTCATATCATGTCATGCCATGCTAGCATGCTATGCCATGTCATGTCTTGTCAAGTTCTGTCATGTCCTGTCATGTCCTGTCACGTCATGCATTGTAATGTTTCTCTTTTTTTCAGATGCGCCATTCCTGGTTACCCAAACGACCATTTCCACGTGACGAACACCTCGTATGCCTCGATTCTCAACCAGTCCGTGCCTCGCCAATTGGACGGCACGTTTTCAAAATGTCGCCTCTACAGTGACGTCAGCAATGACGTCATCGTGTCGAATTTCCAAGACGCCAAATGGAGCAACGCGACGGACGACGGTTTCAACGAGACATCGTATTCAGCATCGAGGAACACACACGATTGTACGAAATGGGTGTACGACCACTCTGTGTTTGAAACTACCATCGCCTCTGATGTGAGTTTGCAAATAAACGTTAGAAAATGGTATGCATGCTTGTCTTGCGTCTCCAGCGCTATATTTGTCGATATAAGCGCTATGGCAAGACGTCGGCCTTACATATTTGACGCAATTACGGCGTGACTTGCGAGTAGTGTTGCAGTTTATACAACTGCATCGACTCCAGACCAGCTACAATAAACAATAAACAACAACCTCAGATAAAATAAGATAAAATAGAATAAGATAAGATACGATAAGATAAGATTAAATAAGATAAGATAGAAATAAGATTTAAAAAAGGATAAGATAAGATAAGATAAGATAAGATAAGATACGATAAGATACGATAGGATAAGATGAGATAAGATAAGATAAGATAAGATAAGATAAGATACGATAAGATAACTTATCAGGAACTTTATTTTAGAGGCACACTCCTACCCGTGTAAAAAAAAACAAGCAGTTCACTGGCTGAGATTTCGAATGACTTTTACATGCTATACTTAGCTTTTACACTTAGTTCCATTCCAAAACCAAAATCCTCACGCTCGCTGCGCGGTCTGGTGCTAAGGACATTGGCCCTCAACTTTGATCAACTTTGGAGGTTTGTTGTTCCAGTCCTGGCTGCGCCTAATGGGGTTTAAGATTCTCTGTTTAAGATAAATGTGGCGTGTGTCAGTTTTTGGATATACGGTCCTTTATTGTATGAATGAAGGGCTGATATTGTGTACAATCATTTTGAAACGAAAGTCCACTGTAAATGACCTTGCCTATGTCTTGGCCTGATTGATTGCAGTTTGACGTGGTGTGTGACCGTAGTGTTCTGAGGGCCAGTTCAAACCTCATATCAGAGATGGGATGTCTGTTTGGTACTTTCGTCTGCGGTTTTGTTGCTGACAGGTATTGTCTGATATATAATAAAAGTAGTGTCAGATAAACAGTTATTTGTTTGCTTATTCTTGTGTATGACGTTATTTTAGCCTTAGTTTGGGAATTTCGTCTGCGTTTTATTGCTGACAAGAACTGTCTGATAAATAATTATTTCTTTTGTTAATTCATGCGCCTGATGTAATTTAGCTTTGCAAAAACATGAGTGAATGTGGGGGTTTCAGCCCATGAACGAAGAAGAAGAGGAAAGACTTGTAGGTTGCTGTACGTGCTTCTTTCCTCGTTCTGTGCGAGGGTTGTATGAAAACAAAACAAATATGTTCGCGTTGACCTCGGACATAAAAATTGATCTGATCTGATTTAATCTTTCCAGGTTTGGTCGGAAGATACCATTCTACATAGGCGGCTTGGCTCTGGTCGCTGGAGGTTTCGGTATCGCTTTCACCGACAACTTCATCGCGCTCAACGTCTGTCGCTTCGTCCTCGGTATGGCCCGCCTGGCTCTCTGGGTCAACGGCATGGTCATTGGTGAGTGACGCAGCTACATGGAGGACGTCAGCCGGGCGTCAGCCAAAATAAACTCCTGACAGAATGTTTCCCTGCCAATTTCAAGAAGTACAATTATCTACACAGAGAAAAGCAAGTCATGATCTTGCAATTGAAGCAGATTTTACCCCCACATTCGATTTATTCGATAACGAATAAGAAAATACAGATTGTGCTTTGATTCTAATTTCAATGTCAACATTCCATTTGTTTGTCACACATTAGACTCCACGAGTGGAATACATGGTCCAACGTTTGATCAGCAGCATTTTGAGGGGAGGGGGAAATATATATAAACAAAGCTCCATTTCAGGGATGGAGATTGTGGGACCGTCAAAGCGGGTGTTTGTTGGAATCTTCATGGGGCTGTCTTGGTGCCTGGGAATGCTGCTCCTGCTCATCTTCACATACTTCATCAGGAACTGGAGATACCTGGAGATCGCTCTGTCTGTCCCATCCATCTTCCTCCTCGCCTACTGGTGGTAAGCACACTTTATTTGGAGTGTCTGCTTAAATGAGACACGAAAACAACTAAACAAACAACAGGGATGAAAATTCTCCGTTTTTTCCGACTTTTCCGATTAGTTTCAATGGGCCATCCGATTTATTTGTGCGATTCCGGTTTTTTTACGGTACGGTTTCTGTTTAAAGACGAACAGTCTCATCCTTCTCAAACAAAATGGCGAGCGCGAAAGTTCTCCAACGTGACAAGGATCGACTTCCCGATTCATGCTCCAAGAACAAATTCCGATGGGATTGGATGGACAAACACATCGATGATGTTCGAGTTGGGGACGTTATCCGAAAATTGGACGAGGAAGGCGTGGTGAAGTGCGTGTGTTGCGGAAAAAACATTAAGTATGGTCAGGCCTGAAAGTCTCGGTCATTGTTTTTTGAGCGGGCCGAGACTAGTTGGCAGTCGTGTCGTAGATTGTTGACACACTCTCTCTCTCTCTCTCTCTCTCTCTCTCTCTCTCTCTCTCTCTCTCTCTCTCTCTCTCTCTCTCTCTCTCTCTCTCTCTCTCTCTCTCTCTCTCTCTCTCTCTCTCTCTCTCTCTCTCTCTCTCTCTCTCTGTTTTGCACCCACTGACATTTTTTTCCCCGGGGCAGCATGCCCCTGGACCCCCCCCCCCCTAGTAGTCTGAAAGTGATATAAAATTCTATATATATATATATATATATATATATATTTCATGACAATACCAGCTTGTTGTAATCCCTTTTTAATGCCTGAAAAAGAAGTAGATTTGCTTTCAAATGAGCACCAGATTGCTTCATTTTGTATGTATTTTGGGGCCATGTTTGAATCCAATTTTAAGGCTCAGATAGCCCCAGATTGCACCAAATTGCACCCTTGAAAAAAAAAAATTTCCGGGGGGGCATGCCCCCGGACCCCCCTAAAAGTCTTGGCGCTTCGTGCCTGCGAAACTTGGCGCCTTCGAATTTTTTTTCAGTTTTTTTTTTTCCTTCAGTTTTCATCCCTGAAACAAGGATGTCTCTGCTGGAATTTCTTTCCAGAAGTAAAATCCCTGAAGTCCAAAGCGAACACAAATTCAAGAAGACGCTCATCGTGCAGTGAAAGCAGCTTATCAGAAAGTTGAGCAGGGTTCTTTTTTCCACTTCTTATATCCGAGGCTGTTCTTATCCGGAGCCCACATAGTTCTTTCCTATAGCCTAAGCGATGTTGGCTATATCCGAGTTCCATAAAAGTGGGTTGGACTGTATATACTTATAATTAAAGGTTGATCCCGGAGTCTCCCCGCTGGTTGGCCTCCAAGGGTCGCGAGAAGGAAGCTCTGCAAGTTCTGGAGAAGATCGCCGCCTCCAACAAAACCAAGCTGCCCGAGGTTGATGACGTCACGAGCCTCCTCGATGCTGACAAGTGCCTCAGCTTCAAGTTTATCTTCACGTCACGGGAACTGATTGTGCGCATGCTCATCATTTTCAGCAACATGTGGGTGAAATTATTAAATATTTTCCCGTATGTGTTTCTTTCTTTGTTCTCCATGACACGTTATAAGGGATCGATACTCTGTGGAGCATCATATCAGTCTCTCTCTCTCTCTCTCACACACACACACACACACACACACACACACACACACACACACACACACACACACACACACACACACACACACACACACACACACACAATTCAGCATAAAAACTCCCGTCTAACACAAATTGTCCGATGTTTCAGGTTTGTTGTGTGTGTAATCTAACACAAATTGTCCGATGTTTCAGGTTTTGTGTGTGTGTGATCTAACACAAATTGTCCGATGTTTCAGGTTTGTTGTGTGTATGATTCAACACAAATTGTCCAATGTTTTAGGTTTGTTATGTGTGTGACCTAACACAAATTGTCCACTGTTCCAGGTTTGTTTTGTGTGTGATCTACTACGCGCTCATCTTGAATATCACCAACCTGGCTGGAGACATCTTCATTAACTACCTACTCAGCGCAATTGTGGAAACCGTGGGCTTTGGCGTTCCCTACTTTCTGTTAGATAGGATGGGACGTAAGCCTGTCTACTGCATTGCTATCATGGTGGCTGGCTTTTGCTGTGTTATCTCCCTTGTGCCAGACATCCTGGGAGCACCAGGTACAGTGGTCGTTGCATGTTTTTATCTGTTTATTTGTCTGTCTGTCTGTCTGTTTGTTTGTCAGTTTTTCGGTCTGTTAGTCTGCCTAATCAAATCGTATATAAATGTCTGCGTGTCTGTCCAAATTTGTGTTTTGTTTTTGTTTTGTATGTGTTGTTTTTCGTCTGTCACTCATTAACTCGATTTGACAGTTTCCAGTATCCCTCAGATTTTCCTTTGCCAAACAATCCGAATAGTTGTTTGTACGTGCGTGCTTCCTCATTGTAATTTGCGCTTTGTATGGCCCTCTCATTTTGATTCATTTATTTTATTGATTCCCTAATTTCCTTTGCAGACTGGGTAGTCGTGACACTGTCTATGATAGGCCGGTTCTGCGTGTGCATTTGCTATAGCGTCATCTACATGTTCGGGGCAGAACTCTTCCCGACTGTCATCCGGGGATCTGCCATGGGCATGGGAGTTACCTTCTCGCGTATTGGCGGGCTTCTCTCCCCCTATCTGGCGGACGTGGTAGGTTGGGTTACTGTTACGGTGTTTCTGTTGCGTGGTGGGGGAAGGAGAGGGCAATCAATCAATCAATATGAGGCTTATATCGCGCGTATTCCGTGGGTACAGTTCTAAGCGCGGGGATTTATATATTTTTTTAAATTTTTTTTATGCAATTTATATCGCGCACATATTCAAGGCGCAGGGACTTATTTATGCCGTGTGAGATGGAATTTTTTTTACACAATGCATCACGCATTCACATCGGCCAGCAGATCGCAGCCATTTCGGCGCAAATCCTACTTTTCACGGCCTATTATTCCAAGTCACACGGGCAAGGGGTGGGTAGCGCGCGCGCGCGCGTGTGTGTGTGTGTTTGTGTGTGAGTTTGTGTGTGTGTGTGTGTGTGTATTTGTGTGTGTGTGAGTGTGTGTGTGTGTATTTGTTTGTGTGTATGTGTGTGTGTGTGTGTGTATGTGTGTGTCTATGTGTGTGTCTATGTGTGTGTCCATGTGTGTGTGTCTCTGTGTGTGTACTTTTTCTTCTGCATTTATGGGCTGAAACTCCCACGTGTGTGTGTGTGTGTGTGTGTGTGTGTGTGTGTGTGTGTGTGTGTGTGTGTGTGTGTGTGTGTGTGTGTACGAGAGAGAGAAAGAGATAAGAGAGAGTTAGAGAGAGAAACAAAGAGAGAGGCGGGTTGTATGCGTGTGCTTATATGTATATGTCTCTGTGTCCCTATGTCTGTGGGTGTCTTTCTCTGCTTCTACCGTCTAGCAAAAACGAAAGAAGTGTTTTCCACCACCTAAATGGCAGTTCCAAGCTAATTGGCTGAAGAACTGTCAGATCGGTGTATGACAAACAGAACAGATCATGTATGCCATGTGAGACAGAGATTACAAAACGTCCATATTTTTGTTTTTTTGCAGGGCATTCTGGCAATGTCATGTCATGTAAAACAGATATTACAAAATGTTCATTGTATTTTCTGCAGGGCATTCTGGCAATTTCATGTCATGTAAGACAGATATTACAAATTGTTCATTGTATTTTCTGCAGGGCATTCTGGCAATTTCATGCCATGCAAGACAGATATTACAAAATGTTCATTGTATTTTCTGCAGGGCATTCTGGCAATTTCATGTCATGTAAGACAGATATTACAAAATATTCATTGTATTTTCTGCAGGGCATTCTGGCAATTTCTTGTCATGTAAGACAGATATTACAAATTGTCATCATTTTCACGAGTTTTCATTCACAAGCACATGGGAAATAAATCTCATGTTCCCCAGGCAATAAATCCCCGGTTACCATAGTTGCAGGAAGCAGGTTATACATGGATAATCAAAAGCAAACCCAATAGAAACGCTCGGGGATTCTTCGGCTCTTTTCATTGGTGTTTCCCCAGACCTAAACAGACGACACGACACTGCTTTGCAAAGTTCCAAAAACGAACTGGCAAACTGGCAAAAGTAAACAACAACAAAAGCTACTTCATGAAAGGTCATACATTCATCAAAAACACATGAAACCTAGCGATATGTTTTGTCTTCTTACAGAGTCATGGAGTGCGTGTATCTGTGTTTCGATACACAGACGTTCGGAGAAACACGAACGTCAAGTTCAAGTAAAACGACCCCTGACACACACATTTTGACCCGTGCACAAGACGTTGTATCGATAAACGAAGCACAAATAAGAAACATTGTCATCATTTTCACGATTTTTCATTCACAAGCACCTGGGAAATAAATCTCATGTTTCCCAGGCAATAAATCCCCGGTTACCATAGTTGCAGGAAGCAGGTTATACATGGATAATCAAAAGCAAACCCAATAGAAACGCTCGGGGATTATTCGGCTCTTTTCATTGGTGTTTCCACAGATCTAAACAGACGACACGACACTGCTTTGCAAAGTTCCAAAAACGAACTGGCAAACTGGCAAAAGTAAACAAAAAACAAAACTACTTCATGAAAGGTCATACATTCTGTGAAGGAAATCACGAATAACATTGACAGGCAAAGTTTATAGTGATAGCCTCCACGCTTTTAGAGCGCTAACCAGAGATAGTAGCGTGACGTAGAGAAGTGTATGGCACGTCTGTGAATTCAACTCGCTCGCCGAGAGAGTTGACTTTGCACATCGCAACGAAAGTATAGTTACACTTAACCACTGTCCAGCGACAGGGAGGGGTTGTCACGGGAATCGACCGGGAGAAAGGAAGCCCGAGTAGAGCACTTAACAGGTAAATGGAATAAGCATTTGAGTATCGTTAATGTTTATCGCATAAGTTGAATCGACTAACACTGTAACTTTAAACATAGCAGACAGATATCTAAGACAAGATGTCCGCTATTTATGTTGTGCAGTGCGTCGTATAACCGGTCAGACAGGAAGGTAGTGACCAGATGACGGCACCAAGGATCTGAGAAGTCGCCGTAATTATCTTACCTATTGGCTCGCCTAGCGGAGATTCGACGGGATTTATAGACGCTAGAGCACGGTTATTTTGTGTCCATATAGTTGGACCCTAGAGGTCACTGGGCGATAGTTACTGCGTAGACCGAGGTCGCCAGTAAAAGGATTTAGTAGTAAATACATTTCCTAGTGTACGGCTATAGAAGCTGTGTGATTCTGTGTAGGACCAGAATTAAAATATGTCTACAAGAGCTTGCTTACTTAAGAGATACAGAATAGTTAGTAGACAGTGTAGACGGTGATTTTTGACTATACAAGAGCCGTGAGTCGTTACACTTAAAATAGATATCGTGCGCCTATGAGGTCACGGACTGGTTGTATTTCTTTACCTGATTGAAGAGTAGAGAGTTTTGATAGCGCAATTGTACGATATTGTCATCTCTAGTTGTTTTTGCTACAAAACTGAGTACCGGATTTTTTGAGTATCTAACCTTTATGTTCATGATTGTGTGTATTTGTGTGTATGCTGTCATAACTGATTAATACAGTGGAGGGAACTTACATTTGGAGTTGTGTTTGATTCCTGTATGACAGCGTACTAGCGCATTTGCATTCATTCACACATTCATCAAAAACAAATGAAACCTAGCGATATGTTTTGTCTTCTTACAGAGTCATGGAGTGCGTGTATTAGCCATTGAGTAAAAGTGTTTTATCACCATTGCTTTATTGTTGTTAATTCGTCTCCAGAAATATGTTTTGTTTTAATCTTGTGTCGATACTATTTAACTCTGCCTCGTTATTAGCCATTGAGTATAACTGTTTTATCACCATTGTTTTATTGTTGTTCTTTGGCCATTTACGTTGAATGACTTGTTATACATTGACATTGATAGTTTTATTCTTCTTCTTCTTCGTCGTTCGCTAGATAGTTTTATTATAAGAACCTTTTTTTTTTTTTTTAATTCCTATTAACTCGATGTTCTTTAACTATGTTTGTAAATTGTTAGAGGATCTTTTAGTAGAAGTGTTTAACTGTCGAAGCTGCTTTTACCTAAGAGACCGACTGTATATTGTGCTGTTGTACTTGTCAGACTTGATTGTACCAAGTCCTTCACATGTTGTAATGCGCTTAGAGCCAAATATTTTTGTTTTTTGTAAGGGATAGGCGCAATATAAATACACTTTATTATTATTATTATTATTATTATCTGTGTTTCGATACACAGACGTTCGGAGAAACACGAACGTCAAGTTCAAGTAAAACGACACCTGACACACACATTTTGACCCGTGCACAAGACGTTGTATCGATAAACGAAGCACAAATAAGAAACAATAATAAAAACAAAGAAAATAGCAACACGATATGCAAACATCTAGATTAACAAAGCCGAGTAAGCAGAATGACAGGTCTAATGAAAAACAAAGAGGTACAGAGTCGGAAACAAGATCGCGATTCTTTCCTTCGCTGCACGACGCAAGTCTTATGTGACCTTTGACCAAACGTAGCTTCCACATTCAATCACCGTGCTCAGCTTAATATTTACAACAGAAAGCCGAGGGGGTGGAATACCGAGATGAACCTACAGAACTGTGCATCCTCAAACCTGACATATTCATCCCAAAATTTAATGAACTCAAAAACACAGAAAGTTGCTTTCACACGCCATCTTTGATTGCCAGTGGTTATCAAACCGGGACTCGTGTGGTTATCAGCACGGAACCCGTGTTTCAAAGCATGGCTCCCTGGGTTGATTGTGCACTTATTTTCTCACTACCAAAATGATGACAAAAACGATGTTTGATGGTTTGTTGACAGACCAGCTTTTTTGTCGGTCCTCGGGGGGCATATCGACTTTGTTCATTGTATTTTGTGCAAGGCATTCTGGGAATGTAGGTCATGTAAGACAGACACTATAAGTTGTTCATTGTATTTATCGCAGGGCATTCTGGAAATGTAGGTCATGTAAGACAGCCACTAAGCTGTTCATTGTATATTGTACAGGACAATCTGGCAATTTAAGTCATGTAAGACAGCCACAATAAGTTGTTCATTGTATTTCTCGCAGGGCATTCTTATCGGAGGACGGCTAGAGAATTCTCTTTCTCTGGTGGTCATGGGCAGTCCGGCACTGGTTGTGGGGCTCTTCGCTCTCTGGCTGCCCGAGACTATGGGCACAAAGCTGCCCGAGACTCTTGATGACGTCAACAACTTACACAGGTTTGTTCATACTTTCATCATACTATCCTGAAAAAAGGCAGTCTGCCGAAATATTGATGAAGATAATTCCAAACCTGGTTCTTGTTGTGTCCTCTTTTATTTAAATGCTTTCAGGTTTGTTCATTCTAAACAGAATTGTTCCACTTTTGAGAGAATGTCTATAGAATGTGTGAACACGTTGTTACATTGGGCATACAGTTCTACTGGCGACAGTAAAACACAATGTTCACGTGAACACTTGTGAACACAATGTGTCTATGTCAGAAAGTGTTAAACATGTTGCAGAAATGTGTCCATGTCAGAAAGTGTTAAACATGTTGCAGAAATGTGTCTATGTCAGAAAGTGTTAAACATGTTGCAGAAATGTGTCTATGTCAGAAAGTGTTAAACATGTTGCAGAAATGTGTCCATGTCAGAAAGTGTTAAACATGTTGCAGAAATGGGTACAACAGTGGAGCACTTCTGTTTAAGCCTGTCCTTCATTGCACGAAGTCGACTTCGCGTAGCTCACTTCACGAAGCTTCCGGAAAGAGAATTCGTCCCTTAATTGAACTACTTTCAGCATAGCTTCGCGAAGTCCAAGCGAAGGCACTCTGCTCTTTCGAGTGGGGTTTCTACGTCCATCTTGAACCCAGAAGCACTATTCTGACAAAAAAGAACAACTGCGTCACAAAGCTACGGGGTAGCTTTGCATGTCAAAACTAGCGAAGAGAAGTAGGGTACAAAGTACTTCGCCGTAGCTATGGGTTTTCGGTATAAATTAAAGACTTAGCGAAGCTTTGCCAAGTCGACTTCGTGCTCAGTCAAGGACGGGCTTTAGATCGTTGTTTCACTGTGCATGTTTTGTATGTGTGTAGGCTTATATGTGTTTGTTTATTTGTGAGTGTTTGTGCATTTGTGTGTGTGTGTGTGTGTGTGTGTGTGTGTGCGTGTGTGTGTGTGTGTGTGTGTGATCTCTGAATTAGTTATTTTACTTAAATGCACTTTCATTCTTTCTCTTCTCAGCAAAGCGCTAATGAAGCTATATAGACTAAGCATATATTTGTTTGACAAAGTGTTAACACAAAATGGTGAATAACGAACACGGTTTGTGAGCATCATTTGCATCACCTGGTCTTCTTTTCTGATTAAAAAGACACCATAAGTGACAATGGTATTTGCACTTGCATCCTTATGCTGCTTCTCTTTTTTCACTGTCACCCTGTAGGCTTGAAATGCGCTCAATTTCTGTGCATGACTTGATTTTGAAATAATTCTTCTTTTCAGCAAACGTGGTTGTTTTTGCTGTCAAAAGAATAAGCCAGATGTAAGGGAGACTACTGTGAATGGAAACAAGGACGCACTGGCTTCTTCCCCTTGCTGATGACTTTTTTTGACATTTTGGGGGAAAGTTTATTATGTTACATTTTTTTCCTAGAAGGTACTTTTTCGTAAATCACCAAAGATATATGTTCAAGCTTCAACATGGGATAAGAGCACCCTTCCAATTTGACACATATCACAAGTCGACTTCCTGGTTGACTTCTTTGCTAAAGCCTGAACTAACTTCTAAACTGACAAACATACCAATATATCAATCTGCAAAATGATTCAGCAAAAATCACCACTTTGCTAACAGAGAAGCAAATAATGCAAGCTCTTGATATTTTTACTATACGTTTAAGTGGAAGGAGGATTTCATCCGATGTTAAAGCATGGTAAGATCTGGAGTGGTTTTCCTCGGCGTTTGTATCTAAAGGATGGTTCTTTGAAGAAACTGAAGAAAGACTGTTCTGTGTATTCAGAGTATGAATAGTTTATGTATGTAAAATGTCTCGATTTTTTCATACGAATTTGTGTAAACTGATATTTACTTTAACCTGTGTTAATGGGCGGTTCTGGTGAGGTTATGCCCCCTCTTTCTTTCGGCTGGTAACAGGCGGAACCTCGCGGCAAGATCACACGAGAAAGGAAAACAAGTCGCGTAAGGCGAAATAACAACATTTAGTCAAGCTGTCGAACTCACAGAATGAAACTGAAAGCACTGCATTTTTTCACAATGACCGTAGTCCGCCGCTCGTACAAAAGGCAGTGAAATTAACGAGCCTGTTTAGCGCGGTAGTGGTTGGGCTGTGCTGCAAAGCACGCTTTTCTGTACCTCTCTTCGCTTTAACTTTCTGAGCGTGTTTTTAATCCAAACATATCATATCTATATGTTTTTGGAATCAGGAACCAAAAAGGAATAAGATGAAATTGTTTTTAAATCGATTTCGGATATTTAATTTTAATCATAATTTTTATATATTTTTTATATTTAGAGCTTGTTTTTAATCCAAATATAACATATTTATATGGTTTTGGAATCAGAAAATGATAAAGAATAAGATAAACGTAAATTTAGATCATTTTATAAAAAAATAATTTTGATTACAATTTTCGAATTTTTAATGACCAAAGTCATTAATTAATTTTTAATCCTCCAAGCTGAAATGCAATACTAAACTCCGGCCTTTGTCGAAGATTGCTTGGCCAAAATTTCAATCAATTTGATTGAAAAATGAGGGTGTGACAGTGCCGCCTCAACTTTTACAAAAAACCGGATATGACGTCATCAAAGACATTTATCCAAAAAATGAAAAATATGTCCGGGAATATCATACCTAGGAACTCTCATGTCAAATATTATAAAGATCGGTGCAGTAGTTCACTCTGAATCGCTCTACACACACACACGCACAGACAGACAGACAGACACACACACACACACACACACACACACACACCCACACACACACACACACACACACATACACCACGACCCTCGTCTGGATTCCCCCTCTATGTTAAAACATTAAGTCAAAACTTGACTAAATGTAAAAACGTGCATTGGTCCCAAATAGCATGTCGCTTTGGTAACAGTTCGTGTGTAAGTCGTGCATTTTATACGGTAAAAAAGACAATGGTAACAGGCGGAACCTCGCGGCAAGATCACAAGAGTTGTCTCGCGTTATCACCCCAGGAGTACTCATTTACATTGCATACATAATTGTATATTCGTGTAAGTATAAAGGGGTGGGTTAAGAGTGGAGATTTTTTCGATCTCCCAGGTCAACTTATGTGCAGACCTGCAAGTGACTTATCCCCCTTCGTGTGTACACGCAAGCACAAGGCCAAGTGCGCACGGAAAAGATCATGTAATCCATGTCAGAGTTCGGTGGGTTATAGAAACACGAAAATACACAGGATGCCTCCCCCGAAATCGGCGTATGCTGCCTTGAATGGCTGAGTAAAAACGGTCATACACGTAAAAATCCACTCGTGCTAAAACCATGAATGAACGTTGGAGTCTAAGCCCATGAACGAAGAAGAAGAAGAAGTATAAGGGCGATTAGAACTATAGTAGGACCTGTGCACTGTTCTCACGAGGAGTGTGCCTTTACATTTAATGTATATCAAAACTCCCTGACCGTCCTGTCATCAAAATATTGCAGTACGGGTATCTAGCTGTTGGTGTCACGCAAAACCATTGTATGAGGCTGATTTACTTATTCGATTCTGATTGCATATTGACTTCTGAAACTAAAATGCATACTTTCTGAATTGACTTTTCTTTACTTTTGTCACTCTTTAATAAAGATATGTTATGAAAATATGGAGTTTCTTGTTGTTATAGTTCTTTCACACATGTCGACATTCTATAATGCAACTCAGTAGCATCTAACACAAAACACACACACACACACACACACACACACACACACACACACACGAACAAACACACACACCCACACACACCGGTATACACACACACACACACACACACATACACACACACACACACGCACACACGCACACTCATGAAGCACATTTCCAATATCACGTTCGTACATGCATACCCGTCCCATTCACATGGTCACATTGATCACATTTGTAATGACACTATACGTAACATTTCCTTTTAATCGTAAAAAGTTGCATACAAACGTAGACGTTTCTGGAGCAAGCGTTCACTTTATCAAAACATTTTGCAGTTATCTTGGTTCCCCAATCATCAAAATAAGCTATCAAATAAGAAGAGGGACAATAGCAAAACCACATGCAAAAAACAACAGCAAATAAACTGACAAGACAAGAAGCGATAAACATTAACAGTCAAAACAAGGAAAAGAGAAAACTCCAACCAACGAAAGTTCAGCTGCTCCCACAAAGGACTGGGTGGCCTAGTGGTAACGCACTTGCGCTCGGAAGCGAGAGGTTGCGAGTTCGACCCTGGGTCAGGGCGTTAGCAATGTTCTCCCCCCTTTCCTAACCTAGGTGGTAGGTTCAAGTGCTAGTCTTTCGGATGAGACGAAAAACCGAGGTCCCTTCGTGTACACTACATTGGGGTGTGCACGTTAAAGATCCCGCGATTGACAAAAGGGTCTTTCCTGGCAAAATTGTATAGGCATAGATAAAAAATGTCCACCAAATACCCGTGTGACTTGGAATAATAGGACGAAATGGTTGCGATCTGCTGGTCGATGTGAATGCGTGATGTATTGTGTAAAAAATTCCATCTCACACGGCATAAATAGATCCCTGCGCCTTGAGTCCGAGTCTGGAGATATGCGCGCGATATAAGATTTCATATAACATAACACATGTCACTCAAGTCATGAGAAAAGAAAGAGAGGGAGGTCGAGAAACAGCTGGAGGCGTGACACAGAGGCAAAACTGAAGAGGCAAGGCAAAGAAGCGGAAAGAACAGCCCAGGAACAGGGTGCGATGGAGAAATGTCGTCAATGGCCTATGCCCCGCTGGGGGCAAAGGGCCTAAGTAAGTAAGATGTAGCAAACTGCCTCAGCTGAAACACGCTCTACACAACATCAAGAGCCTGAGGACAGTACTGCAATGGATCCCCTCCCACTGTGGTGTACAAGGAAACGAAGAGGCGGACAGGATGGCAAAGCTGGGTGCAGAAGATGAGCAAGAGAACAACCCTGTGAGCCTGACAGAGATGAAGACCATCATTAAGTCTCTGCACAGGACGCCCCAGCCACAGGACAGCTACCACCTGCTATCCAGACCACAGCAGGTGGTCATCTTCCGCCTGAGAACGGGACACAACAGACTTAACCAGCATCTCCACGGTAAGCTGCATGTTGTGCCTTCCCCCATGTGTTCTTGTGGAGAAGCAGAGCAGGACACGGCCCACATCCTACGAGACTGCAGGAACCACCAGGTGCTGAGAGAGGAAATCTGGCCATTGCCGGAGTCCCTGCACAACAAGCTGTACGGGCCACTGGCTGCGCTGCAGAGGACCACTAATTATATCTCAAGATCTGGACTCCAAGTGTGATCGGCGATCGAAAAGAAGAAGAAGAAGTAAGATGTCACTCATGTATCAACTCTTCGTTTGCAGACATAAATTCATCAAAGGTATCGAGAAACAAGTCACGAAAGGCGAAAATACAACATTTAGTCAAGCTCAGTCGAACTCACAGAATGAAACTGAACGCATTGCATGTTTTCCGCAAGACCGTACACTCGTAGCATCGTCTGTCCACCGCTCGTGGCAAAGGCAGTGAAATTAACAATCCAGAAAAGCGCGGTAGCGGTTGCGCTGAGGAGGATAGCACGCTTTTCTATATCTCTATTCTGTTTAACTATCTGAACGTGTTTTTAATCCAAACATATCATATTTATATGTTTTTGGAATCAGGAACGGACAAGGAATAAGATGAAATTGCTTTTAAATTGATTTCTTAAATTTAATTTTAATCATAATTGTTGTATTTTTAATTCTCAGAGCTTGTTTTTAATCCGAATATAACATATTTATATGTTTTTGGAATCAGAAAATGATGAAGAATACGATAAACGTAATTTTGGATCGTTTTAGATAAATATAATTTTAATTACAATTTTCAGATTTTTAATTACCAAAGTCATTAATTAATTGTTAAGCCTCCATGCTTAAAAGGAGTTGTTGGTCTTACGGAATTAATATCAAGATTATTGTTTAAAGCATGTCCATCTGTTATAACAATTAACATGAGAGGAGAGGAGTTTGCAAATGTTTTGATGCAGAGAATTTAAAACCCGTTTTGGACCGATGTTTTTAAACATTATAAGAAACTACATGGAAAATGTGACCCTACAACCTTTAACGATTTTGTATCAGAATGTTTACATTATAATGTTAATATTCGCAGAGATAAAAAGACAGTGTACATTCAAAACTGGATTTGACAATGGAATTGCTCAGATTGGGCCCAAAAAAAAAAATTGTCTGTTTAGGGTAACCCGACCGACCCTATCGATTTGGCGCCGACCCAAAAACTTTTTTTTGATTTCAAAAAAAAAAAGAAAAAAAAAGAGGTAAAAATGCTAAAAAGAGACATTTGGCGTTTCATTTACACACACACACACACACAAAAAAAAAAAAAAAAAAAAAACCTACCTACCTACCGACCCTACTTTTTTTGGTCATGTTACCCTAAACAGACAATTTTTTTTTTTTGGCCTTGGTCATATTTTGGGACAAAATGGATACTTATCCTATAATGCGTTTAAAGTTAAATATCCAAATGTGCGAGGAGATTTTGTATTGTATCAAGCTGTAATCCAGGCTGTTAAAAAATATCAGAGAAAAATCGGCTTAGAATTTGATAAACATTTTATTATGACAGAGCCCATTGTGTGAAAATCTATTTGTAAAGGTAAGACAAAACCTATTTACACAAAAACTGATTGAACATGTTTACGGTCCCAAAATGTATCGAGAAATGGTCTGAATCTTTAGACGGTTTGTTAGATAAGAAGGCTATTTTTCAACATGTTTTTAAAACAACAAGACACTTGTCTGAGATGGTTCCAGTACCGATTATTGTACAGAATTTTGCCCACAGAACGGTTTCTATTTTTGCGAAAAATTGTGGATACGTCATTGTGTACATTTTGCGGTAGAAATAAAGATTTACATATGTTTTGGGAATGTGATAAAGTGCAGACTTTTTGGATATAATTTGTAAATTGGCTAAAGGCGAACTGCACCCATTGTGACAATTTAAAACTGTCTAAAGAACTGGTTCTTCTTGGAGTTGCGAACAATGTAGTCACCGATAAAGCTTTTGATGTGTTAGTAATCTGTGCCAAACACCACGTATATATTTCCAAAATGAACAAAAAGACCCCTCATTTTCAGACATTTAGTAGAAATTTTAAGCAAAGATTTATTTGTGAAAAGTATAACGCAGTTGTGAATAATACAGTGGGTACATTTTACAAGGATTGTCGCCTGTATATGCATGTTTTGATGTAACCCTTAGGTTTTTTCTTTCTTAAATCCTTTTGATACTGCGACCACCAAGCCCTGAACATCCCCCCCTCCCCCACCCATCCTCCCACCCCATGTATGTTGTAATTGTTCAAGTGTTTTTCTGTTGTATGGTTCTGTCCCTTTGTTTAGGTGATGTCCTGTAATGTATAGCATATACATGTTAAAAAAAAATCACAAAAAGAGAAGAAAAAAAAATCTGTCAGTCTTAAAATCTGAAACCGATGGATTAACAAGTCGCGTAAGACGAAAATACAACATTTAGTCAAGCTGTCGAACTCACAGAATGAAACTGAACGCAATGCAATTTTTCAGCAAGACCGTATGCTCGTAGCATCGTCAGTCCACAGCTCGTGGCAAAGGCAGTGAAATTGACAAGAAGAGCGGGGTAGTAGTTGCCCTGAGAAGGATAGCACGCTTTTCTGTACCTCTCTTCGTTTTAACTTTCTGAGCGTGTTTTTAATCCAAACATATCATATCTATATGTTTTTGGAATCAGGAAACCGACAAGGAATAAGATGAAAGTGTTTTTAAACTGATTTCGAAAATTTAATTTTGATCATAATTTTTATATTTTTAATTTTTAGAGCTTGTTTTTAATCCAAATATAACATATGTATATGTTTTTGGAATCAGAAAATGATGAACAATAAGATGAACGTAAATTTGGATCGTTTTATAAAAAAAATAATTTGTTACAATTTTCAAATTTTTAATGACCAAAGTCATAAATTAATTTTTAAGCCACCAAGCTGAAATGCAATACCGAAGTCCGGCCTTCGTCGAAAATTGCTTGGCCAAAATTTCAATCAATTTGATTGAAAAATGTGGGTGTGACAGTGCCGCCTCAACTTTTACAAAAAGCCGGATATGACGTCATCAAAGGTATTTATCGAAAAAAAGAAAAAAGTATCCGGGGATATCATACCCAGGAACTCTCATGTAAAATGTCATAAAGATCGGTCCAGCAGTTTGGTCTGAATCGCTCTACACACACACACGCGCACACACACACAGACAGACAGACAGACACACACACACACGCACACACACACACACACACACACACACACACACACACACACACATACACCACGACCCTCGTCTCGATTCCCCCTCTATGTTAAAACATTTAGTCAAAACTTGACTAAATGTAAAACAAGAAAGGTTAGTTACTGGATTGTTTGATCATGGACAAAACGAAAGAATCACTAGATGGATGGTCGTGGATGTTTCGTTTCGTCCGTGATTGAACGTTCCATAACTAACCTTTCTTGTTTGCTGTTCTTGTCAACCATTTGGTTAGCAATCTATGTCTATCACAGTTTCTACATAGTTCAAAGGTGTATACATCTGTAACCTTAGCATGTTTCATTGCAGCCAGTGAACGTGCGAGTTTAAAAATGACAGGTAAGAAAAGCAGCCTAATGGCGTGTCATGATAGTCTTAATGTGTTTTGCTAACGGTAGTAAAGGCGTCAGCCGTATTTTCTTGAATTTCAGTGCGATAGATATACATCTGGCATTTGTGTGTGTGTGTGTGTTTGAACGGATGCATGTAAACGCGAATCTACATCGATAATGATGTTTTGTAGGCACGGCATTACGTATGCTGGTGAATGTTAATTATCTGTACTGTGGATTATTTTACAAGTTACAGTCGCATCTCACTCAAAAGTTTCACTGACAATAATATAAAATTAAATTTGCTGACATCTGAATCAAATTGCACCATTTTGAATGTTAATTTATATAAGCTTCTAACCTGTTGTGGTTCATTGTCATGGCTGTATTTTGCAAAACTTTTGAATAAATCGTTTTGAAAAAATAAAGTCTCTAAGCTGAAATGCAATACCAAAGTCCGGCCTTCGTCGAAGATTGCTTGGCCAATATGTCAATCAATTTGATTGAAAAATGAGGGTGTGACAGTGCCGCCTCAACTTTTACAAAATGCCGGATATGACGTCATCAAAGACATTTATCGGTACCGGCACGGTTGGCCTAGTGGTAAGGCGTCCGCCCCGTGATCGGGAGGTCGTGGGTTCGAACCCCGGCCGGGTCATACCTAAGACTTTACAATTGGCAATCTAGTGGCTGCTCCGCCTGGCGTCTGGCATTATGGGGTTAGTGCTAGGACTGGTTGGTCCGGTGTCAGAATAATGTGACTGGGTGAGACTATGATGAAGCCTGTGCTGCGACTTCTGTCTTGTGTGTGGCGCACGTTATATGTCAAAGCAGCACCGCCCTGATATGGCCCTTCGTGGTCGGCTGGGCGTTAAGCAAACAAACAAACAAACAGACAAACAAACAAAAGACATTTATCGAAAAAAATGAAACAAAACGTCTATGAATATTATACCCAGGAACTCTCATGAAACATTTCATAAAGATCGGTCCAGTAGTTTACTCTTAATCGCTCTACACACACACAGACAGACACACACACACATACACCACGACCCTCGTCTCGATTCCCCCTCTATGTCAAAATATTTAGTCAAAACTTGACTAAATGTAAAAAGGAAGTAGACATTGTCATTGAAATATGAGGTCCAAAAGTCATGACTATGTAAAAGGTATACACACATACACAGACAATCAGACAGACTGTCAGAGAGGGACAAAAGACAAAGGTGAACAGTTAAAGACACACACAGGCGCACAGAAACATACAGACAGATGTACGCACGCACGAGCAGCCACACACACATACACACACTTGCACACACACAAACTCGCATATACACACACACACTCTCACGCACAAAAACACACACACTCTCACACACACACACACACACACGCACATACACAGCAGGATCTCCCACGAATGCTAAACTTAGAGGGTCCCGGGACCCCAAACGTTAATGTATTGGGGGTCCTTTGACCAGAAGGTTCATAGTCTTGCTTGGGGAAGGCACATTTATTCCTCGCCGATATATAATCCCTGGAGCACTCATGTCAAAGCAATGCCGACTTCGTGAAACACTCTGAGCCTTTCATAATAACATTATTGTCACATCGCATAGAATAACTCCATAAATATGCGTTAGTACAGATCTGGCAAAACATTTTCTGAAAAACGTACTGAAGGAATGTAAACTCGACAAAAACATTATTGCGACAAATTTCGCACCCAAATTAAAACAGTAACTCCTGTCATTTCATTCAAACATCCTATACCAGTTAAGGCCGTTCACTTGGATTTTTGAATCACCTTTTCGGATTACGTGACCGCTGCTCAAATAAGGGTATCCTCAAAATTGGACAAAATATGAGGGACCAATATAAAATCTAAGAACAATCACAATAGGAAGAAAAAACTTTGCAATGTTTACATACGAGAAGAAATTCAAATCAATTATCTACCCAGAACATGTCGTGTTGTTTAGCTAGCTTGCGTATTTCGTGTGCTATGCTATTCCTACTGATGCAGGTGTCGATCGAATGAGCGGTCAAAAACGGGCATTTTTTTCCTAAATGTTTGGTGGTATCATTACAAAAACTGCCGCCACAGCCGCCACAACAAAAGCTTCACCATCAGAAGATACAGGCCTGACAGTGGCGAGTATTTTCCTCGCCATGGCGAGTAGAAACCTGTAAATGGCGAGTAGAAATGTTAATCTACTCACCAAATGCGAGTAAAGTTGCTGAAACAAATGCTTGAAATGGTTGATTTGGCGAGTACAATTTGCTCTCTAGCTAGTACATTATGAGAAGTACCAGCCAAAGGCCAGTGCCCCATTTTGTGGACTTTCAGCGCTGAGATACTGCATTAGTTTCAACAAGTCAGAGACTAGCCAAACTTCCCAGACTCCTCTTTTCTCTCGATCACCAGAACGTGTCCACCCTGACACCCTACCCACAGCTTTCCAGCATCATCACCAGTCACTGCTGTCGGCCTGGAGAACTCTGCACATCCGCCACCCACGTGGCCAATCAGATCGCAGCTCTCTGCGGTCACGTGCAGCACGATCAGCTCGTCATTCAGCCAATCAGCGACGACGAGACATTCTTGACCTCTGAACAAACAGAAGCAGAGATCCACAGGTTGAAAAGGGGTGTCAGTGGGGGAATACGTGGCGTAAGGTTTGCAGTCGGTGACCTCGCCCATGCAGGTTTCAGTTTTGTTATTGCTGGTCTTGAAGAGGAGAACCTTATTGTTTCCAGTTTCCAGCACCGCCACGATTTCTCCGTTCTTTGACACGTCCATAGCCAGCGGAGATTTAGAGAGAGCGATGTCGCAGATCTTGGCGCCGGAAGTTGCCGGGACACCATTGTCTCCGTCTTTGATGAGAACGGATCTGAGGTCGCAGGCCCCGTGCTTGTGTACGCAGAGGTAGAACCTGGCGTCACGCTTGGAGTAGAGGCGGTACTGTTTCTCCGGCCCTGTGTAGACCCACACCATCCTCTTCTTCGGCGTCATGAACAGCGCCTTGTTGTTCCCCTTGCCCTCCACGATCACCCAGTCGTCTTTGATTCTCGAGATGCACACGCGACTCTTCATCAGCTGCATCTTCTCCACCCTGCCTCGTTCGTTGCACAGGGACACCACTTCCCCCTCCCCTGGATCGTGGTACGCCACCCACACTTTCCCGTCGCTGGTGGGGCAGATGGCGTGAACTTCCGTTGCCGGATCTGTCCCGCATCGAAACGCCGGTGTTATTGTCACTTCCGGGATCAACGGGATGGGTGGATTTGCGCTCACGTGTCCGATGAAGTTAAGGAGAGCGTCATACTCGAAGGAATCGTTGAAGCGAAGCACAGGATACTGGCCGTGGAAAGGGAGGTCGGAATTAACTTCCTGTAGATGTTCTTTACTGCCTAATGTAGTGGTCATGGCGTTCTTTTTGATAAGATTACCTTTTGTATTGCTGTGCCCTTCAGATCTACTTGCCATATTCTCTTTCACCGCATTCAATGCTGTAAGTTTTTCAGTCAGGACAATATTGTCCACGTGCAGAGATGCAGACACCTTTTGGCTGGTGCTCTCCAGCATCGTCAAAGACTTCACCGTTGCGTCCAGAACCCACTGCAGCAACGTTTTCTGTCGCTGACGGATCACACCTTCCAGCGCAGCTTGCTTTTCGCGAATAAACTCCTCCCTTTGCAGAACCTTGTCCAAAGCGGTTCGAATATTCTGCTCACAGAGAGACACCATGGGGAGAGTTTTCACGAGCTCCATTTTCGACCAGGAACTGGAATCTGCCAGCACGTTAACCGTGTGGTCGTTGTGGCTTTCACTTCCACATTCCTCGCATAGAAAGTCCTGACAGTCGTTGCACCAAGAGGTTACGGTATTCTCTGGATGCTTCGAGCATGTAGGGGTGGTGCTGGTCCTGGCTACGTTCACTGCCTTGACGAAAGCATCATCAGTGTGAAGACTAGCCAGCCCTCCGTCAGGCAAAGGTATTCTAGCTTGACATCGTGGACAGGCAATAACTCTGGGGTTTTCCGTGGAGGACGAAGTCAGACAATTCTCGCAGAAGATGTGAGAACATGCAAGAACTTTCGGGCTGTCTAAAAACTCTAGGCAGATGCAGCAGAGTAGGTCTTGCTGTTTGTGCGGAATTTCCATTTTAACTTTCTGTCCCAAGTGTTGAAAATCACAGTTGAGAAACGTTTTACTTTGAACACGCAAAAGGCCGTCGCTGAGACTCGGTATTCAATGTTTACAGTACACTTTGTAGACACGTCCGTAGTATTCTGTTCTGTCAGTCAACTGTAGTACAGTACACTTTGTAGACACGTCCGTAGTATTCTGTTCTGTCAGTCAACTGTAGAACTCTGAGTTGTCTGCACAATGTCTACCTCGTCCCTCGATTCACACTAGAGAAATCACATCTTTTGAAAAATTCAAGCCCTTCGAAACTTCAAAGCAGAAGAAATGCGTATAAAAGATGCCTTCCGATCAATACTATCTGATATCTCCAATGTTCTCTCCCCCTTGTGGTGCACGGAGCTTGAATCACTCACAACGGGGACGTCCCTAGACAACACTCCTCCACGGGACAACCCAACACGGTAGCAATCAGAAGCAGATCGATATGGCCGCATCGCTTTGAAACCATTGTTCTGTTTGAATGCTGAGGACAAAAGTGGAAGAATCCCAGCTTACGAGGTGATTAGCGTGACACGCACGTCAGACATTGTGGTTTGCTGCTTTGTGTTTCCCGGTAACGTACGTCACACTTTGTGGTTTGCTGCTTTGTGTTTCCCAGTAACGTACGTCACATTTTGTGGTTTGCTGCTTCGTGTTTCCCGGTAACGTACGTCACACTTTGTGGTTTGCTGCTTTGTGTTTCCCGGTAACGTACGTCACACTTTGTTGTTTCCTGCTTTGTGTTCCCCGGCAACGGACGTCACACTTTGTTGTTTCCTGCTGTGTGTTTCCCGGTAACGTACGTCACACTTTGTGGTTTGCTGCTGTGTGTTTCCCGGTAACGTACGTCACACTTTGTGGTTTGCTGCTGTGTGTTTCCCGGTAACGTACGTCACACTTTGTGGTTTGCTGCTTTGTGTTTCCCGGTAACGTACGTCACACTTTGTGGTTTGCTGCTGTGTGTTTCCCGGTAACGTACGTCACACTTTGTGGTTTGCTGCTGTTTGTTTCCCGGTAACGTTCGTCACACTTTGTGGTTTGCTGCTTTGTGTTTCCCGGTAACGTACGTCACACTTTGTGGTTTGCTGCTGTGTGTTTCCCGGGAACGTACGTCACACTTTGTGGTTTGCTGCTTCGTGTTTCCCGGTGACGTACGTCACACTTTGTAGTTTGCTGCTGTGTGTTTCCCGGTAACGTACGTCACACTTTGTGGTTTGCTGTTGTGTGTTTCCCGGTAACGTACGTCACACTTTGTGGTTTGCTGCTGTGTGTTTCCCGGTAACGTACGTCACACTTTGTGGTTTGCTGCTGTGTGTTTCCCGGTAACGTACGTCACACTTTGTGGTTTGCTGCTTTGTGTTTCCCGGTAACGTACGTCACACTTTGTGGTTTGCTGCTGTGTGTTTCCCGGTAACGTACGTCACACTTTGTGGTTTGCTGCTTTGTGTTTCCCGGTAACGTACGTCACACTTTGTGGTTTGCTGCTTTGTGTTTCCCGGTAACGTACGTCACACTTTGTGGTTTGCTGCTGTATGTTTCCCGGTAACGTACGTCAGACTTTGTGGTTTGCTGCTGTGTGTTTCCCGGGAACGTACGTCACACTTTGTGGTTTGCTGCTTCGTGTTTTCCGGTAACGTACGTCACACTTTGTTGTTTCCTGCTTTGTGTTTCCCGGTAACGTACGTCACACTTTGTGGTTTGCTGCTGTGTGTTTCCCGGTAACGTACGTCACACTTTGTGGTTTGCTGCTGTGTGTTTCCCGGTAACATACGTCACACTTTGTGGTTTGCTGCTGTGTGTTTCCCGGTAACGTACGTCACACTTTGTGGTTTGCTGCTTCGTGTTTCCCGGTAACGTAAGTCACACTTTGTGGTTTGCTGCTTCGTGTTTCCCGGTAACGTACGTCACACTTTGTTGTTTCCTGCTTTGTGTTTCCCGGTAACGTACGTAACACTTTGTGGTTTGCTGCTGTGTGTTTCCCGGTAACGTACGTCACACTTTGTGGTTTGCTGCTGTGTGTTTCCCGGTAACGTACGTCACACTTTGTGGTTTGCTGCTTTGTGTTTCCCGGTAACGTACGTCACACTTTGTGGTTTGCTGCTGTGTGTTTCCCGGGAACGTACGTCACACTTTGTGGTTTGCTGCTTCGTGTTTTCCGGTAACGTACGTCACACTTTGTGGTTTGCTGCTGTGTGTTTCCCGGTAACGTACGTCACACTTTGTGGTTTGCTGCTGTGTGTTTCCCGGTAACGTACGTCACACTTTGTGTTTTGCTGCTGTGTGTTTCCCGGTAACGTACGTCACACTTTGTGGTTTGCTGCTGTGTGTTTCCCGGTAACGTACGTCACACTTTGTGGTTTGCTGCTGTGTGTTTCCCGGTAACGTACGTCACACTTTGTGGTTTGCTGCTGTGTGTTTCCCGGTAACGTACGTCACACTTTGTGGTTTGCTGCTTTGTGTTTCCCGGTAACGTACGTCACACTTTGTGGTTTGCTGCTGTGTGTTTCCCGGTAACGTACGTCACACTTTGTGGTTTGCTGCTGTGTGTTTCCCGGTAACGTACGTCACACTTTGTGGTTTGCTGCTTTGTGTTTCCCAGTAACGTACGTCACACTTTGTGGTTTGCTGCTGTTTGTTTCCCGGTAACGTACGTCACACTTTGTGGTTTGCTGCTTTGTGTTTCCCGGTAACGTACGTCACACTTTGTGGTTTGCTGTTGTGTGTTTCCCGGTAACGTACGTCACACTTTGTAGTTTGCTGCTTCGTGTTTCCCGGTAACGTACGTCACACTTTGTTGTTTCCTGCTTTGTGTTTCCCGGTAACGTACGTAACACTTTGTGGTTTGCTGCTGTGTGTTTCCCGGTAACGTACGTCACACTTTGTGGTTTGCTGCTTCGTGTTTCCCGGTAACGTACGTCACACTTTGTTGTTTCCTGCTTTGTGTTTCCCGGTAACGTACGTAACACTTTGTGGTTTGCTGCTGTGTGTTTCCCGGTAACGTACGTCACACTTTGTGGTTTGCTGTTGTGTGTTTCCCGGTAACGTACGTCACACTTTGTGGTTTGCTGCTGTGTGTTTCCCGGTAACGTACGTCACACTTTGTGGTTTGCTGCTGTGTGTTTCCCGGTAACGTACGTCACACTTTGTGGTTTGCTGCTTCGTGTTTCCCGGTAACGTACGTCACACTTTGTAGTTTGCTGCTGTGTGTTTCCCGGTAACGTACGTCACACTTTGTAGTTTGCTGCTTCGTGTTTCCCGGTAACGTACGTCACACTTTGTGGTTTGCTGCTTTGTGTTTCCCGGTAACGTACGTCACACTTTGTGGTTTGCTGCTTCGTGTTTCCCGGTAACGTACGTCACACTTTGTGGTTTGCTGCTGTGTGTTTCCCGGTAACGTACGTCACACTTTGTGGTTTGCTGCTTTGTATTTCCCGGTCACGCAGCCGGTCAAGCCTTCTACTATTCTCTTCAGACTACACAACAAACGGTCCTCGATTTTGAAGAATAATATACACAATCGTTTAGAAGTTTTGAATTGTACAAGTTAGGTTGAGGAACGTTTTGCACTGCTATGCTGTCTGTGACAAATTCGGTTGGCAAAAGCGTTCCATTGGTATGCTGTCTGTGAAAAAATAGTTTGGCAACAATTTTGCAGTGGTATCAAGAAATGACATGATACAGATGCAGAGGTGGTTTTTTTCTGGATTTTTTGTTCTAGTCAGCCTCAATAAGTGGGAAGTGCATCCACCTGAAATGAGATAGTATAACCCATTATTGAAGGAGATGTAAGCATTTGATAAGTGTGTATGCTACACTTGGATACAAACCGAACAGCCCGGCTGCTTTCTGAGCAAACAGGATTTATTCTGAGATTAAACAATTATGAATGTTTCCTTTTTTCTATTATTAAACGTTCCTTGTATAAAACTTTTCTTGCTTCTGTTTGTATCCTCGATTTTGGAACGTAAGCAGTATATCTTTTTTGTACGTAGTTTTCGGTTACAAAATATCCCGTGCATGCGGATCCTGCTCTACAACAAACTGTGCCCAGGTGGGGGGATGCAACAAGTCGCATTATACTTGTTCGAGTCTAAATATCGAACCCTATTGCTACGCTGAAAACACAATAGCGTTTATATTGCTATTCTGACATTATATTCTGCGTTAAAAGCATGTTTTTGTCAGCAACAACTACCAGAATGCAGACGACGGTTTAGTGCGCAGATCCCTTTGCGCGTGTATCCACGGCATTCACCGAACATTGAAAAACCCACGGACATGTAATTGGAGAAGACTCGAGATAACCGGATGTTTGGCATTACGTCAATATGCCATGATTCATATGACGTCACGTATCATGCTTGCTTACGTATATTCTATGTTCGAAAGTCTGACATCTGTTGGGGATTCGCGTGATGAAGACTGCGGTAAATCGGTAGATGATAAGAGAACAAGGATTGTCTCAGAAGAAAGTCAACGACTAAATGTTTAAGACCGGTAACTTCATTTCAACATTGTACTGTACAATGGACGTTCCATGGGGACAGGAGATTATGTGATTTGCTGATTATGTGCTAAGCAGAAGAAAACCCGTCTGCTAGAATCAGAGATAGGTCGCTTCAGATTGCAGCTTCTCAGTTGAACTTTACAAGGTGTGTTGACTGTTGAAGAACAGGATTTTACACGTAATGTATTTCATGTACGAAAAAACCCCAAAAAAACACAAATGGCATCGTCTGTCGACCAGTCACAGAAACAAACCTGGCGAGGTATGCGTGTACTTTATTCACGACGAAGAAACCGGAACCATGCGTCTTTGTTATTTGATATCGGCAAAAAATTACCAACTTCCGTAGCGCTATCCTTTGATGATCGGAAGGGGGATGTGTGAGACCATCCAATCACAGCCCCCGAATTCCCCCACGTGTCTATCAGAATAGCTATTTAAAAATAAAATGTTTTTCTTCATTTTTATTATTTTTCATTTTCATTACTTTATTGTCCCATCGCTCGGAAATTTGGGTCGCTTCCTCCCAGTGGAAAGCTAGCAGCAACATCGTCGCGCTACCCAGGTATATGGGTCATTCTCAGAAATGGTGGTCCAAAGTGTTACATACAAAGTAAAAAATAAAGTGTCAAGAAATACAAAATAATTGTTTTTACTATGAAGTCTATTGTTTGCTATACATAATAATGCAACAATTAGACAAAAAGAGTAATTGGTTGCTGAATAAGAGACGTTTTAAAGTGTTGTATTTACGTGATGAATGTTGTAACATGGAAACCAAATTCCAACTTTAAACCACCTAAGCCTTCAATCCTTTGTGCATTTTTTATCAGTTCTGCAGTATTTTTGTGTTCTACCCAACACATTCTAGTTATGAAAGGTAAGGACTTCAACTAATATTGGTAAAAAAAATGACATTTGGAACTGACTAAGGTGAATGTCGTAACACAGAAACGAAATGCTTGAACCACTTTCGGTTCCTGTGCGACAGACATGAATCTGCACTGTTTGGCCTTTCCTGCCGGCAAAACCCGTCTGACCCAAAATAACTACACAAAACACAATTCGTCAGAGTTTGCTGTATTTGTTGAAAGTTCCTGTTGCGTTCAGATTACCCATTTTAAGTACTTGATGAATGTCGAACATCGACAATCAGAGGATACGAAAACTTCTTGGCTGCTTTGTTCCGCTAAACTTCGCGCTTTGAGAGACTGTTTGCACTCGATATCCTTCCGACACTACATTGTCGCCATCCGCGGTGTGTAAGTTTGTGACAAAGCTTTGCAGGCTCGAATATTTGTGAATATTTGGCTGTGATTCAAAGGACTGTTTTCTTGTTCGAACTTCCTGTGCGCCAAAGAGCTAAAAATAGCCGCGATGTGGCAAAGTCATGGAGCACATTGCTGTCCGATGTTCGCGCGTCGAGTCGGGATACGATGCGTTACGACATTCAGAATTTTTTGTTCGAAGCCCGTAACTTCAAATTCAGCGTGAGTTTTTGCAAAGATGTGTTGCTACGTCCAAGACTGAACTCCTGACTGTCGATTGCAGTAATTTGTTGGTGTTTGCATGTTTGCATTTAGCCATGAGACTGAACATATTGTTGATCACGAAAGTCGTGTAACGCTTCGGCGATCCGGAAACGGCCGAACTTCGCAATTGAAAAGCACACAAAAACAACACCAACGTATAGAAACCATTTTTATTGACATACAACAATGCTTTAATGTCTCAGGAATAGATTCAGATGAAAAAAGTCGTGGTAGAAATAATTTTAATTTACTTTTTCATGATTTCAAATGTGTCACCCCTACTCACTCTCACTAGACCACCATTTCTGAGAATGACCCATATGCGTGTTTAGGTGTAATCAGCCACCTGCACTTGTGGCAGAATAACCGGGGTATTTTACGTGCCACAGTGGTGACATGAGGGTGGAACATGGATACTGTCTCTGAGTCTGCAAATAAAGTTGACCCGTGTCCGTCCCGGCCCGGATTCGAACCTACGACCCTCGGATCACAAGTCCAGTGCTCTACCAACTGAGCTAACGGGTCCCCTAGGTGAAAAGCCTGGAACATGTTGATTTGCAAGATAGTTATCAAGGGAAAACAGGTATCTTTAACCTTCACCGGATCACGCTTCGGAATACACAGTCCGAATAATGTGGGTCGTGTACGACCCATACTTTGTAAAGAAGAATTCAACGTTAAAAGTATGGGTTGTACACGACCCACGTCATCCGAATTAGGATAAACTCTTTACCGCCTCTTTGTAGACTATGGGTCGTACACGACCCACGCAATCCGAATAGGGATAAACACCGTTTAATGCCTTCTTTAATTCCATAAATTATATGGATATTTCACGACCCACAACATCCAGACTGTGCAGTTCAAATGACTTCATTGTTTTGTTTGTTTGTTTACAAAGATATTGGTCGATAGGAAGGTTCGATGGTGTTTGAGGATTACATGAAGTCTCAATCACAAATTCCCAATAGTTGTAGAGATGCGGACACTTTTGTGAGGCTCTGGTTCGTCCACGGCCCAGGAAGCACGGTGCAGGTCAAAGACAATACAATGTCTTTGTAGTTGCGGTGCCGAGAAAGCTTCCTCTTGTCACAAAGCTGTGCTAGGCAGGTTTGATCGATACTTCATCCTTCACCATTGCACACATTTGACAAGCAGTGCCACAGCGAGGACAATCCTCTTCAACTTGACATCTGCACAATATTATTCTTGTCGACATTTTTACGCAGCCAAATATGACTGCTTAGTGAGTGCGGCAGAGGGTGGTGAGGCTGTTAACCCGTGATTTGTAAAAACATTGTTACAAATTACGTCGAACCTAAAACCGCGATTTGTAAAAATGTAAAAATATCGCATTCTACAAGTAATACATGCCTTTTATTATTATTAATATTTGTTGTTTAGAGCCGCCTCTATGCTGGGTTGTGGGGGGGTGGTTTGGGCCCCATAGATAAACTATTACGATTTTTAGCATAACAAAGAAAACAAACCCGAATTTTCCAGCGATGGGACAATAAAGTCATGAAAAAAACAATGAAAAAAATCTAATATAATTATCCCTTGATTTTGGGGTAGCGCGACTCTGTTGTTGCTAGCTTTCCACTGGGAGAAAGCGACCCGAATTTCCCTGCGATGGGACAATTAAGTAATGAAAAAATATATTAAAAAAATCTAATAGATCCCTTGACTTTGGGGTAGCGCGACTATGTTGCTGCTAGCTTTCCACTGGGAGGAAGCGACCCGAATATCCCAGAGGCAAGTAAGAACAAGGAACTTAGTCGATAAATATCGACAGGGGGCCGACAAATGGTTTAAATGGGAAATGTGTGTATATGGGTGTGGGTTTGAAACAAACAAACAAACCAACCCATGTGAACCCCGGGCCGCAGGCCTTCGATGTAGTGATTGAAAAAAAAGGATGTTCTCAAATGGTTCAATTCTCATTTGGTCTGATTCTCAAATGGTACCGGTATACTCCCCCCCCCCCCCCTGGCCGCAGGCCTAGGAGTAAAATTTTTATAGACACTGACCTTCTTCCCAGGGGTCATTGACCCAGTTTTAGCTATGAGAGGTGGTTCGCCCAGAGGCTGTAGAGTATACTGGGGCGGTCTCTTTGATGTCTTGAGAGGAAACTTGGCCAGGGTAGTACATGCACCAGAACTGGTGGACACCAAGGACAAACATGAAATCGAAGCAGTTTGCTTTCAGAGAGAACGGTCGTCAGCAACTCAAACTTCTCTGTTTTCTTTTTTTTTTTAAATCTGACTTTCTTTGTGGCCCCCTGACTCCGCCCCCTCCCTCTGTAAGGACCCTCCTCCACAAGGACCGATTTTTGTCAACATTTTAAAGGTCGCTAGAGAGGGGTTCCACTGTATGACCTAACCGCTACTGGCAGACGGCCTCAATCTTCACGCGCAAAGACGAGATTAATAGGTGCTCGGTTTTGGTATTTTGAATTACATTACATTAAACCTTTGTTGGGTTTCATGGTCATGGCAACAGCCATAATAATATTACATGATGTATAATATCATATTTCAGCATATGTGAATTACATGTCATCATACTAAACTGTCATACATTTTTATTCCTACATTATTCTGATTGATCACAACCAAACCTACTATCATTGGACACATCCAAATGCAAGCGCCTGTTCTTGACAATTTCTCTCTGATCTAAATATAAAATCAGTGCAATTTCCTGGGTCGGGCTTTGCCACAGACACTCACGGTTTGGCCTGTAGGTAAAATGTACAATGTATTTTCTGATTTGTGCACAAAAGCTTTTTTTCTTTTTTCTTTTTTTTAACATAACAATGTTTAATGTCACTGTATGTTTAAAAGACCATGGTCATATTTGTAAAAAAAATGTTAAATTAGAAAATAAATAACATTTTGGTTCATGATTTTTCCTACACCTGTGCTAAAAATAAGAAATAAAAATGTCGGGTATATAAGTCACTCAAATACAGCTAGGTATGAATGGCTCGGTTTGAGTTTGTTGCAGTTGACCCTGCACAATGCGACATATCATGTTTTTGTTGAACAATTTTGACGTCACCCCTCCCATAGGGTGACGTATTTCACAACTTCCTGTGTTACACAAACTCTGTGATGACCAATTTTGACGTCACCCCTCCCATAGGGTGACGGATTTCACAACTTTCTACAGATGAACAATTTTGACGTCACCCCTCCCATAGGGTGACGGATGTCACAACTTCCTGTGTACACAAACTGATGACGTATTTCACAACAAAATGGCGCTGCCCATGGTCAACCTCGAAACTATCCGTATAGAATGGGGGCGTCCTCGCCCCCATAACAAGTCGCGTAAGGCGAAAATACAATATTTAGTCAAGTAGCTGTCGAACTCACAGAATGAAACTGAACGCAACGCAACGCAGCAAGACCGTATACTCGTAGCATCGTCACTCCACCGCCCGTGGCAAAGGCAGTGCACGTGGAATTGACAAGAAGAGCGGGGTATTCGTTGCGCTAAGAAGGATAGCACGCTTTTCTGTACCTTTCTTCGTTTTAACTTTCTGAGCGTGTTTTTAATCCAAACATATCATATCTATATATTTTTGGAATCAGGAACCGACAAGGAATAAGATGAAAGTGTTTTTGAATTGATTTCGAAAAAAAAATTTTGATAATAATTTTTATATATTTAATTTTTAGAGCTTGTTTTTAATCCGAATATAACATATTTATATGTTTTTGGAATCAGCAAATGATGGAGAATACGATACACGTAAATTTGGATCGTTTTATAAATTTTTATTTTTTTTTACAATTTTCCGATTTTTAATGACCAAAGTCATTAATTAATTTTTAAGCCACCAAGCTGAAATGCAATACCGAACCCCGGGCTTCGTCGAAGATTACTTGACCAAAATTTGAACCAATTTGGTTGAAAAATGAGGGCGTGACAGTGCCGCCTCAACTTTCACGAAAAGCCGGATATGACGTCATCAAAGACATTTATCAAAAAAATGAAAAAAACGTTCGGGGATTTCATACCCAGGAACTCTCATGTCAAATTTCATAAAGATCGGTCCAGTAGTTTAGTCTGAATCGCTCTACACACACACACAGACACACACACAGACACACGCACATACACCACGACCCTCGTTTCGATTCCCCCTCGATGTTAAAATATTTAGTCAAAACTTGACTAAATATAAACAAGTCGCGTAAGGCGAAAATACAATATTTAGTCAAGTAGCTGTCGAACTCACAGAATGAAACTGAACGCAATGCCATTTTACTCGTAGCATCGTCAGGCCACCGCTCATGGCAAAGGCAGTGAAATTGACAAGAAGAGCGGGGTAGTAGTTGCGCTAAGAAGGATAGCACGCTTTTCTGTACCTCTCTTTGTTTTAACTTTCTGAGCGTGTTTTTAATCCAAACATATCATATCTATATGTTTTTGGAATGAGGAACCGACAAGGAATAAGATGAAAGTATTTTTAAATTGATTTGGACAATTTAATTTTGATAATAATTTTTATATATTTAATTTTCAGAGCTTGTTTTTAATCCGAATATAACATATTTATATGTTTTTGGAATCAGCAAATGATGGAGAATAAGATAAACGTAAATTTGGATCGTTTTATAAATTTTTATTTTTTTTTTTACAATTTTCCGATTTTTAATGACCAAAGTCATTAATTAATTTTTAAGCCACCAAGCTGAAATGCAATACCGAACCCCGGGCTTCGTCGAAGATTACTTGACCAAAATTTGAACCAATTTGGTTGAAAAATGAGGGCGTGACAGTGCCGCCTCAACTTTCACGAAAAGCCGGATATGACGTCATCAAAGACATTTATCAAAAAAATGAAAAAAACGTTCGGGGATTTCATACCCAGGAACTCTCATGTCAAATTTCATAAAGATCGGTCCAGTAGTTTAGTCTGAATCGCTCTACACACACACACAGACACACACACACACACACACACACACATACACCACGACCCTCGTCTCGATTCCCCCCTCTACGTTAAAATATTTAGTCAAAACTTGACTAAATATAAAAACAAGTCGCGTAAGGCGAAAATACAATATTTAGTCAAGTAGCTGTCGAACTCACAGAATGAAACTGAACGCAATGCCATTTTTCAGCAAGACCGTATACTCGTAGCATCGTCAGTCCACCGCTCATGGCAAAGGCAGTGAAATTGACAAGAAGAGCGGGGTAGTAGTTGCGCTAAGAAGGATAGCACGCTTTTCTGTACCTCTCTTTGTTTTAACTTTCTGAGCGTGTTTTTAATCCAAACATATCATATCTATATGTTTTTGGAATCAGGAACCGACAAGGAATAAGATGAAAGTGTTTTTAAATTGATTTGGACAATTTAATGTTGATAATAATTTTTATATATTTAATTTTCAGAGCTTGTTTTTAATCCGAATATAACATATTTATATGTTTTTGGAATGAGCAAATGATGGAGAATAAGATAAACGTAAATTTGGATCGTTTTATAAATTTTTATTTTTTTTTACAATTTTCAGATTTTTAATGACCAAAGTCATTAATTAATTTTTAAGCCACCAAGCTGAAATGCAATACCGAAGTCCGGGCTTCGTCGAAGATTACTTGACCAAAATTTCAACCAATTTGGTTGAAAAATGAGGGCGTGACAGTGCCGCCTCAACTTTCGCGAAAAGCCGGATATGACGTCATCAAAGACATTTATCAAAAAAATGAAAAAAACGTATGGGGATTTCATACCCAGGAACTCTCATGTCAAATTTCATAAAGATCGGTCCAGTAGTTTAGTCTGAATCGCTCTACACACACACACAGACACACACACACACACACGCACACACACACACACACACGCACATACACCACGACCCTCGTTTCGATTCCCCCTCGATGTTAAAATATTTAGTCAAAACTTGACTAAATATAAAAAACAGATCCGTTATGAAAATAGAAACAAGTGTTACTGCTTTTTATATTTAGTCAAGTTTTGACTAAATATTTTAACATCGAGGGGGAATCGAAACGAGGGTCGTGGTGTATGTGCGTCTGTCTGTCTGTCTGTGTGTGTGTGTGTGTAGAGCGATTCAGACTAAACTACTGGACCGATCTTTATGAAATTTGACATGAGAGTTCCTGGGTATGAAATCCCCATACGTTTTTTTCATTTTTTTGATAAATGTCTTTGATAACGTCATATCCGGCTTTTCGTGAAAGTTGAGGCGGCACTGTCACGCCCTCATTTTTCAACCAAATTGGTTGAAATTTTGGTCAAGTAATCTTCGACGAAGCCCGGACTTCGGTATTGCATTTCAGCTTGGTGGCTTAAAAATTAATTAATGACTTTGGTCATTAAAAATCTGAAAATTGTAAAAAAATATAAAAATTTTCAAAACGATCCAAATTTACGTTTATCTTATTCTCCATCATTTGCTGATTCCAAAAACATATAAATATGTTATATTCGGATTAAAAACAAGCTCTGAAAATTAAATATATAAAAATTATTATCAAAATTAAATTGTCCAAATCAATTTAAAAACACTTTCATCTTATTCCTTGTCGGTTTCTGATTCCAAAAACATATAGATATGATATGTTTGGATTAAAAACACGCTCAGAAAGTTAAAACAAAGAGAGGTACAGAAAAGCGTGCTATCCTTCTTAGCGCAACTACTACCCCGCTCTTCTTGTCAATTTCACTGCCTTTGCCATGCGCGGTGGACTGACGATGCTACGAGTATACGGTCTTGCTGAAAAATGGCAGCTACTTGACTAAATATTGTATTTTCGCCTTACGCGACTTGTTTTTATTATTATTAAAAACTTCATATCGTTACAGTTAGAATTACCAACATGCTGTTTCTGTTTCAATAACTTGTCACCTGCATAATTCAACTTTTACAATTCTCTAATCTCCTTTCCTCAGCCGTACCACTTTCAATGTTGCTTTGAAAATAAGACAGGCGTAACCTCGATAGGCATGCATGCATCTCAAACGAATATGCCGAATACAAAACAAATACATACATGCCACAGTTTTAGAGCACAGACGTTCAAATCTTAACTGATTAAATGCGTAAGTCACACTTTTTGCACAAGAATGGTGCGTTTGAAATACTGTCTTTGAATATGCACCACGAAGACACTCGTACTGTATAGCTCATTTGATACCCAATGGCAATTGAATTTCCCCCTTTATTCAAGAACTGCAACTTTTGTGATCTGCATTCCTCTCAAAACCGGCACGGTTGGCCTAGTGGTAAGGCGTCCGCCTCGTGATCGGGAGGTCGTGGGTTCGAACCCCGTCCGGGTCATACCTAAGACTTTACAATTGGCAATCTAGTGGCTGCTCCGCCTGGCGTCTGGCATTATGGGGTTAGTGCTAGGACTGGTTGGTCCGGTGTCAGAATAATGTGACTGGGTGAGACATGAAGCCTGTGCTGCGACTTCTGTCTTGTGTGTGGCGCACGTTATATGTCAAGGAAGCACCGCCATGATATGGCCCTTCGTGGTCGGCTGGGCGTTAAGCAACAAAAAATAAAAAAAATAAAAAATAAATTCCTCTCAAAATCGATTTAAGACAATAAAATCACTATGATTTTGCGGTGAAATCATGTTTGTGGTTTGGGTGCTAATTATTTCTTCATAATTATTACATACTAAAAGCATAGTCACAATCCTCAACACGGCCTCATAGCCATACAACTATGTCACGGGTTTTTTCAACAGCAAATTCTATTTCAGCGTATATTTTCAGAATTGCAAAAACGACGAGTGTCCGCTGAATTTCACGTGGTTACCTGGTGACCCAGTCATGCGTGAGGCCTGATAGAGGGAAGTGTTTTTTAAAATGAAATTCAGTCTTTATGAAGATCTACTTAAAGCCCCAGTATTTCTCAAATGGTTTACAAAACGATTTAAATCTTCCAATGGAAAAAGCAGTTCTAACCTTATGGAACACACTTGCAATAATATTTAATAGCATTAAATGAAACAGTTCGTTTAAATTGCTAATTAGCTCTCGTAAACCACACACCAGATTTCGTGGTTTATCTAACCCCTGAGCCATCGTGAACCCGTGTGATCCACTTTCCTTTTTTTCACAATTTTGTCGTCAGTTTGTGATTTCAATGCGACTGGCTGTATATGCAATAGCACGTTATTGTGTACCTCTGATTCTAAAACGCAACAAACGGTTGCGAGTCACACGAACTTGTCGGCGGCGGCTGGCTTCAAAGAAAGCGAGCGCTATGCAGAACAATCGTCTGCTTTGAGACACGACCTTTCGTGACCCTGCTTCCGGGCTATCTTTTTTAAAACTTTCAAAACTTCGAATTGTACTGATCTTGTCTTGATAAAAAAATAAATCTTTTATGATTTAAGAATGTTTGTGTTTCAAGCTGTCAATTTATTATTTAGATTTTAAAAGTTAGTTCTATCGCCAACACGAGGCGCCTGATTGTAGATCAGACGGTCCACGAAAATAAATTCTTTGAAAATGTCTCACTCTCGACGGAAAGCAGCCAGGATGTTCCGGTTCGGTGAGCGTTCAAATGGAAGGGTGTTTGTACTGTGTGTAAAAGCCTGGCAGTTTCTGTGATGGTTTACGGGAGGCTTACTGTGCCTTTAATATACTTTCACGAAAAATTACTTCATTTGGAAAAAAAGAAAATGTAAATGGTTCGCTTACGAAAAATTGATTGATAAAAAAATACAAGCCTCTAAACAACAGATACGATAAACCAAGTACCAAGGTACCTCACATGATCTATAACTTACTCTGATTATTCTTTCATTCTGTTGCATATCACGTGATCTGTGTCGGTAGCTTCTCTCTTGCTCTCTCTGTCTCTGTCAGGTTCTCTCGCTTTGTGTGCAGCCAGTGTGTGTGTGTGTGTGTGTGTGTGTGTGTGTGTGTGTGTGTGTGTGTACGTGTACGTGTGTGTGTGGGGGGGGACCAAAATTGGTATCGAGCGAACGACGTGGTTTTGTAACTAATCACAAACACAACAACAAAACATGTTCACAGTTAACAGACAATACGTAACAGCCCAGCTATTACCACAAGGCACATTGACATTTTGAATTCAAGGTAAATATTGATTTGTGTGTTTGTGGCATTATTCTTGGCTATTCAAACGGAACTAGCATGGGAAGAAATTCAATGTTTTCATCATCTTTTATTCACCCTTGTGTGGCAGTGAATGTAAATTGCGTGTTTTCTTTTCAAAAGAGACTCATGTCTAAATGAGAAGGAGCTTCTGAAGCCATCAGTGGCTGTCAGTGGTAAGCTCATCGTTGAATTGTATATTCTGTTTGTTGTGCTTGGAAGAACAACAAGTCGCGTAAGGCGAAAATACAATATTTAGTCAAGTAGCTGTCGAACTCACAGAATGAAACTGAACGCAACGCAACGCAGCAAGACCGTATACTCGTAGCATCGTCACTCCACCGCCCGTGGCAAAGGCAGTGCCCGTGGAATTGACAAGAAGAGCGGGGTATTCGTTGCGCTGAGAAGGATAGCACGCTTTTCTGTACCTCTCTTCGTTTTAACTTTCTGAGCGTGTTTTTAATCCAAACATATCATATCTATATGTTTTTGGAATCAGGAACCGACAAGGAATAAGATGAAAGTGTTTTTAAATTGATTTCGAAAAAAAAAATTGATAATAATTTTTATATATTTAATTTTCAGAGCTTGATTTTAATCCAAATATAACATATTTATATGTTTTTGGAATCAGCAAATGATGGAAAATAAGATAAACGTAAATGTGGATCGTTTTATACATTTTTATTTTTTTTTTACAATTTTCAGATTTTTAATGACCAAAGTCATTAATTAATTTTTAAGCCACCACACTGAAATGCAATACCGAAGTCCGGGCTTTGTCGAAGATTACTTGACCAAAATTTCAACCAATTTGGTTGAAAAATGAGGGCGTGACAGCCTGCCGCCTCAACTTTCACAAAAAGCCGGATATGACGTCATCAAAGACATTTATCAAAAAAATGAAAAAAACGTTCGGGGATTTCATACCCAGGAACTCTCATGTCAAATTTCATAAAGATCGGTCCAGTAGTTTAGTCTGAATCGCTCTACACACACACACAGACACACACACACACGCACACACGCACACACGCACATACACCACGACCCTCGTTTCGATTCCCCCTCGATGTTAAAATATTTAGTCAAAACTTGACTAAATATAAAAAGGAGAGAAAACGCTCGGTCGACTCAGCTTTGCAGTGATAGAGTGCAGCTAGCCGCTGAGTCCCACCAATGTGACCTTGCCAGACGACGATGTGGCAATATCATCTAAAAACAAAAGTTGTGAGAGGCATCAGACACTTTTATAACCTCAACAAATATTACTGTTTTAACTTAACACTTTCTACCCCACCTATGTTGACCAAGTTGTTTTTAGCCCAGACCAGCTGTGCTGCAGCAGGTCACTCAGAATTGTAGTAACTGTGTAGTAACTGTGTATCAACACGCTGGAATGCAGGCGTTAGATGAACGTTACAGGAAGCGACTGAAGCTGACAGTCTGAGCGGATATATCCGTACCTGGTCAGATAGAGCCATATGAGTGGGTACGGATATATCCGTACCTGGGAGACAATGAGTTAAAAAAAAACATTTCAGAGAATGTAAATCTTCACTTCCCAAACTCGACCCTGTTGTGTTCTTGACAAAGACCGGCCAAACTCTTATCAAATCTTGGGGTCATCAAAATCTGAAAGTGTGTTTTGTGTTTACCATTTGTTTAAGAAAATGTATGTTTTTCATTTTGTTTATACAAACTCGACTATGTGGTGACCTTGGAAATTGACGCTGGTCTGACATAGGCCTACCTTATGGACTGGGTGGCTGAGTGGTAACGCACTTGCGCTCGGAAGCGAGAGGTTGCGAGTTCGACCCTTGGTCAGGGCGTTAGCAATTCCCCCCCCCCCCCTTTCCTAACCTAGGTGGTGGGTTCAAGTGCTAGTCTTTCGGATGAGACGAAAAACCGAGGTCCCTTTGTGTACACTAAATTGGGGTGTGCACGTTAAAGATCCCACGATTGACAAAAGGGTCTTTCCTGGCAAAATTGTATAGGCATAGATAAAAAATGTCCACCAAAATACCCGTGTGACTTGGAATAATAGGCCGTGAAAAGTAGGATATGCGCCGAAATGGCTGCGATCTGCTGGCCGATGTGAATGCGTGATGTATTGTGTAAAAAAAAATCCATCTCACACGGCATAAATAAATCCCTGCGCCTTGAACATGTGCGCGATATAAATTGCATAAAAATTTTTTTTTTAAATTGAAAAAAATAAATCCCTGCGCTTAGAACTGTACCCGCGGAATACGCGCGATATAAGCCTCATATTGATTGATTGATTGATTATTTTGTCTTGAGGTCATTGAACCCTGATACTTTGTGAAGTTTCAAATGCCAAGCTTCAAACATTTAAAAGAAAAGAAAATCTGTCTTTTATTTCTTAACACAAACTCGACCCCTCCGTGACTTTGACTGTTAATGAAGGCCGAGCAGAAGTAGATCATGTTTGTAGATTACCGAACCCTAACATGTCTGAAGTTATAAAGATTAAGCTTCACAGACTTCTGATAATGGGATAATTACTTTATCGAACACACCTCCGCTATGATCTGGAAATGTGACAATGGTCAACTATGCTTTCATTGTGTGTCGAGGGCATCGGGGTGTACATGGATGAGGAACATAACTCAATTGAGTCAAAGAGCAGATGAGCGACTCAGCGTTTGTGCTGCTGAATTGTTTATGAATTGTGTGTATGCCACAAGACGATCGGTTTTAACGATGCATGCATGGTACAAGCTAAGTAGGCTTCGAATCTTCAAAATTGACTTAAGTAAATCTATTCAAAGCTAACATTAGAAATAAGCAGTCTGTGTACACTCTTATAACCTGTTATTGATTCATGCTGATGAGAATTTTCTGAAAGCAATAAAAGAGTCAGCAACAATAACAATATTAATATTTCTGCATAAATGTTATTTCAATAAAATGTTGAACCAAGCACCTAAAACAAAACAAAAACAAAACAAGTCGCGTGAAGCGATATAAAAACAGTCAGTCAAGCTGTCGGTCGGCATCAAAGTAACAGATTAACACCAACAGTCATCGCCGAGACCATAATTAAGATAGTCTCGACAAACCGCACGAAAAGACCGAGACGGGTCACGCTCGTCTCCGCGTAGCGTGCGAACGCAGTATTTTCTGTAATTTTGAGCACATATTTTGATATTAATATCTAGATGTACATATCTAACCACACAAAGTATAAGCTTAGCTTGTTGTGTGTACCTAAATGTTTATATTGTACTATACAAGCCACCCTGTATTTTCGGAATACAATCTTCTTTAAACCAATTACACCTGTTTGTTTGGTGGCTGCACCCCTTTTGCGCTTCCTGAAATGTTCACTTTCCTTACCCTAAAGGGAGGGAGCTTCCCAAGTCATCTGAATCATGCTTAATTAGACGTGCATCGCTGGAGGGATACAAACTTTGTCAACAACATATCAGTCAATCACGACGAAATAATGAAAAGTCAAACGCACTTTACCTAGCCTCAGACCACACAACACAAAGGTGTACAGAATTATAATTATGTTTTTTTCTTATTAGCTAGCTGCCTATAATTATTTTCCACTAAATGCTGGTGAACGAGAAAGACACAGACAGTAACATAGCTGAGTTCATTACATTTAGTCAAGTTTTGACTAAATGTTTTAACATAGAGGGGGAATCGAGACGAGGGTCGTGGTGTATGTGTGTGTGTGTGTGTGTGTGTGTGTGTGTGTGTGTGTGTGTGTGTGTGTGTCTGTCTGTCTGTGCGTGTGTGTGTGTAGAGCGATTCAGACTAAACTACTGGACCGATCTTTATGAAATTTGACATGAGAGTTCCTGGGAATGATATCCCCGGATATCTTTTTCATTTTTTCGATAAATACCTTTGATGACGTCATATCCGGCTTTTTGTAAAAGTTAAGGCGGCACTGTCACACCCTCATTTTTCAATCAAATTGATTGAAATTTTGGCAAAGCAATCTTCGACGAAGGCCGGGGTTTGGTATTGCATTTCAGCTTGGTGGCTTAAAAACTAATGAGTGAGTTTGGTCATTAAAAATCGGAAACTTGTAATTAAAATTATTTTTTTTATTAAACGAGCAAAAAAAAATTCATTTTATTCTTCGTCATTTTCTAATTCCAAAAACATATAAATATGTTATATCTGGATTAAAAACAAGCTCTGAAAATTAAAAATATAAAAATTATGATCAAAATGAAAATTCCGAAATCGATTTAAAAACAATTTCATCTTATTCCTTGTCGGTTTCTGATTCCAAAAACATATATATATGATATGTTTGGATTAAAAACACGCTCAGAAAGTTCAAACGAAGAGAGGTACAGAAAAGCGTGCTATGCAGCACAGCGAAACCACTACAGCGCTGAACAGGCTCGTCAGTTTCACTCCGTTTTGCACAAGCGGCGGACTACGGTCATTGTGAAAAAATGCAGTGCGTTCAGTTTCATTCTGTGAGTTCGACTGAGCTTGACTAAATGTTGTATTTTCGCCTTACGCGACTTGTTAGTTGTGTGTACGTCCACTTCAGAGTCAACTGAGTTCGACGAACTCGTGCATGTTTCGTTGTAGGTTTGATACAATTTTTCAATAAAGCCTTAAATCAATTGGGCGGAGTCGACTTGGCGAAGTCTACTTCACGAAGCTGGCTGCATGAAGCTTTGGCACTGCATTTTCGGCAAAAACGTCCGCGCAGTCTTTGCAAAGTCGAATTCGGGCTCAATTAAAGGCAGCAAGCCTTAGAAAACTTTTGTTCGTCATTTTTTTAGAGACACATTAAAACAAAACGTCAGCAAGTACACAAAGAAACAAACAAGCAAACAAACATTCACACATACAAAAGCAACAGAAGCCAATCGAACTGTCAATCAAGCAATCACACAAGTCATCAAGTAAGCACACAAAAAGCAAACATATTATTAAAAACAAGTCGCGTAAGGCGAAAATACAATATTTAGTCAAGTAGCTGTCGAACTCACAGAATGAAACTGAACGCAATGCCATTTTTCAGCAAGACCGTATACTCGTAGCATCGTCAGTCCACCGCTCATGGCAAAGGCAGTGAAATTGACAAGAAGAGCGGGGTAGTAGTTGCGCTAAGAAGGATAGCACGCTACAGGGCTTTGCAGTTGCATACTCTGGATAACCTTTTCTTCTCCTCTATGACACGTCCATCCCTGTCACTGAAAGAAACTGGGTCATCCGACATCTCTAATCTCCAGATCAAGAATTAGAAGAGTCAAACCTCGCGGGTCTTTATGATTAGTGTGTTCACTTGAATGATTTGTTAATGTCCAAATTATTGTGGGTGTTTTGTTTTGTTCTTTTCAATAGTGTCTGTGTGTCTCTCCGTAACGATCAGTTTTGACATATTAATCGTCTTGTTGACAGTTCAGGGAAGTTGTAAACTCTTAGTTAAGTGCCGTGTACTGTTGATTTAGTATTTATTATTGCACGATTTATTTGTTTCTTTATTTTGCACCTGTACAGTGCAATGATTTTATGCAATGCTAACTTTTTGTTCACACCCCTTCATAAGGATTGATTTCCCAGACTTTCTTCAGTCTTTGAATAACCCCGTGCGCAATCATACGACACACCGACGATAGCAAATTAACAGCAAAGAACAGGTCAGTAATTTGACATGTGATATGTTTTTTTATTGTTTTATATTTATTTTTTGTTGCTCTCAACATGCAAACTGTTTAGTCAAACCGTGAGAAACTAAAGAAAGGAATGATTGAACAGGGATATACAGCACACATATGAAGAGAGAGTACGATGGATAAGGGTTTAAACACAATCTTGAAAAGGATGTTACTCGAAAAGAGGCAATGAAATGTCAGTGGAGGTCAAATAGAGAATAAAACAACTTGGTGTGGGAATAAAATTAAGGATCCGCGGATGCGGTCGATTTTACGAGTCTTGTAATAAAGAAAGCGCAAGATTAGGTTTCATTTGGAATGACCATGATATTAATGAGTTTTTATGGAGAATGTTCGGACCGAGCCAAAGATTACTTGGTGAACATTTAGTAGAAATACTTTCAAAATGGTGGAAACAGTAGTTCGGAAAAGAGAGTCAGAGTTCAGTTAGTATACCGCACAGATGACGTCATCAAATAATGCTTGCCCAAAACTGTATTACCGGATGTGAGTGAAAGCCCCCCCCTCCCCAATTGTAGGGGCACTTTTTCATTTAAAAGGTCAAAAAATTAAACGTATTTTTTTATTCAAGGATTTATCTTTATTTTACGCTTATTTTCAATCAAACAAAACAAAACTTTATATGTTTGGATTCAGGAGGTCATAAGGAACACAATGATATCGCTTTTGTGATTGAGATTTACATTTTCAAAAAGTGAAAACATGTGAATGAACAATTTCGTCAACAAATTGATAAGGTACTAAGCTGAAATGCAATCCCATAGTCCGGACTGGTCTAAAGACAACTTTGTTTAGTAGTTTTTGATAAATGCTTGTTACACACAAACGCACACACACACACACACACACACACACGCACGCATGCATGCACGCACTCACACACACACACACACACACACACACACACATACCACACACACACATACCACACACACACACACACACACACACACACACACACACACACACACACGCACACGTTAACACATCCGCGCTCTAAGTCGTGCGCTCACGCATGACATTAATCACACTCGGTCTCGAATCAGACAAGCGGGAAGGTCAAAAATGGGACACACTGAATATTTATCAGTAGCTGTCAAGAAGAAGGCCTTTGTTCACGAAGACGTACCAGCGCAGCGTACGCGCTATCCTAAAACTAGTCCAGTAAAAGGTGGAACAGACTGGATTGTCTCTGTCAAAGTTGAGTGTTTTTCAAAGCAAGTCTTCCTTCTCGTAGGTCTAGACACCGGTGTCAATTAAAACACAGGTGCACGTGCACGGGCCTGTTCGTGAGAACATCCTTCCCCTTGCTCCCATTATCAAACTCTGCCCACCTTCTGCTTTCTGTGAAGAGTGGAAATTATTGTTTTTTAACTGACGTAACTGTCACCCTGCAAAAATAATAAAGAAACTAAAATCAAAATCTGCTCTGGAAGCAACCAGACTGTCCAATGTTGTATGTATCCAAGTGGAGGGAATTCCTTATCTTACATACAAGCCACGTCAGATATGTGATAGGTGACTTGAACATGCACAAACATAATTATGTCTGAAAGGCACAATCTGTTCTTGAGTGTTATAGTAACAATTGTGTTAAGTATTGCAAAGGATCTATTTATTTATTTATTTATTTACGAGGATTTATATCGCGCACGTATCTCACCACACAAGGCGACTCAAGGCGCATGTTACCTATTAATGCTGTGTGAGATGGAATTTTTTACACAATACAATGTATGTCACGCATTCACATCGGCCAGTTGATCGACTGCCTTTAGGCGCTGCATCCACCTTTCACGGCCTATTATTCCAGGTCACACGGGTATTTTGGTGGACATTTTTATCTACGCCTATACAATTTTGCCAGGAAAGACCTTTTGTCAATCGTGGGATCTTTAACGTGTATACCCCAATGTAGTGTACACGAAGGGACCTCGGTTTATCGTCTCATCCGAAAGACTAGCACTTGAACCCACCACCTAGGTTAGGAAAGGGGGGGGGGAGAAAATTGATCACGCCCTGACCCAGGGTCGAACTCGCAACCTCTCGCTTCCGAGCGCAAGTGCGTTACCACTCGGCCACCCAGACCATCTATGGTAGATGGAGGTGATTCACTCAAGCCCAGCGACGCATGAAACAATAACAATAACAATCAGGACATTCACAACACGTTTATGATCACTTCAAAGAAACAGCTATGACATCGTATTATAGGGGAAGGATACGTAGTATAGACGGGCTCCTAAGGCCCGGCGCTCACCTATGTAACGAATATACCTGCGCAGTTTCAGCAGGACAGACGACGCACTGCAGATTACCCCAGTCCGCTACACGCTGCGTGAAATGAAAACAGGCCAAGTACTCGTCATAATCCCTAACGCAGCATCAATAATATGCAGTGCGTCGTCTGTGCCGCTGAAACGGCACAGGTATATTCTGCCCTTAATAATATGAACAACTTCCTGTTGTCAGCAAATGTCCACGCAAGAGAGCTCAGAAGCAATATTATTTGCTGCAGTTAACTTCTTGAGAACATGCGCCGGGTACGCACAAACCTCACACCCGTTGCTTTTTCACATGTATACAGTGCTGGCAGCACTCACTCTTGATTAATCGCTTAAACGGGCACATTTCTGTCCAAAGACGGGCACATTTCTGTCCAAAGACAGAGCTGACCACTTAAAATATGCTACATTTTTGACAGCTAAGACTTTTAAGTTACATGTTAGCAGTGTTGATCCCGTCTTTCTAGCGCAAAAAAACAGTAAATCAAAACAACAAAGTAGCCTACGCATTTGTTCTCTAATATGGAACTTCTTCGTCGAAATCAAGATAAAGACTGGTTTCAGTCATTTGGGAAGAAGCTTCCTGTGATTAACCTATAACTCGCGCTCAAGCTTCCAAACCAAAGTGTATCAAACAGTCTTCCTTCCTTGCACATTGTAGATTTAACTTATTTTCTTTCTGTTATTGATAAGTTTATTTAGTTTCCTGTTGTGCTTCAATTAATGTTTTAATTAAACTGATACAAACAGATTTTTTTATTTTTTTTTTAAACGCCCAGCCGACCACGAAGGGCCATATCAGGGCGGTGCTGCTTTGACATATAACGTGCGCCACACACAAGACAGAAGTCGCAGCACAGGCTTCATGTCTCACCCAGTCACATTATTCTGACACCGGACCAACCAGTCTTAGCACTAACCCCATAATGCCAGACGCCAGGCGGAGCAGCCACTAGATTGCCAATTTTAAAGTCTTAGGTATGACCCGGCCGGGGTTCGAACCCACGACCTCCCGATCACGGGGCGGACGCCTTACCACTAGGCCAACCGTGCCGGTCAAACTCATATTGTAATTAATCTGACTCGCATACTGAGCTGTATTGTGTTATTTTGAAGTATAGCAGTTTTCTTTTACGGTGATTTTTGATTACGTCTTTTCTTGTGAGTGTCGCTGATGCATTTGAAGCTAGAGCCTCCAAATTCCACACACGTGTAGTATATTATGCGCCCAGACGTCAAGTTGTGAATTTGTCTATTTTTAATTTTGCTGAATGCCTTTCAAAGATTATTCGTACTAATTTAGCCTAACGATTTACCAAACAGAGAACCACGACCAAGCCCAACATGGAAACTTCTTTGCGAGAAAGATAATACGACATAAGACATAAGACTTTATTTCAACCATGTGCAGTACACTAGGGACATGTTTTGGCCAGAGTACAATCAATCAATCCATACACGCCCTTCCAAACATCGCTTGCAATCTCAGTCACACACACGCTCACGCACGCCCGCATACATTCCCCACACAAAACCCACAACAGCACACACGCACAAGCATGCTCCTCCTTAACAAAACGTGTTTAACCATCAATTTGTACATATGCGTAAAATAAACAGTATAGAAGTATCAGTAAGAATTTTATATGTATCAGACATCAGTTATGACGACAATAACTAAAATCACAAATCCTTAATAATTTTAAGACCAAAACATTTATTACAATACTACACTGGGTAGGTGAACTTTAAGAAATAAGGTATTTAAAGGCTTGACGGCTGTTTCTCACAACAAAATACCAGGACATAAACTTTGAGTAACCTTGAGTAAAAGCTCAATCTTAGCTAAGAACGGCAGTTATCAGCATAGAACAACAAGTCGCGTAAGGCGAAAATACAATATTTAGTCAAGTAGCTGTCGAACTCACAGAATGAAACTGAACGCAATGCCATTTTTCAGCAAGACCGTATACTCGTAGCATCGTCAGTCCACCGCTCATGGCAAAGGCAGTGAAATTGACAAGAAGAGCGGGGTAGTAGTTGCGCTACGCTTTTCTGTACCTCTCTTTGTTTTAACTTTCTGAGCGTGTTTTTAATCCAAACATATCACTATATGTTTTTGGAATCAGGAACCGACAAGGAATTGGAATAAGATGAAAGTGTTTTTAAATTGATTTCGACAATTTAATTTTGATAATAATTTTTATATATTTAATTTTCAGAGCTTGTTTTTAATCCGAATATAACATATTTATATGTTTTTGGAATCAGCAAATGATGGAAAATAAGATAAACGTAAATGTGGATCGTTTTAGAAAATTTTATTTTTTTTTACAATTTTCAGATTTTTAATGACCAAAGTCATAATTAATTTTTAAGCCACCAAGCTGAAATACAATACCGAAGTCCGCGCTTCGTCGAAGATTACTTGACCAAAATTTCAACCAATTTGGTTGAAAAATGAGGGCGTGACAGTGCCGCCTCAACTTTCATGAAAAGCCGGATATGACGTCATCAAAGACATTTATCAAAAAAATGAAAAAAACGTTCGGGGATTTCATACCCAGGAACTCTCATGTCAAATTTCATAAAGATCGGTCCAGTAGTTTAGTCTGAATCGCTCTACACACACACACACAGACACACAGACACACAGACACACGCACATACACCACGACCCTCGTTTCGATTCCCCCTCGATGTTAAAATATTTAGTCAAAACTTGACTAAATATAAAAAGTGGTCCATTTTCGGGGCCAAACCCTATTAAATTTTGATAATGATAATAATAATAATGAAAGCGTATATAGCGCAAACCACGAAGAATCGCGCTCTAGCTCTCCGCGTTTTACAAATTAACAATAAATAAAACACACTAGTTTAACATTAAATGCATTGAGTTTTAACAACAACAAATGTTATTGTTGATGCAGGATGTATTCTTTGCAATGTCTTTGGATTTTTTAAATTACTATTTTATTCTCTTTTTGTGTATTAACATTAGTATTTCCTTCTTTTGTTTGTTTTTGCATTTCATGTCGGTTCAATGCGTCAATATTAAACGTTTGCTTCCGTGTTTCAATTTGTTATTAGAGCTTTGAATCCTTCTCACGTCAATCCCTTTGACGTATTTTTGACGCACGATTACTCACTGGGCAACTGCGATGGCTAGATAAAATAGGTTATTCTTGATATATGCAGGACACGTGCCTTGTCTCTCTCTCCAAAAACAAGTCCATGATCAAAGCAGATTAATCGTCGCTCGCACGCGCGCGCGCATGAGTCGGTGTATGTGTGTGTGTGTGTGTGTGTGTGTGTGTGTGTGTGTGTGTGTGTGTGTGTGTGTGCGTGTGCGTCCGTGTGTATATATGTGTGTGTGTGTGTGTGTGTGCGTGCGTGCGTGCGTGCGCGCGCGCGCGCGCGTGTGTGTGTGTGTGTGTGAGTGTTTTGGGTTGGGTGCTTTTGTCCAACATGCAATTCATATAGATGCCGTGTGTCGATAGTGAACCATGTCACACGCTTTTCTTCTTTGCCACTACTAAAGCAAACGTGTGCAAGATTGTATGTTACACGCTTTAGAGCATGGCAAGAACGGAGTCAAACTCGCAATCGTCCATCACAAAGCCCAAAAATGTACACATGGCTTTCATTTCTCCCGCTGTTATCGTTTCTTCTCTTTACAAATTCTTCAACGCTGATAATATTGCGAACGGCATCCCAGTCGACAGTACTGTTTTCATACGCGATTTTAGCTCCCCTTGGAAAGTGGCTCGCTTTCTTTCTTTTCTTTATTTGGTGTTTAACGTCGTTTTCAACCGTTCAAGGTTATATCGCGACGGAAGTGGCTCGCTTATGAGGCCTGTAAGTCTGAATTTAGAAGGACAAGGTTGTGAACAGAGAAGACAAACATACCGAAAAGAACAAACATTTCGCGCATGCAGACACGGAAAGACGTCATAAAGAATACGATGCTTCAAAAGATACAGACCGTGACGGTGACTGTGACGTCATTCACACATACTGAGACGTCATTCATAGTTGTTCGGTCACTTCCGTCAAAAAGTAGACCTCTCTACAATCATGGTGTGGTAAGTCTGTCAAAGCGTGAGTTTTCAAAACGTGTTTGTTCTCTCCTCTGTTGAAGCTGTGAGACAGAAAATGCTATTCAGACTTGGTCGTGTGACAGAGTTTTCTTCCACACTCGATTAGCTGATGTCCCGGGTCGTAACAATAAGGGTCGTAACAAAAAGTACATAACTTGCAAGTTGTCATCACTTCTTATGTCATAATGGTTGCGCGTTGAAACATAACATTAATAAAGACGAGCATATGCATAGATATACCCAAAATGGTAGCAGGCTAATTGCCCCCTGGACAACTGCCCCCCGGACAATTTCCCCCCGACAACTGCCCCCCGGACAATTGCCCCCTAGGACAATTGCCCCCCGGACAGTTGCCCCCCCGTATAACCGCCCCAATCTCTTCTTGACAACTTTCATGCACAAAGGCAGATAAATGAGTACGGACACATCATACAGAGCCACGGCGACGACAATCCGAAGACAGCTCTGAACGCATTTCTGTCATTGTTCGTGACTACCATAACAGACACATCTTAACATACCTGAGAGTGATTGACTTAAACCTACAATCATAATAGTCAGGTCGTCATTTCCCGATTTTGACCTTAACCCCTCAAAAAATACCTCGGAGAATGTTTTGACTGTTTTGAACTCTGTGATGTCTGTAGATTACAGATCCGACGGATGACACTCTGTCATCCTTGGGCATTTTGATGTATTCAAGATGGCGGACAAGATGGATTCCAGACTGCAAAATAGTCGAAACTGCATGCTATAAACTAGGAGAACTGTATTTATTTATGTTTTCCGGGAGATAAAACGGGAGTTAATAAGCATAACAACAGTTACATGATTAGCAGACACAATAACCCGAATGACTGGTCTGTTGAGGGACCGTTAAAACTGGTTAACGGAGCAGGATGATATAGTTAGTTTTAGCAATATATTTTTTCAGTTACAGCTAATGGTTTAAGCTTTTTAAGTCTTGTGGGCTTTGATTACTGTTGCACTTTGCTTGACCTTCAGGCTTCATCGCATTTCAAGGTCATATGAATGTCAAATGTTCATTCAAATGATAAAGAATTATACTATTTTTGAAGATAAAATGACGAAATGTGTTCATCTTCTTAAAACTTGCCATGAATAAAAACGTTCACCAACACTGAAGGTCACACGTTTTCAAGGTCAAACAATTTCAAGGTCATATATTTTAATGTCTGCAAAACCATCACTTAGCACGTGTATCACTACAAAGATCACTGTCAAGAAGACGAAGCTGAGATTGTATGGCCATGTAACAAGAACAGGCGGGCTCTCCAAGACCATCTTACAGGGTATGGTGCGCGGAAAGAGAAGATAGAGAAGACAAATGAACAGAGGGACAGATATCATTACAGAGTGGATTCGGAAATGTTTTGCAACTTCCCAAATATTGCTCACAGCCGCCAGAGGTGGAGACAGCTTATGAAGCGCCCGTCGTTGAAGTGACCCTACCATCCTTGTGGGTTCCAGAATCAATGAGTGACTTGGTCGGTGAGCAAGCAGATAACAACTTAATCCTGGAAAAGTGGCTGTAATACCCAGAATAACTTAAAGTTATCTTGTTCTCTTTTTTTTAAGAAGACTGATCCAGTCAGGTGAGGAATGTATACATCAGACGAAAGGCCTTGTAAGGTGTCACAGCGCCAAGCGATTCGGCATATGAAATCCCTTTTGACACCATATACACAGTGTTGTGTCAGTTACTGACGCCCCGAGGAGGTGTATTAGGCGGCATGTCAAGAGGCTAAACCTGATGTACCATGTCTCACATACAAAAGACCTCTATCACATAACGTAAAGGTCATGGCGACGAACCAGGGATACTGGTTAGTATGCACTTTACCTCGCCGATGACCACACAGGATGATGTGTAGTTGACCATTCCAGATGACCAGGCAGGATGACCACGCTGGTTTTCCACACAAGATGACATGGTCATGCAGTGAGTTTCCAGTTTGAGGGCAGCCACCATCGATCCCTTTTTTCAATTGCCGAAATGGTAGCGGATGACTATGCCTGATGACCAATAAATGACAACGCCCGATGATTACGCAGGATGTCATGTAGATTACCAGTACGGGTGACCAGTGAGAATTGCCAGTGCGGATGACCAGTGTGGATGACCTGTGCAGATGACCATGAAGGATGACCATGAAGGATGACCAGTGCAGATGACCAGTGCGGATTACCGGTGCGGATGTCCAGTGCAGATGATCATGAAAAATGACCAGTGCGGATGACGAGTGCGGATGATTAGTGCGGATGACCAGTGCAGATTATCATGAATTGAACGATGACTAGTGCAGATGACCAGTGCAGATGATCATGAAGGATGACCTGTGCGGATGACCAGTGCAGATGATCATGAAGGATGAATAGTGCGGATGACCGATGCGGAAGATCACAAAAGGATGACCAGTGCGGATGACCGCAAAGGATGACCAGTGTGGATGACCTATCCAGATGACCAGTGCGGGTGACCGGTGAAGGTGACTGTTGCACATGGCCAGTGCGGATGACTACGATGGATGACCAGTGCGGATTTGTGGAATTTCCAAGGAGTAGACATCGACATAAGATGGCACACGCACATTGACCGACTGCGCAACCACAGCATGCTGTTACACATGGTACATTTCTCCACAGCCACACTTCAAAATTAGCATGACTTCAGTTGGTGTAGGTTCTACTCCAGGCGGTTTTCTGCCCATCCTACAACCACCCGAAGTCAACTGGATCAAGATTTGGAAGATCCCCGTAGAATTGCAATACAGCCCTTTTCAGATGGACGTTCAGCAATGGGCTGATGTGGGCGGTAGTTTTTGATTTATGTGGACTGGTGCTTGGAGGTTCTAGCTAGCCAGGTTTCATATCTCTAACCGTAACGTGATATGTTGTTTGAGATTTTGCACCTGTAGCACTCGCTTACAAACTGCGACATTTGCTGAAAGACTTCACCGATTTTCACGCATGGATCTTCTGCAGAGAAATCAAGCACTCCTACGAACACACTGGTTAATGAACAGCTGTCACCAGATGGCATACGCTTCCATCTAAAATAGCTCTATCGTCTGGTAAACAATCAAATCGGAGAAAACTAGTCTCTCACGATGTTCTTTGATCATCGCCCGCCATTTTGTAAGATCAATTTACAAGTTTTATCTTCGACAGTGAAACCTGTGCTTTGGAACACCATACGCACTAATCGCAAGTCCACGAATAACACAGGTTTCACATCTTCTCAGCCTGGATGTAATTCCATACACACTCATGTGCAAATTGTTTCCATTTAGCAGAATGAAACACGTCAAATGCCTTTGTTATTTGTCTTGGAAGAGGAGCTCAAGTACGGACACGGACAACACTACAGGCCATACTGTACGTGTCGTCATATTACTCATTACGTTTTCCCGACGTCATGACGTTTATGACGCCATTCTAGCCCTTTTTTCTATGGAATGCCTTTTGTGTCTAAACAAAAAAATCAACATTTGCTAATTTTCCTATAATTAATTTTAACTCAATTTGCCCAAGGATTTAAAGATGTCATCCTGCGGATTTGTAAACTTCAGGAGTTAAACTACCCAAAACCATTAAAACATTTTCCGAGGTATTTTTCAAGGGGTTATTGCCCTGCCGTAAGGACTATAAGCACAAAGTAGCCTTATAGTCCTTACGGCAGGGCAATAACCCCTTGAAAAATACCTCGGAAAATGTTTTAATGGTTTTGGGTAGTTTAACTCCTGAAGTTTACAAATCCGCAGGATGACATCTTTAAATCCTTGGGCAAATTGAGAAAAAATTAAATATAGGGAAATTAGCAAATGTTGATTTTTTTGGTTTAGACACAAAAGGCATTCCATAGAAAAAAGGGCTAGAATGGCGTCATAACTTCATGACGTCGGGAAAACGTAATGAGTAATATGACGACACGTACAGTATGGCCTGTAGTGTTATCCGTGTCCGTACTTGAGCTCCTCTTCCAAGACAAAAAACAAAGGCATTTGACGTGTTTCATTCTGCTGAATGGAAACAATTTGCACATGAGTGTGTATGGAATTACATCCAGGCTGAGAAGATGTGAAACCTGTGTTATTCGTGGACTTGCGATTAGTGCGTATGGTGTTCCAAAGGACAGGTTTCACTGTCGAAGATAAAACTTGTAAATTGATCTTACAAAATGGCGGGCGATGATGAAAGAACATCGTAAGAGACTAGTTTTCTCCGATTTGATTGTTTACCAGACGATAGAGCTATTGTAGATGGAAGCGTATGCCATCTGGTGACAGCTGTTCATTAACCAGTGTGTTCGTAGGAGTGCTTGATTTCTCTGCAGAAGATCCATGCGTGAAAATCGGTGAAGTCTTTCAGCAAATGTTGCAGTTTGTAAGCGAGTGCTACAGGTGCAAAATCTCAAACAACATATCACGTGAGAGATATGAAACCTGGCTAACTAGAACCTCCAAGCACCAGTCCACATAAATCAAAAACTACCGCCCACATCAGCCCATTGCTGAACGTCCATCTGAAAAGGGCTGTATTGCAATTCTACGGGGATCTTCCAAATCTTGATCCAGTTGACTCCGGGTGGTTGTAGGATGGGCAGAAAACCGCCTGGAGTAGAACCTACACCAACTGAAGTCATGCTAATTTTGAAGTGTGGCTGTGGAGAAATTTACCATGTGCAACAGCATGCTGTGGTTGCGCAGTCGGTTAATGTGCGTGTGCCATCTTTATGTCGATGTCTACTCCTTGGAAATTGCACAAATCCGCACTGGTCATCCATCGTAGTCATCCGCACTGGGCATGTGCAACAGTCACCTTCACCGGTCACCCGCACTGGTCATCTGGATCGGCCATCCACACTGGTCATCCTTTGCGGTCATCCGCACTGGTCATCCTTTTGTGATCATCCGCATCGGTCATCCGCACTATTCATCCTTCATGATCATCTGCACTGGTCATCCGCACAGGTCATCCTTCATGATCATCTGCACTGGTCATCCGCACAGGTCATCCTTCATGATCATCTGCACTAGTCATCGTTCATGATAATCTGCACTGGTCATCCGCACTAATCATTCGCACTCGTCATCCGCACTGGTAATTTTTCATGATCATCTGCACTGGACATCCGCACCGGTAATCCGCACTGGTCATCTGCACTGGTCATCCTTCATGGTCATCTGCACAGGTCATCCACACTGGTCATCCGCACCGGCAATTCTCACCGGTCACCCGTACTGGTAATCTACATGACATCCTGCGTAATCATCGGGCGTTGTCATTTATTGGTCATCAGGCATAGTCATCCGCTACCATTTCGGCAATTGAAAAAAGGATCGATGGTGGCTGCCCTCAAACTGGAAACTCACTGCATGACCATGTCATCGTGTGTGGTAAACCAGCGTGGTCATCCCGCCTGGTCATCTGGAGTGGTAAACTACACATCATCCTGTGTGGTCATCGGCGAGGTAAAGTGCATACTAACCAGTATCCCTGGTTCGTCGCCATGACCTTTACGTTATGAGATAGAGGTCTTTTGTATGTGAGACATGGTACATCAGGTTTAGCCTCTTGACCTGACGCCTAATACACCTCCTCGGGGCGTCACTAACTGACACAACACTGTGTATATGGTGTCAAAAGGGATTTCATATGCCGAATCGCTTGGCGCTGTGACACCTTACAAGGCCTTTCGTCTGATGTATACATTCCTCACCTGACTAGATCTTCTTAAAAAAAAAGAGCACAAGATAACTTTAAGTTATTGTGGGTATTACAGCCACTTTTCCAGGATTAAGTTGTTATCTGCTTGCTCACCGACCAAGTCACTCATTGATTCTGGAACCCATCAGGATGGTAGGGTCACTTCAACGACTTCACTTCACCTCTGGCGGCTGTGAGCAATTTTTGGGAAGTTGCAAAACATTTCCCAATCCACTCTGTAATGATATCTGTCCCTCTGTTCATTTGTCTTCTCTATCTTCTCTTTCAGCGCACCATACCCTGTAAGATGGTCTTGGAGAGCCCGCCTGTTCTTGTTACATGGCCACACAATCTCAGCTTCGTCTTCTTGACAGTGATCTTTGTAGTGATGCACGTGCTAAGTGATGGTTTTACAGACATTAAAATATATGACCTTGAAATTGTTTGACCTTGAAAACATGTGACCTTCAGTGTTGGTGAACGTTTTTATTCATGGCAAGTTTTAAGAAGATGAACACATTTCGTCATTTTATCTTCAAAAATAGTATAATCCTTTATCATTTGAATGAACATTTGACATTCATATGACCTTGAAATGCGATGAAGGTCAAGCGAAGTGCAACAGTAATCAAAGCCCACAACACATATAAGCTTAAACCATTAGCTGTAACTGAACAAAATACACTACTCACAAAAAGTTAAGGATCACTATGAGAAAACAGGTGCTCAATAAAATCAGTTCGCTACTGTTATTTATTTCTCAGTCAAACCAAAGTGTTATGAATTCTTGTTCAGCTGTAAGTGGGCGATGTTGTGTTAGTGGGAAAATTGCACGGGATTTTCTACTACTGAGCTTGGTAGCAAAAGAAAAAGCGGAAACTTGCGAAAAAGGACCTTGTTTTGGACCGTTCATCCCGAACACATTGCACAAGCCACATGGAAAAACCATTATGCATGAGCAAGCACTGCTGTTTATGTGTGAGATGCTGTCACTTGCTTGGCTTTTTGAGAAGACATACCACCAGTATAAGGCATTATCTGACAATGCCTCCACGACGAAAATTGAACGAGTTTGAGAGGGGACGAGCTGTTGCATGGTTCCAAGATGGTGTCCCCAAGCGAGAAGTGGCCAGGCGACTTCACGTGTCCATCTCGGTCATTGTCAGACTGATTCAACGTTTCACAGTCACTGGGAGGGTCCAGGAAAGACGCAGACCTGGGCGACCAAAGAAGACAACTCCACGTGAAGATCGTCTCATTGAACGACTACCCTTGCAAACAAAAACAGCCTCTTCCAGCATTATTCGAAGGCAGCGGAGGGTGGCTACTAACATCAACATCAGCCAGCAGACCATACGGAATCGCCTTCATGGGTTTAACCTCCGTTTTCGTCGCCCAGCTGTACGGCCACGCTTAACTCCAGCCCATAGGGCAGCACGCCGCGTCTTCTGAAGACGTCACGTGAGGTGGACACGTCAGCAATGGTCCCAGGTCCTGTTCAGTGATGAATCACGCTTCACCCTGAACCACAACGACGACCGACTGAGGGTCTGGAGGCGCCAAGGGGAACGCTACATTGACACCACTGTCCAAAAAAAGGTGGCCTTTGGTGGAGGTTCTGTAATGGTCTGGGGGGCCTTCAGCCTTCACCACAGAACACCCTTGTTTCATGGACAGGGTAACCTGACTGGCCTCCGATACCGGGATGAGATCCTTCGACCGCTGGCTGTGCCTACACTGCAGAAGATGGGACCGCAGGCTGTCCACCAGGATGACAACGCTCGCCCCCACAGGGCAAGGGTGGTCAACGACTTCCTGCAGCAGTCTGGAGAATGGAGTGGCCAGCATGCAGTCCCGATCTCAACCCGATTGAGAACCTCTGGGATGAGTTGGATCGCAAAGTGAGGAGCAACCTCCCCCCACCCAGGGTTGTCCAGCACCTCTACCAGATGCTGCAGGCTGAGTGGCAGGCGCTTCCACAGAGGATCTTCACCACCCTGGTGAACTCTATGAGGACTCGCTGCATCGAGTGCCAGAACAGCCAGGGCGGTTACACGCATTACTGAACTTTTGGGAGCATCTGAATGCCATGTCTTGTGGTTTCAACGACTTTGGGAAATTAAATTTCGATACGTACACACTTTGATAAAATGTACAGACCAAACGATTGCTCAAAATTGAAGGAAATGTTGTATCGTTATCACTAAAGCATTGAATTAAACGCTTGCCAAATGCCAACGCATTGGCTTTCTTATTTGGAAAGTTATGAATTTGTGTGCAAGTGATCCTTAACTTTTTGTGAGTAGCTTATATTGCTAAAACTATATCATCCTGCTCCGTTAACCAGTTTTAACGGTCCCCCAACAGACCAGCCTTTCGGGTTATAGTGTCTGCTAATCATGTAACTGTTGTTATGCATATTAACTCCCGTTTTATCTCCCGGAAAACATAAATAAATACAGTTCTGCTAGTTTATAGCATGCAGTTTCGACTATTTTGCAGTCCGGAATCCATCTTGTCCGCCATCTTGAATACATCAAAATGCCCAAGGATGACAGAGTGTCATCCGTCGGATCTGTAACCTACAGACATCACAGAGTTCAAAACAGTCAAAACATTCTCCGAGGTATTTTTTGAGGGGTTAAGGTCAAAATCAGGAAATGACGACCTGACTATTACGCATTCCAGCTCCTTTCCTCTTTTTCTGACTATGACTGACTATGTATGGATGTGTGTGTGTGTGTGTGTGTGTGTGTGTGTGTGTGTGTGTGTGTGTGTGTGTGTGTGTGTGTGTGTGTGTGTGTGTGTGTGTGTTGACTGAAACTTTTAATGAGTTTTACAAATTTAAGTTTGAGAATTACAATACGCACTACGCAATAGCTCCTGAATGTATAAATAGGCAACAATTACCGTGCACGCATGTGGCAATTAGTTCACGCACGGATGTATTCAAATCAAAAATAAATATGTTGATCCTGTATTACTTTCACTCTGTGTATATATTTGTGTGATTGCGCGCATAATTATGTTTGTTTGTGTGAGTGTGTATCACTCAGATGCAGAGTAATATTTATAAATATGAAACTTACCGCCGAATACCGCAAAATAATATCAAACAACAACAACAACAACAACAACAACAACAACAACAACAACAACAAACAAAAAAACCCTTTTAAACAAGTCGCGTAAGGCAAAAATACAACATTTAGTCAAGCTGTCGAACTCACAGAATGAAACTGAACGCACTGCAATTTTTCAGCAAGACCGTATACTCGTAGCATCGTCAGTCCACCGCTCGTGGCAAAAGGCAGTGAAATTGACAAGAAGAGCGGGGTAGTAGTTGCGCTGAGAAGGATAGCACGCTTTTCTGTACCTCTCTTCGTTTTAACTTTCTGAGCGTGTTTTTAATCCAAACATATCATATCTATATGTTTTTGGAATCAGAAACCGACAAGGAATAAGATGAAATTGTTTCTAAATCGATTTCGGAAATTTAATTTTGATCATAATTTTTATATTTTTGATTTACATAGCTTGTGTTTAATCCGAATATAACATATTTATATGTTTTTGGAATCAGACAATGATGAAGAATAAGGTAAACGTAATTTTGGATCGTTTTATAAAAAAACTTTTTTAATTACAATTTTCAGATTTTTAATGACCAAAGTCATTAATTAAATTTTTAGCCACCAAGCTGAAATGCAATACCAAAGTCCGGCCTTCGTCGAAGATTACTTTACAAAAATGTCAATCAATTTGATTGAAAAATGAGGGTGTGACAGTGCCGCCTCAACTTTTACAAAAAGGCGGATATGACGTCATCAAAGAAAATTATCGAAAAAAAGAAAAAAATGGCTGGGGATATCATACCCAGAAACTCTCATGTAAAATTTCATAAAGATCGGTCCAGTAGTTTACTCTGAATCGCTCTACACACACACACACACACACACACACACACACACACACACACACACTACACACACACACACACACACACACACACACACACACACACACACACACACACACACACGCACATACACACATACACCACGACCCTCGTCTCGATTCCCCCTCCATGTTAAAACATTTAGTGAAAACTTGACTAAATGTATTAAGAAAGAAAAAGCTGTACACTACACCGGCTGACACGTTAATATGTCGATATTTGGCGTTTTGCACGAGAAACAAAATGGCTGTTAACGCTCGTTATCATTTGTGATGGTTGGGATAAACAGTGGCCCCTGTTTGACTGGTTATTGTCCCATATAAATCACAGTCCCTGCCGGTATTGATCAAATGGTTAATCCCATGAAACGGAGGACCAAAGGCACAAGGAAAAACCCACCAATTAGACTTAGGCTATAATTGATCTGCTTCTCTTGTCACGTCACACGTTCTCATTCATTAATAGTGGAGGAGAAACAAAGGCTTAACGAACTTGCTGTAATTTGGATATTTAGGTATATGATTGAGATTTTATTCTTCTTTTGTTCAGAGTAAAAACAAGTCGCGTAAGGCGAAATTACTACATTTAGTCAAGCTGTCGAACTCACGGGATGAAACTGAACGCACTGTATTTATTCACAAAGACAGTACAGCTTCGTCAATCCTCGCGTGAAGGAAATCGCTCACCTTCCACGTGCAAAACGTAGTGATATTGACACGCCAGATTAGCGCGGTAGCGTATTGTGCTAAGCAGGAAAGCGCGCTTTTCTGTATTCTTGTTAACTTTCTGAGTTTGTTTTGAATACAACCTATCATATCTATATGTTTTTGGAATCAGGAAATGATCACGAATAAGATGACATCATTTTTGGATCGATTTCTTACATTTTAATCGTAAGACTAATTATTCTATTTTCGTTAGTTGTGATCACATTTTAAGAGTAAACATGACATATGTACATATTTTTAGATTCAGAATGTGATGAAGAATACGATGCAATCAATTTTAAATCTGTTTGCAAAAAATCGATTTTAATGACAACTTTAATGAGCAAACTCATTAATTAAATTTTAAACCTCCAAGCTGAAATGCAATACCGAAGTCCGGCCTTCGTTGAAGATTACTTGACCAAAATTTCAACCAATTTGATTGAAAAATGAGAGCGTGACAGTGCCGCCTCAACTTTCACGAAAAGCCGGATATGACGTCATCAAAGACATTTATACAAAAAATGAAAAATAGTTCTGGGGATATCATACCCAGGAACTCTCATGTAAAATTTCATAAAGATCGGTCCAGTAGTTTACTTTGAATCGCTCTACACACACACACACACACACACACACACACACACACACACACACACACACACACACACACACACCATCACGACCCTCGTCTCGATTCCCCCCTCTACGTTAAAACATTTAGTCAAAACTTGACTAAATGTAAAAACACCGCACGCATGCCTTACATTCAGCCACTACCCGAACATTTGGTTATTTCGGAAATGTGCTTATAAAACGATATATTCTAACCTCATTCTAGCCAGCGAGTTATGTCAAACACTCAGACACAGCATCTTTAAACTTTTCTTTTCTTTTCACCGTAGGGTGCAGTGCCGTATGTATGCACAGGATGGTATAAATGGCATCAACCTCCTGAGGAGTGTTTTAGTGGGCGGACCAAACCTTGAACTGAGTATACATTTGTCCGTCTTCTGTCGCGATTGACACACACACACACACACACGTACGTACACACATAGCTGTTCCTTTCACCACTGTCAAAGTGTTAGGGGTGTTTGTCGGACGGTGAGGATGAAGGATGCATGTTTCGTCGTCACTTTGGTAAGTGTAGTTTGACTGTTTGTTTTCTGGTAATTCTTTCGGTTTGTCTGGTTGTCTGACTGGCTTCTTTAACACAAAAACAAAAATGGAAAGAAGCTAATTAATCTGTGTACCGTCTGGAACTTTTTGTGGTAATGTTGAACTTTAACGTTGTAAATTCACAGCTCACAATCCACTGCAATTTAAGCCTTCAATTTTCAAGAAACTGCTCTTGTAAGAATAACAAGACATTTTCTTTCTTTCTTACATTTTCGCCTTCCGTTCTTTGCTACTCCCCGGGTTTTTTTGTCTCGTGTTTTCCTTACTCTTCATTTTCTACCTGCTAGCTTGTCCGTCTGTCTGTCTGTCTTTTCTTCGTACTTTCCCTGTCAAACTTTACACACAAAAATTGTTTTAGCCTCCTTTCAAACTGAGGTTCTCTTTCTCAAAATGTCGTCCAGATGTTCACTTACTTGCTTTGACACTAACAACAAGGGCAGCCAGATGTATATCTCACCTGTCGTATCAGCTTTGTAACAGGTGTCAGGAAAGTGATCAAATTGTTCAAAAACCTTTTTTTTATATTTTGGCAGATAATGGTTCCATAACATACCTAAAATGCATGTGTGTGTGTTTTTGTGAAAAGTGTCATATGTATGTGTCAATGAAGACAATATTTGAATAGTTCTATCTTCAACGTCGTTTTTCTCATGTCAGCCATTTTTGCGGCAGTTGCATCTTGGGGGTTGCGATTTTTCTGGCTGTAATTTAGCTAGAGCAATAACTTTTTGTGCAGTTTGTCCAGAATATAACATTCTGAGGGATTACGAAAGGATTTTTGTTGCCTATGTATTACAGTCATAACCAGACTATTTCAAAAAATAAATTTGCAGGGGTTACCCTAACGTTTGACGGTTGTAACAAAGAAATGTCCCTAACTCCAAATATAAATATAATAATCAAAGTCTGCTTCGTAATCCCCTAGAGCATACCCAGAAAGATAAAATATAACAATAATTAAAAGTGTGACAATCATATCTGCTGAAATATCATATCCCCCCTGTACTCCACTTGTGTATGTATTTGACTGTTTTTGTCGCGTAAAACAAAAACCAGCAACCCAAAATAAAAATAAAATGACTAACATTTGTCATTGTTTATTCATTTCTTTCATAAAATAACATTCAAACAAAATAAAACATTCAAATAAAAAAACATAGTGCACTGGCCCACCTGCCCTTAATTACGCTGTGCAGTGTAGATATGTGATTTGCTTACCATTTAGCTGACAGCTCCCTACTTATGTTCACAATAGGCATTATTCGGGGTTTTGATCAACATTGTGATATTTGTCATAGATCGAGCGGTCGAGATGAAACCATGATTGTTGAGATCTGGGTTAAATGTATTTTGACTAAAAGAAAAATAACATAATTATGTATGTGTCGATCTAGGTTTGTTAGATTTGTGTTTTACGTTATACGATTTAACACACACACACACACACACACACACACACACACACACACACACACACACACACACACACACACACACACACACACACACCACATTCACACACTCACACACACTCAAATACACCCACATGCACACACACGCGAATCCGTGCGAAAATGAGAATAAAGAAAAGAAGTAAAACGACGCAAAACAACATCAATGTGAATGTGTCAACAAAACCTCAGACGTGTACACAACAATAGCTGTATCGCAACAATAACAGCGACGACGACAACAACAACAACACCAATAATGGCAGCGTCGCTGACGACACCAGAACTACTATAAGCTATCGTTAAATGACAACAACGATAACATTCATGCCAGTATTTGCAGTGACGGAAAAGCTCCATAACGCAAAAACAAAAAAGAAAAACAAGTCGCGTAAGGCGAAATTACTACATTTAGTCAAGCTGTGGAACTCACAGAATGAAACTGAACGTAGTCCGCCGCTATAGTGCAAAAGGCAGTGAAAGTGACGAGCCTGTTTGGCGCGGTAGCGGTTGCGCTGTGGTTCATAGCACGCTATACTGTACCTCTCTTCGTTTTAACTTTCTGAGCGTGTTTTTAATCCAAACATATCATATCTATATGTTTATGGAATCAGGAACCGACAAGGAATAAGATGAAATAGTTTTTAAAACGATTTTGGAAATATAATTTTAATCCTAATTTTTATATTTTTAATTTTCAGAGCTTGTTTTAAATCCAAATTTAACATATTTATATGTTTTTGGAATCAGAACATAATGCAGAATAAAATAAAAGTAATTTTGGATCGTTTTATTAAAAAAAATAATTTTAATTACAATTTTTAGATTTTTAATGACCAAAGTCATTAATTAATTTGTAAGCCTCCATGCTGAAATGCAATACCGAAGTCCAACCTTCGTCGAAGATTGCTTGGCCAAAATGTCAATCAATTTGATTGAAAATTGAGGGTGTGACAGTGCCGCCTCAACTTTTACAAAACCCGGATATGACGTTATAAAAGACATTTATCGAAAAAAATAAAAAAAATGTCTGGGGATATCATACCCAGGAACTCTCATGTAAAATTTCATAAAGATCAGTCCAGTAGTTTACTCTGAATCGCTCTACACACACACACACACGCACAGACAGACAGACACACACACACACACACACACACACACACACACACACACACACACACACACACACACACACCACGACTCTCGTCTCGATTCCCCCCTCTATGTTAAAACATTTAGTCAAAACTTGACTAAATGTAAAAAGACATTAATATTGCATAATTATCATAACATCAACGAATTCATGTTTTCCGACCCTGAATTAATGTAATGGATGTGGTAGTTTGCACAAGAATATTAACACGATTTTATGATAAACATACGCTGTTTATGTCGTTCGTTTAAAAAAATAAAACAGCACGTAACCGTCTATCACACAGCCTGCTCTTTTGTGTGGAAATGTACAGGTACTTGCTTCCCTGTGGAAACGACCATCAATACCATCGCGGATCTGTCTAGAATTGTTTTTACATGAGATAAAAGCATCGACTTGGACGCACACACGAACAAAATAACACCCTGGCTAATTTGCGTGATCATCGGACATTATAAGATGTTTGGTGGTTTGTTGACAGACCTTTTTTGTTGGTCCAAGGGGACCATATCGTCTTTTGTTTCATCTTTATCGACCAAGGCCAAAGGCCGCGGTTGATAAATATGAGACAAAAGGCGATATGCTCCCCGAGGACCAACAACAAAATGCTGGTCTGACAACAAGCCACCAAACATCGTTTTTGTCATCATTTTGGTTGTGCAACAAAATGCACAATAACCCACAGGGAGACGAATTTTTAGAATCCAACTCCGGGCCACAAAGCATCGTCACAGTAGCACGAGATAACACATCAAAGTTGTATGTGACGTCAAACGTAGCTTGTTGACGCTTTTCTTCCAGCCTGAAAATGTACAGAGCTGCGATCATACCTGTAGGTTCAGTAAGTGTTGAGCATATTTCTTTTCTATTAAGTGTTTATGACTTTTCGTTGCGGATTTTGCGATTACAGAGATAAGTTGCAAATTGACCATGAGTCGCCGCGGTAATTATCAACATTGATTGGGTCTTTGAGAGTGAATGCTTACAATCGTTGTCCTCGGAAACACAAATCCAAAGCCGCGATGGTTCCACAAATCAAACAATCAGCCTGATTGGCTTTTACTTTGACAATCCACGTTTCACCTGAAAGCTCAAACCCATTCACCACCTCGAGATATTGGAACATGAGATTTATTTCCCAGGTGTTTGTGAATGAAAACTCGTGAAAATGATGACAACATAAGATGTTTGGTGCCTTGTTTACAGACCAGCTTTTTTGTTGGTCCGAGAGGAGCATATCGTCTTTTGTTTCATCTTTATCGAGCAGGGAGGCCAAAGGCCGCGGTTGATAAATATGAGACAAAAGCCGATATGGGTCCAAAAAGTGTTCGAGACAATCTGCAAAATTAATTCTTTAAAAATTGCTCGCTCTTTACGTAGGGCACCTAGGATGTTCCCGTTTGGTGAGCGTTTAAAGGGAAGGGTGTTTGTACTGTGTGTACAGGCCTGACAGTATCTGTGATGGGTTACGGGAGGCTTACTGTCCGGGCGTGATTTCTGGTATCAATATTCATAACAGCCGTCCAGCACCAAAACGAGGCGCAATTGTTGTAGAGGAGCAAGTCCACGAAAATAAATTATTTGACAATTTCTCACGCTCGACAGAAAGCAGCCAGGATGTTCCCGATCGGTGAGCGTTCAAATGGAAGTATGCTTGTACTGTATGTAGACGCTCGGGGATCTCTGTGATGGTTTACGGGAGGCTTACTGTGCCTTTAAATGTCTTTGCTGCTATTATACATTCTGGAGAAGGAGAACAATCTGGTTAAATTCCGAAGAATCACTCATAGGTAATCAAAAATGTACTCTGTCACCAAATTGATCTCCTCTCTCTCTCTCTCTCTCTCTCTCTCTCTCTCTCTCTCTCTCTCTCTCTCTCTCTCTCTCTCTCTCTCTCTCTCTCTCTCTCTCTCTCCAGGGAGAATAGGCGCCAGTTTCATTCCCGCTTAAAGGCATATGTACTCGATGACTATACACGCTAATTGCTTTACCAACAGCTGGAGACATGCTAAATTAAGTTCCCTGCAAAATATTGTGGTCTAGGACCCCTTCAATGTTGAGATATGTTAATTTTCATTTTGATCTGGATCGTCCTATTTATAGATTTGGCAACACATGTAACGTTGATGCAAGGGAGCTAACACCGCGGCTTTGTTGACATCCTCACTTTTTCAGAGGCTAGAACAAGCTGTAATGCATGTATTATGGTCCGCGCATGGTGACATATCGTCATTATATGGTCTTATGGTGCGTTTGACATCGATTATGGGCAAACTACACTTTGTAAACACGGGAGCGCGTACATATGCCTTTAATGGGTAAATAGAACACTTTTCATGTCTGATATTTTAGTGCTTTTTACATTTAGTCAAGTTATGTTTGTATTTTGATTTGTTCTTTATGTGTATGTATTGATAATGATATACATGCAAATGATTGGGACAATTCCTCCCCACATTTTTTTTCCTCCATTTTGTTATTAGTTGTTTTGGATGTTTATATGCAATGCATTATTGCAACTATGCTGCAATGTCCACACTATATTGTTTTTCCCATTTTTGAGTGTGTATACAAAACCATAACCCTTTTCCTTATTACTATTTACATTATGTACGTCTGTAAGAAACAATAACCTTGTCAATTTTACTATCTATATTCTGTGCGTCTGTATTAAGTGTTTGTAT